>NC_059428.1:83035880-83359942 GCF_021028975.2 Sphaerodactylus townsendi
CTGTA
The DNA here is from genome assembly GCF_021028975.2 of Sphaerodactylus townsendi. Classification (NCBI taxonomy): domain Eukaryota; kingdom Metazoa; phylum Chordata; class Lepidosauria; order Squamata; family Sphaerodactylidae; genus Sphaerodactylus; species Sphaerodactylus townsendi. Next base: position 83,035,886 of record NC_059428.1, read on the forward strand.
GTGGTAACAAATGAGGAACAGATTTCAGAACATTTATTTATTTTATACCCTGCCTTTCTCTCCAAAGGGAACCCATAGCAGTTTACATGGTTTTCCTCTTTGTCTAATCCTCACAACAACTCTGGGGGATATTAGGCTAAGAGTGTATGATGGTCGCAGAGTCACCCAAGGAAGCTTCCATGGATGGATGGATGAGGGTTTCCAAGATTCTTATCAGACACTTTAATCGCTATACAAGCTTAACTTCCATTGCAAATAGGATGGGGAGATATTTTTTATCATTTTTGGTCTTGGAATTTCCATGATCATCTAAATCTGGTAGCCAATTTTGAGATATCTAGTTTTATGTTCAGAAGAGTTATGCCTACCACAGATAGGCAGACAGTTGGACATGTAGGTCCTTTATTTATTATAGATGCAGAGTAACAGCGAGCCGAGTGATTTGTTTTTTTTTATATTTGGTTTGTATCCAGGTCATATGGTGGGCCATGGTAGCTCTCAGCAGCCCTGCATTCTTCAGAAACCTAGTGCAGGGAGAGTCCTATATAGGTCCTATATTTATTTGGGTCTTATATGAAATGGTGTTGTTGCCATTGTATGCACATGCACATATCTACAATTTCCAGAAAATAAAAAGGTAGAGAGTAAACACCATTAGCTTTGTACCTTTTCAATGTGTAGCAGAGTTTAGCTAGGGAGCCCCGTGGCACAGAGTGGTAAGCTATAGTACTATATTCAAAGCTCAGTTCATGGTCAGAGTTCAATCCTGACAGAAGTTGGTTTCAGGTAGCTGGCTCAGGGTTGACTCAGCCTTCTATCTTTCCAAGGTCGGTAAAATAAGTACCCTGCTTGCTTGAGGTAAAGTGTAGATTACTGGAAAAGGCAATGGCAAAATTCCATAAACATAGTTTACCTAGTAAACGTTGTGATGTGACATCACCCTATGGGTCAATAATGACCTGGTGCTTGCTCAGGGGACTACCTTTACTTTTTAAAAGTTTTGTTACTAGTATTTCTCTGATCTGTTGCTTGTGAGCAGGAAAAGCTGTTCCTCCCTGTCTTCAAAATGAACTCGTACAGAACTATTGGCCCAAGGTCATTTGGGTTTTTGGCAGCTGGTAAATCTAATCTACTGTTGCAAAGTTTTTGTGTGTAGGCCTGCATGAATAATGTTTACACATGATTATCAATGGAACAAGCACTCATGAGAGCTTGGACTGCAGAAGTCTGGTTTCCCTTGTTAATTCCACCAAACAAGTTTTCTGTGTGCCTTTAGGCAACTGACTTGTGTAATTTTATATGTATCAGTCTCGGATTTAATAACATCTGAGGTTTTTGATGTGCAATAAACTAGCTTTTAAAATGAATGTAATTTTACATGAACAAACAGGGTGATAGAATAGTGCAGCTTGGTGAATAAATTGGAGTCTTTTAAATCTAACTGTAGGATTATAATTGAAATCCACCAAATCCAGTTTGGCTTGAAGTGGCTTCCCTTGGCCTGTGACAGAGAGGGGCAGGGGCTGAGCAGCCAATCATATTCAACCTCCTCTCCTGTAATGCTACTCTCTTATGTGCTGGTAGCTAGAACTGGTTTGTCTTAGCCAGCTCCCTCATTCAAACTTTTTAGAGAGCCATCGTGATATAGTGGTTAAGAGCAGGTGCCCTCTAATCTGGGGAACCGGGATTCCCCATTCTGCCACTTGTGGAGGTTTATCTGAGGAATTCAGATTAGCCTGTACACTCCAACACATACCCTGTTTCCCCTAATATAAGACATCCCCGAAAAATAAGACATAGTAGAGGTTTTGCTGAAGTGCGAAATATAAGGCATCCCCCGAAAGTAAGACATAGTAAAGTTTTTGTTTGGAAGCATGCCCAACGAACAGAACACAGAAAAATAAGACATCCCCTGAAAACAAGACATAGTGCATCTTTGGGAGCAAAAATTAATATAAGACACTGTCTTATATTCGGGGAAACACGGTACTAACTTGGTGACCTTGGGCTTGTTACAGTTCTTCAGAGCTCTCTCAGTTCTACCCACCTCACAAGGTATTTGTTGTGAGTGGGGAAGCCACAGCAGAGAAAGAAGGGATATAAATCCAAACTCTTCTTCTTTTTAAGGGCTTTAGCCAGGCCTGGGCATGCCCAATTGCCTCCCTTTACTCAGAAGCTGTATGGGGGTGTGACTACACCTGTGAGTAACAATAGCGCCTTCTGAGCAATTTCTGCCCTTCCTTATCCCCAAGATGCATCTTTAAAACAGCTGATTGTCAGACAACTGGCTACACCTGCTGTGCAGAATGGGATCATAGTTCACTGCCCACTACTACTTCCTGTCTTGCTGAACATCACATGTGGACATCTTGTTCTCATAATCTTGTATTCAATAACAAAAAGAGCCCAACATATGTAATGCAGACTTTAATGATTACTTTAATCACATGGTTGATTGATTCACAGATTGATGTGAGATATTGATTATTCAGTTTGAGCATTCAGATAATTGAGTTGTTTGCATGTGCCTTATTAAAAACAGATCCATAAATATCAAAATCTGATGGAGCTGAAGAAACAACATGCCCTTTCAATAAATTCTCTAGTAGCTGGTAAATTCACCAGAAAAAGTGCCAAGAATATTTAGAACAACTTATTCTGAGTAATTTAAAGTGTGATTGTGTTTCTGGAAAACCAGTACGTGGGTTCACCATATTCTTTTTCTTTCTACTTTTCTCATCTTGTCAGTGTTGGTAAGAGATACCTTTGCATTACAAGCAGAGTGCACTGAGGCAAAACACAGTGGAGCTTACCCATGCGTGTGTATGTGCTGGCAGCAAAGGAAACCCGAAGCCAATTCATAGTTTCTAAGTAATAAGAGTAGTCTTTATTAGTGAACTCCATTCTGAATAGAAACGTGGAGAGCTGGATTCTCTATTATAATCTGTCTAGCTGGTTGGTGAGAGATACTGTCTGCAAACTGGGCGGAGCAGCGGCGAAGGTGTGGCCGGGCCGTCGAGGGGGCATTCTGGGGCGGGCAATGCCGCAGCAGGGGCACAGGGCACGCCCACACCCTGGGCATAGTTTCCCCTCACTCCGTCTCTGTGTATATTTCAAAGGGATAGTGTGGTAGAGAAAAGTGTTAGAGAAAAGATGCCCAGTAACTTGACCCCCTTTAGTTGTCTGAGTCACTGTCATTGAGGCAGGAAACAGAGTAAAGTCCTTCACTTGTGCTGCTTCCTCTTTTTTGCAAAATTGTCATGTCCAAAACAGAGTGACATTGTGTATCATCTTGCATATGATTAGTTCATGACCTTTCATGTCAGTTCGTGACCTTTCGTGACCTATGCTTGTAAATTCCAGAGGCATCATGATCAAGACATACTGATATGGGTATTGTTTCCAGTATTCATATCCTATTTATATTGTTGTTCTGCTTGCTTGTGTGTCCAACCAACTTTTTTGTTCTTTACTGGAAGAAAACTGGAACTGGCACATCATTTGGCACATCGATTACTAATGTGCAAATGAAAATGTCTTAAAAGGGGATGGGGAATGTTGAGGTCTGTTCTGTCCATTCTTCCTCCTCCTCCCCACCCCTCCAAAGTGCAACTTGTAGAATTTCATCCCAGAATTCGGTTGGTTATAATTTGATGCTGCAAATTTTCTCAGTAAAATTGAATGGAAGAATGAAAAAACTCCACTGAGAAATTCCCCTTAATTCCAGTTTAATGCTATTTCGTTATTTGAACATATTCAGATAGAATTGGAAATTCTTTGATGTGCTATATAGCAGGAAAAATCTACATATGTAGTCTCTCCTGCTTCCTACCTCTCTTAGATGGATTTTAGTAGCCATGGAAGGGCATTCACCAAGCATTCCCTTAAATGGTTTTGGATGGAAGATTCAAAAAGATCCCCATATCACAGAGGGTATATCTTTGTGACTCAGAGTAGACTGAAATTTTGGAGATGTTTTGATTCACTGCCCGTTTTATCCCAAGGCTCAGCTCAGGTTTATTTTTCAGCGATCTGATTTGATGCTGGCTAAAATGCAACTCAGATGAAAATTCACAGGTCTCACCTCAAAATGCAAAGTTTTGTGCTGAAGCTTGCAAAATTTTATCACACCTTGTTAGGCTAAGTTTTATGCATTAACATTTGAGAATGTCAAAGGATTTCATGTTTTGTGTTACGTGTTTTATGTAAATTTTTAAAATCCTATTGGGGGGGTGAATTGAATTCAACTAAAGCTGCACTTATGCCAGCAGGGAGGGCAAACTGGGTTGTGCATGGGCACTGCGGAGTTCCGTGGTGCCAAACTCAGAAGAGCCTGAGCTGTGCCAGCCTAAACCTGACCACTGGTATGGCTGGAGAATGCCTTGGGGCATTCCTGGGAGTGGAGCAAACTTTAGTTCGCTTCCACGTGGATTTTAGATCAGGAACACCCCAAGTGCAGCCTCAGATGTACACCACCTGAAAGGGGCGCGTAATTTCATTTAGCCCTGTGGAGAGCTTTGAAGTGGCCAGAGAGTCTCTGATTTGTTCTGCCTCCCCGTGTTGCCTAGAGGCCCTCTGGAGGCTGTGCAGCAACAGAACCATCCCTGGCCATAGCACTCTCTGGACTGGGCTGTAAGTTTATCTAGTGCCATTGTTGTATTCTGGTAAATTACTATATTAAATAAAGAACCACCATTTGTTGAGTTCAATGTTTCCTTTTGTCTGTATGGAATCTATGGCCCAACAACTTCATTGGGTGTCTTTGAATTCTGTTCTCACTATTCACTTTCCCCAAAGATTCATAATTTTATGAATCTTTATTAAGTCTCCCCTCAATTGTTTTTTTAAACTGAAAAATCCCAGATTCTTTAGCATTTTGTCAAAAAAATGTGGGTTTTTTGTCCAATGATCAATGCTCAGTGGTTTTTTAACCACCATGTTAAATTATTACAGTCTCACCAGAGACTGTTGAGAAAACTCAGCAATGAAGGAATAAGAGGGGAAGTCCTCCTATGGATTAAAAACTGGTTGAGAAACAGGAAACAAAGAGTGGGTGTAAATGGGAAGTTCTCACAATGGAGAGATGTCGGGAGTGGTGTCCCCCAAGGATCCGTTTTGGGACCAGTGCTCTTTAACTTATTCATAAATGACCTGGAAGTAGGGGTGGGTAGCGTGGTGGCCAAGTTTGCAGATGATACCAAATTAGGTAGGGTGGTGAGAACCACAAAGGATTGCGAAGAGCTCCAAGCGGACCTTGATAAATTAGGTGAGTGGGCTCAGAAATGGCAAATGCAGTTCAATGTAGCAAAATGTAAAGTGATGCACATAGGGGCAAAAAATCCAAACTTCACATACACGCTACAGGGGTCAGTGCTATCAGTCACAGACCAGGAAAGGGATTTAGGCGTCTTAGTTGATAGTTCCATGGGAATGTCAACTCAATGCATGGCAGCTGTGAAAAGGCAAACTCTATGCTGGGGATCATTAGAAAAGGAATTCACCACACTTAGTCAGCATGTTTCTGAGACCAGATCTACATATTGAAAAAAAGATCTTTTCCTTGGGCTTCTCTTGGGAGGCCCCACAAATACTCACCGCTCCGGAGATTTACCACCGCTTAAAGACTAGATTATTTGATCAAGAGTACCAATTTCTCCTGAGCAAAGCGCAAAGCTCTTGCTCTCCAATATTCTTTGGGATTATCCCTCAGAAAACTAGCCCTGCTATATACCTGCAACAACTTATTAATTACAATTACAGATGGGTCATGACTAGAGCAAGGTGTAACTCTTTTCCGTCAGCACATCTTCAAGGTCGATTCTCTGGTATTCCACAAAATGAGCGTCGCTGTCAATTTTGTCCTGATACAACTGATACACTTTCTCATATTCTGCTCCATTGTTCAAAGTACAACAACATCAGAACCGATTTGAGAACTGTGTTACCAACAGGATTTATGCTCCTTTCTGATAAAATAAAAATGGCTAAGCTTCTAAATAACTCTAGTGTTGAAATATCTGAAGCTGTTGCTATGTTTTTGCTCTGTGTACTGCAAGTAGAGCAATAATGATCTTTTTATTGTATTTGAAATTCTTGGCACTGGTTTTATGCCTAATAAAGGTTTTTTGGATTTGGATTTGGATTTAGAAAAGGAATTGATAATAAAACTGCAAAGATTGTCATGCCCTTATATAAAGCAGTGGTGTGACCCACTTGGAGTACTGTGTCCAGTTCTGGTCGCCGCATCTCAAAAAGGATATTGAGGAGATAGAAAAAGTGCAGAGAAGGGCAACAAGGATGATTGAGGGACTGGAGCACCTTCCCTATGAGGAGAGGCTGCAGTGTTTGGGACTCTTTAGTTTGGAGAGGAGGCGGCTGGGGGGGGATATGATTGAAGTCTACAAAATTATGCATGGGGTAGGAAATGTTGACAGAGAGAAATTTTTCTCTCTTTCTCACAATACTAGAACCAGGGGGCATTCATTGAAAATGCTGGGGGGAAGAATTAGGACTAATAAAAGGAAACACTTCTTCACGCAACGTGTGATTGGTGTTTGGAATATGCTGCCACAGGAGGTGGTGATGGCCACTAACCTGGATAGCTTTAAAAGGGGCTTGGACAGATTTATGGAGGAGAAGTTGATTTATGGTTACCAATCTTGATCCTCTTTGATCTGAGATTGCAAATGCCTTAACAGACCAGGTGATCGGGAGCAACAGCCGCAGAAGGCCATTGCGTTCACATCCTACATGTGCGCTCCCAAAGGCACCTGGTGGGCCACTGCGAGTAGCAGAGAGCTGGACTAGATGGACTTTGGTCTGATCCAGCTGGCTTGTTCTTATGTTCTTATGTTCTTATTATGGAATAATTGCCACTACTTAGGTACCCATATTTTAATAGGGTTATATAATATTCCTGCTTGTACCTATGCTTGTATAATGATAAATACAATTTATCAGAGCTCAGAGATAATTAAGCCAACTTCTGATATTTTTGTGACAATAGAGAAATGAGAACTGTCTTTAGGCAAAAGGACATGTAATTATAAGGCACAACAGGTCAATTAACTATCCATTTAAACTTCTAAATGGACTCTGGCAGGTAAGAATCAAGGGAATCCTTCCAGTTCTTAATTAAAAATTTTAATTTGATCATTTGTTATCTTAGAGAAGCAAACACGTTAAAGGTAATATTTTGTTTATTACCAATTTTAAGACACATAGAAAATAGAGATTAAAAGGAATCACTTATATTTTTGCAGACGGTTGGAAAAAGAATAGCTACAACTACAATTCAGGAGTCGACGAAAATAGAGTTGGACAGCAGAACAAAGAGTAAGTCTATTTTGTTTCTGTTTATAGAGCCCTTCGGGGGTTGGGCGGTCTATAAGACTGAGAAATAAATAAAATAAATAAAAATACTTAGAGCAGTTGGTCAGCATAAGAAATTTGGGGAAACTTTCATTTTTTAGCTTTGTTCTACTTTAAAAAATACCATAGGGCTCAGAAAGAGGAAGGTATCTACAGAATGGTATTATATATATATGCCCTATGGTATTTTTGGTATTATATATGGTATTATATATTTGGTATTATATATGGTATTATATATGCCCTATGGTATCATATATATATGAATTAGTGTCTGTTTTAAAGTGGTTGAACCCTATAATTAGGTTTCCTTACCTTCTAGAAAGAAAAATACTTATACTTCAGTCCTGGTTGTACAACTTTACTGTTATTAGCCCCAATCTTCCCTTGGCTGATTCTGCATGTGCCAAAAACAGCAGTGTGAAAACGGTGTGAAAACAGTATAAACCCTTTTACACCGTTTTAAACCCTTTTATACCATTTTCACACTGTTTTCACACTGCTGTTTTTGGCCCATGCGGAATCAGCCCCAGTGTTTGGAAGCAGGATTATTTCTTTGAGAGACAAGAAGACAGTGCAGCCCTCAACAGAGTTATACCTTTCAAGCCCAGTGATTAAAAGTAGAACTCAATTTAGGACTACACTGTGTAATTATAGTATACTATTAAAGAAGAAAGCTCTTCAAGAGTAGATACCTTCCTCTTTCTGAGCAATTTATTTCCCTGGAAAGGAGACTAAAGAAACATTACACTGGAATGCCTTAGGAAGACGGAAGTTCCCTATCTTGCTTAATCATATTTGTAAATATTTAAACATACATAGCAAATCAACATCTGGTCTTCTTTAATAGTTGGCCTCAGATACCTTGTATTGAAAAAACATGCTATGATTCTCTATGGCCTACTATATCTTTTGTTTGCTTGTCTAGAATAATCCGTTGATTATAAACTCTGATCTATTCTCTAATGGTTTGCTTATAGTGACAAGGTTGGTCAATGCATTTTTCTGGAATATAAACAAATGTTCATCACTGTTATATTGGGCTTTAAAAATTAGGATATTGTGTGGTGAAGTTATCTCAGCTTGTTTATAAAACACTGGAAGTTTGAGGCAAAAGTTTATTTTTTATTGGGTAGTATTTTCCCCATCACAATCCAAATAAAGCATTATGAAAAATAAGTCGAAAAGGATTGTCTTCTAGAAATGCCCATCTGCACACTGGCACAAGAGGCTATTAGAGGAAAGAGGTAATCTATTCTGCAGATAAGAGAAAACAGTAGATTAGGCTTATCACAGTATACAACTGGAATGATTTTCTTTTTGAGCATGTATCAGGCCTCATGGGCTTTAGAGATTTTCTAAAAATTGATGAATGTCACTATAGTTATATAATTTCTTAACAATATGTGTACCTGGTACTGTGAATTCCCTGCTTTTTAAGAAATTAAATACCTAGCCTCTTTCTGTGTTGAAATATGCCTTTTCCTTTTAATCTCTACAACCAAAGAAGCTAGAGACTTTTTGTGTAAATGGAAGCTGAGATTTTGGGAAAACTATGAGATATACAAAGACTAAATTGCCAAGTAAGAAACAAAGTCATAACCCATCCAGTGGTGCGAGAGGAAATGGTCCTTGCTGGAATAGATCAAGGAAAATGATTGCCTGGTAGACAGGATCAGGAAAATCTGAACTTTTCCCACCTACATAATTATGTATTTTCTGCGATCTTTTTCAGAACTTTGGAGCTAAGCAATCAGGAAAAATCCTGATAAATCTCAGGAGGTGCACAAATGCACCACAATGCTGTGGGCCTCTGATAAAAAGCCACATTCCAACAGCATTAAACCATGGGCAACTAACCTTGTGAAAATGCCATGTGAGCTGAATTCTTGTTTCATAAATGAAGCATAGCTAAAATCAACCATGGTCTTACATGATGCACGAACTGTTCCAGTCCTAAGCCCCACCAATGTATCAACATGGCTAAATCTGTGGGTTCTTAAATCTGATTACTGATGCCATGAACAGACAACAGGATCTTTCACAAACCTGAAAAATGCCAGAGCTTTGCAAAAAATCTGAAACATTGTGGGGTTAAAAATCTTCCAAATAACAGAAGTAGCACACTTTAATAAATGAATGCTGGGTCTTGTGACAAGGAAACCACACCATACTGCCATCCTTCAAGACTTTGTTTCTGTCAATAAAAGGCAGGAAATAAGGTGGTTCTTTCCAGGGCTGGTTTGGTCTTTGAGGAAAGCAAGACCTGAAAGAATCCACTAGTGACTTGCTACCATGTGACTTGCATGACTTATCCTGGCCAAACTTCTCACTTCTGTTCAACAGTACATTCACAAAAGTGTAGTATAGTAGTCACCATCATTGTTGGAACTTTCTGTTCTCTACTGCTAATGTTATCAATGATCACTGAATGGGGAGGATGCATCTTAATCTCAGCTATAACCATTCTGTATTGAGCAATCTTTCTAGGAGTTTAGCCTCTTGACCTAGTCTAGATCCCTTTCAATATTGCTCCCAGCTCCTTGGCCTTGTTTTGTGGGAGCTCCATCAAGAAGTCAAATTGGCAGAGATCATTCTGTTTACTCTTGAGTGAGCAGAACAAGTTCTCTCAAACCGAAAAAAGAGAATGGACATTTATGCAAATTCCCCTCAGTGCTGCTTCTTCTGTGCCATACCCCCTGCTGCCCTGAGCTGTCAGAAGTAGCTTTTTATAGACTACCGAGGAAGAGTAAACAAACAAAAAAAACCCTGAATAAAATCTCATACCTGCCAGAAATTTTGTTCAAGGTGCTGCTGAGCTCTTACTCTTTTGTACTCTACCGGCATATTAATACTGCTACCCATTATAAAAAAAAATTCTTATGAAGACTTCATCTGTTCACAGAAAGGTTGGAATCCAACTCTGGACTACTAAAACTTTTCCACTCTCTTAGTTCTAATAGCAGTCATGAATAGATAGCATTCCACAATTGATTTAGAAAAGGGTCTCTCAAACTTGTTTTGAAAGCCCTGAGGGTTAAAATAGGGAAAGTGGGTGCTGTGTGGTTTCCGGGCTGTATGGCCGTGTTCTAGCAGCATTCTCTCCTGACGTTTCGCCTGCGTCTGTGGCTGGCATCTTCAGAGGATCTGATGTTGGGAAAGCAAGTGGAGTATATATCTGTTGGAGTGTCCAGGCTGGGTGGGGAAACCTTGTCTGTGAGTAACAAAGAAGGCAACCAGGTCAATAGTTGAGAGCGTCTGAATAGAAGTATGAGTAACAATGAAGACTATAGCCTGGGAGTAACCCTGCAGATAGCAAGGTCACTGGAGGGAGCATCTGAATAGAAGTATCCTGGCCTTTGTTTCTTTTGTCTATGGTCATCCTGTGTTTGTGTGGAGCTGGTTTGACACAGTCTTGACCCTAGTATTTTTCAACACTGGCAGCCAAGTTCTGTTCATTTTCATAGTTTCTTCCTTCCTGTTAAAATTGTCCATGTGCTTATGGATTTCAATTGCTTCTCTGTGTAGTCTGACGTAGTGGCTTTCAGAGTGGTCCAGAATTTCTGTTTTTTCCCCATAGTCTGCAGTGCCTTTTGTGTTCTTTGATACGTGTCTGTGCGCTGCGTTTGGTGGTTCCTATGTAGACTTGTCCACAGCTGCAGGGCTCTGTTTAGGTGATTCAATTCATCTTGTAGGAGGTGAGGTTCACAGATTCTGTTTGCGCGATGTACCAAAGTTTTTGTGTAGATATCTGTCTGTGTGCGTAGGTTTTCTGTATACTGTGTGTCCCAATTGCTTCACCTGTGTGTCCCAATTGCCTCACCTCCTACAAGATGAATTGAATCACCTAAACAGGGCTCTACAGGCTAATGGTTACTCTAATACAGAAATCAGAAGGGCTGCAAGACCAAGAACAAGCCACATGAACAAAGATAAAGAGCCATCTAGAGGGAAGGTGTTCTTACCATACATCAAGGGAACCACTGATCGCATAGGAAAACTGATGAAGAAGCGCAACCTACAAACAATCTACAGACCCACTAAGAAAATTCAACAGATGCTACTTCAGCAAAGGATAAGAGGGATCCTTTAGCTACTGCAGGGAGTCTATCATACCATGCAGCTCTGGACAAGTCTACATAGGAACCACCAAACGCAGCGCACAGACACGTATCAAAGAACACGAAAGGCACTGCAGACTATTTCAGCCAGAAAAATCAGCAATAGCAGAACACATGATAAACCAACCTGGACATAGAATATTATTTGAAAACAGAAATTCTGGACCACTCTGAAAGCCACTACGTCAGACTACACAGAGAAGCAATTGAAATCCATAAGCACATGGACAATTTTAACAGGAAGGAAGAAACTATGAAAATGAACAGAACTTGGCTGCCAGTGTTGAAAAATACTAGGGTCAAGACTGTGTCAAACCAGCTCCACACAAACACAGGATGACCATAGACAAAAGAAACAAAGGCCAGGATACTTCTATTCAGATGCTCCCTCCAGTGACCTTGCTATCTACAGGGTTACTCCCAGGCTATAGTCTTCATTGTTACTCATACTTCTATTCAGACGCTCTCAACTATTGACCTGGTTGCCGCCTTTGTTACTCACAGACAAGGTTTCCCCACCCAGCCTGGACACTCCAACAGATATATACTCCACTTGCTTTCCCAACATCAGATCCTCTGAAGATGCCAGCCACAGACGCAGGCGAAACGTCAGGAGAGAATGCTGCTAGAACACGGCCATACAGCCCGGAAACCACACAGCACCCAAGTGATTCCGGCCGTGAAAGCCTTTGACAATACAATAGGGAAAGTGTTTTGTAAATTGAAATCCCAATGTGTAAGTTGGTCCTGAAGATCAGTTGTGGAAGAACCCAATATGGATTGGAGCAGTGGTGCTAGAGAAGGAGAGAGAATTCTCCTCCTTCCCCTACTGTTGCGTTTTTCCCAGTCCTGGCCCTCTTGGACTGCTTTAAGCCTCAATGGAGAGTAAGTGCTATATTTTAATAGGGAAATGGCAAAAGGAGAGTTCAGCTGATCTTTCCTAGCCCCACAACCTTGAAGCGTGTCAACCCACTTCCTCCACAAAAGTGATAAAACAGAAGTCCAGTGGCAAGCAGGATGTTTTAGTCTCGTTTGGGCCACGGTAATGGAAAGCATGAAAAGCATGAAAACAAAGACACCAGTTTTCAGAGCAATGAGAACATAGATCTTAGGAGGCAAAACGGTTTGGTGGAGAGACAAATATAATGTATTAGAACAGGAATTTTCAACATTGAATTTGTCAGATATAGAAGAACCATTTCTTGGGAACAGAAACAAGGTAAAGTTGGGTACATAATATTAGACTATTAGTAGGTTTTAAATTAGGACTGTATCTAGGATACAGACTCCAAAGTATTGACACTGCCTAAAAATTGCTTTCAGTCAAAAAAGATTTTACCATCTTGACTAAAAATATAAGAATTGCAATCTGGCCTCATGTGGTGTCATGAAAAAAATGGTCAGTTATGATTAGCAATTATTTTGTGTGTGTGTAGGCTGCTGTATATTAATATATTATATTAATGTGATGTATTACTACACATACATTGCATAATATATAATCTCTAATTGATTATCTTGTCTCTTCCTTATAATTGGACCCTTCACTGTAGTTTTAGTTTTTTTATTATTGGGATTTTAATGTAGTTATGTATTTAAATTGTTGTATTGATGTATTGTTGGAAGTCACCCTGAGTCTGAGATGTCAGAAAAGGGCATGCTATAAATCGAATAAATAAATAAACAATACATATTAATACATAATATATTAATGTATATATTAATATGATGTCATTTGTATATCATATAGTATAAAATAGATAGAATTATGTGCTCCTAGTGTGTCTTGAGGCTGCAGCTGTTATTTGGGATTCACTTATAATGCTTATTTTTATTATAATAGCTGATCTCTTAGCAGTGTTTGGTTTAAGGAACATAATTGTTTTTCCTTGGTGGTATGCTTGCATTCTTTCTAAGTATATTAAAAGCTGAGATACCATATCTCTACAAGAAACTTAATGTGCTTAAAATGTGTGATTTGGTTATGATCATTGTAGGGTTGGTTGTTTGGGGTAAAATACAAAAAGTGAGGAACTACGGTAACGGTTTGTGAAGTATTTTTATTAACATCCATAGGGATATGTTTTTTTACTCTGCAATCAGTGGGTACACTGGGAACCACCATGTATACCGATCTCAACAATGGCTATAACCAACGAATCCTCTTGCTTTCCCCATTTCCTATGTAACATGTGCACAGAGCACACCCAGTGGTGGGATTCAGCAGGTTCACATCACTTCGGCAGAACTGGTTGTTAAAATGGTGCTTGTAAACAATCAGTTGTTAAATTATTTGAATTCCTAGCACTGGAACCGGTTGTTAAATTATTTTAATCCCACCACTGAGCACAACCCTTCTGTTTGCATACCCTCCTTGAGTGTCATAAAAAGTGATAAAAAGCCCAGTGACGCTTTAAAGCCCAATATAATTTGTTCCAGCATGAATGTTCGAGTCAGAGCTCACTTCATCAGGTGCAAAAGTAGTGTTTTCTATTTGTTATATGTTAAACATTTCAATACAACAGAAGTTTTATGTATAATTACAATGAGTTTGTTCCAGAAGTGCTATTCTGGCACTCAAGTAGATTGGCATTACATGGGCAGAGATAGGGGATCATTTTTGCTGATACCCACTCACTCTGTGAAAGTTCTTGGTCCTGGCAGGAAGTAAATGGCTCAGAGGACAGAGATGTGCAAGTCCTTCTGTAAGTTTTACTCATTATTTTGGAATAAAATGTTATATGTGTTTTCTTCTTTCAGTAAAGGAGTATTGCAAAGTAATATTTCCATATGAAGCACAGAATGAAGATGAACTGACAATCAAAGAAGGTGATATTGTCATTCTTGTCAATAAGGTAAGCCAATCATTTTAATATAAAAGCAGATGTAGCCTCTTGTATATATACTGACCGTCCACTCAAATTCCATGTCTGTAACATACAGTATGAGGTGGCATGGGCCATCAGAAAAATACAGGTGTGAAATGGTCATGTAACCTCTTTCTGTGGGTTCTGTGGGGCAGTACTTGGAAGGAGTTGCAAAGAACCAAATTTAAACAAAACAGTTTACTTCTCTTAACAATTAACACTTTAAAAACATTAACATTTAACGTTACAATTCAAGGTCCTGTTCAGGTTGCATTTCAAGTCCTTCTATTTACAGTCTACTGATATTGCCAAGTCCAAATTCTTCTTTGCAAGTTGGCTGGCTCCTGAAGACTCCAAGGGCTTGATGAACAGGTTGCAACATGATGAAGGTCTCCAGGAGAACTCTCACCCATTACAACCACAAAAGAAAACCCTGAAACAATAAACTCCAACATTTACAACATAGCAAAAACAACAACTACCTTCCCAGTAGTTCCCAACAATATTGCAATTACCTTAACAAGGTGTTAAGGGCTTATAGAAATCAAGGTCCGAGTCTGGTACCCTTGTCTTCTGCAAAGAGCTCTTGCAGCCTTTATGCTGCTCTGAGTCTCCACCCCCTTACTGGGTCAACCCATTCTGGGCCAACCCATTCTGGTCATGGGGGTTACAGTCACTTGCTGTATCTTTTCAATTTTTGCCATGTTAAAAGCTGCACAACTTTTTTTTCTGTGTAATGTGCTGAATCTTCTGAGTCCAGGAGAAAATTCATGGAAGATGTTGTGGATTGTCCTCAATCCTTGTGTGCAGGGTTCCAGATTAGGACCAGGACTGGGTGTGCATGGAGAAGGATTTTCTTTCTCCCCCTGCATCATTTTATCAACCTGGAGCAGTCTGGGGAGGGATGCTATTTGTGTAGCCTATGAATTACACATGGGTTTCCTCAGTAAGCCAGTAGAACTCCACTCTCAGGGCCACTTCGGTAATGTGTGAATTAGCCAGTAGACATAATTGCCAGTAGGCTGTGTTCCTTTGCAACTTAAACAGCTTTTTTGAAAGAGCAGTACAGAAATGTGATGTACAGTGACCATATAGTAAGGTCACTGAATCATTCCTTCTTCTGCTTCCCTATAACTGTTTAGAGTAACAGCACTAGAAAACTGGAGTGGAACTGGAAAGCAATAATTATTAATGGAGTTGGACAGTATTTGTAGGATTTAACTCCAGCTATGGCAGTGTAGCCTCAGCTTTCTTTCCATACAAAAATGGTTCCTGAGAGAGAGATAGCAAATTCAAGAAATACCTTATTGACATAGAATTTCACATGCTCCACAGTGAACTGATTTTTTACTGATCCAGGTCTCTGAAGAACAAAGGAGAAAGTTTTGTGTGCCATGTCCTGCCTTGTGGGTGTCCTGTCATGTCCTGTCTTATGTATGTTTGTGTGCGATCACACATACACACAGTGTGTGTTATGTATATATGTATATGTATAAATAAATGTGTATATGTATAAATAAAGTTATATTTGATTTACTAAATCAATCAGATTATTCTAACTGTATAGAGCAAATGATTTAGAGTTGGCAGAATAACAGAACTCTTACAGCATTGTTTAAAAAGCATTGCCTTCATATATGGTTTTCTTCAATCCATTTTTTTCAAAAGCAGCCCTGTTAGTTTAAATGCTGTCTTTATGCAACTTGTCCATAAAATTGGGGAATGCTTCTCCGATAGTTTTCAATCAATAAAATGAAAAATAATCTTCCCAGATAATTCATTCATGGCTGCAGAAGTTGATTTTTTTTTAAAAAAAATAGCCATTTAGAAATACAAGTCACCCAGAAAAAAAATCTTTACAAATAGTTTCAGTCAAGAAAGATAGTCATCTTCGCCTCCAAATTAAATCAATTTGAAGATATTCCTTTATTTTCAAGAGCTGTTATTTTTCAGAACTGTCTTCTGTGCCTATATTTCTTTGTCTGAAAAATTTTTCTCAAAAGTTGTAAGCTTTGATCAATGAGTATCAGGCAACGTCAAATGTAATGAAAGCTTTGCTTCCCTCTATTGGGTTAAGTGGATCTATGTATATAATGTTGTAATGCCATTAAAGGTTCTTTGTTTGTTTGTTTGTTGTTGATGAAAGCTTTCAAAAGACTTATTTTAAGAGTTCAAAACTTTATATTAAAAACTGTTAGGTTAATCTGTAGCAATTTGATGGCAATGAAATATCTAAATTAAGATATTATTAGTTTACTTCATTTATACCCCATCTTTCTATCCAATGGGAAAGGACCCAAAACAACACACATCACACTTCTCCATTCTATCCTGACAGCAATCCCGAGTGCTTAGTTAGATTGAGAGTGTGTTGTTGGCCTGTTATCACTTAGTAACCTTCGAAGACAGGATGCAGTTACTGTACCCCACCAAGTATAGTGGCTTTAATATAGTAGCATAGTAGCTTTAATTTGAACAGAAATCTTTAGGTCAAGTTTTATCAACAGCAGTTGTGTATATGCCTAGGGATGGGAGGTACCCTCTGTCCCACCACTAATCTGGTCACATGGGGGCACAAAATTGGCCCATGTGGCCAGGAAGATGGCAAGGCAGCAGGAAGTCCTGCCACCTCATCATCTGTGGGTGCTCTTGGCCCCACCCATGTCATCGTCGCCCCCCAAGCCTCGCCCCTCGGCTCCAGAGACAAGGATGGAGCCTTATAGTTGCTTCTGCTCTCCCCAGTGGGGAGGGCAGAAGGGGCTGCCGGGAGCCAGGAGGGGAGGCGAGGCCTGGGGGGGCCAGCCTCAGGAGTGGGGGCCCATCCCCCCTGAGCCCTGTCCCCAGGCATAGCATGGGGCGGCCAGAGAACGGCTGTCTCTGGGTGCCATTTCCCCCCATACGCATCTGGTTAACAGAATGTCATATTTAGGGTTCACACATAAATAGTATCATGTTCCATAAGTATGCAATTTCTGTTTAATTCCACTTCAAAATGTGAATTATATGGAGTCTAAAATGGTTAAATATGTGTACCAAGATCATGATGTACGTGACCCTTCTTAATTTTGTAGATTGATTTAAGCCATTATGGATTTTTGCATCTGTTTAATGGTGAACTAATTGCAACTGCAGCTGAGTACTGCCTTACCCATCTTTTCTGTGGTGGTGGTACAAAGTGCATCAGGTCACATGGTGACATCCCTTGGGAATTTCAAGACAAAATATGTTCATAGGTGATTTGCAATTGCCTGAAATAAATTGGGAATGTTACAAAATTCAGTTGGTTCAGCTAACTGGGCAGTGATGGCTAATTATACATATGCAAATAAAGAGAATGTACTCTCACAATGTGGCAGTAATGTCAAGTAAAAGATGTTTATTATATAACGCCAGGCTAGCCTGATCTCCTCAGATCTCAGGTCAGCCCTGGCTAGTATTTGGATGGGAGACCTCCAAGGAATACCAGGGTTGAGGCAGGCAATGGCAAACTACTGATGAATATGTTTCTTGCCTTTAAAACCTTATGGATCATCATTAGTTAGCTTTATTTTATTTATTTTATTGGATTTCTGTGTCGCCCTTCCCTTTTTGGGCTCTGAGCAACATTAGATGTGCTTTGGCAACAGAAGAAAAATTGGGATGAAGGCAATTTCTGGAAAGAACTGCAAACTGCCACCTTGAACAGATTATGGAGAGGAGGTTTACATTTTTTTAAAATAGTGGACAATGAGAATAGCAATTTTTGTTACAGTATCATCATCATCTCCTATCAGTAAATTAATGTCCGGTATGTGTGTTAACTACACATATAAAAGCAGCCTGCCATACTTCTATTATAATATTAAAATTAGAGGCTTCATATCCCATGAGAGGTTTCATTTCCTATGAGAAATACATGACTTTAAATCAGTGAATCTTACTCTATGCATGGACAATGTAATAAACCCACTTGGTAGGAAAAAAGTACAGTCTTTAATGTAAAATGGTTCTCATTTAATATCTACCCAATTATCTTCTTGCTAGTTGCTGAGACATGTTTTTTTAAAGAATCTCTTGTTTCTTTTAAACTTTTAGATTTATTCAGAACTGTTTTAATTTTGTACCCAATTAGATTAATTATAGACTTCCACAAAGGACTCTTAACAAATAATTGTATGTTGTCTTAAATGTTGACTGTATGTTTCCAGGCCAGTCACTAGGCCTCTGAATACATTATGGTATTATTTGTTTTCAATATTTAATTTACTGTAATGCTTAATAGTTCCTTAGAAATTGTTCTATAATTAATTTTGATAGAATGAGGTGTCTGTTATTATTAAAACAAGGTTCTTTTAGTCTAAATATGTTAATATAGTTTGCTCACGTGTCTTTCAGACACTTAATAGCTGATATAGCAGTTGGCAGTAATATAGACTAATGTATGTATTCTTTTTTTAAAAAAAATCTTTTAATTATTTTATCATTTAGGAATACATATTAATTGGCAGACAATCTGACTTAAAGTGGTTCCAGTAATAACAGAATATGATCTGCCACATGAATTACAATGTACGTAACATTTGCAAGTGATTTAAGATTCTAGTACATAAATACAGTACGAAATATATGCATACACACACTCACCCACACAGCTACATGGATACAAATTAATAAGTAAGTTAATAATAATCTTAAACTATGCAGATAACAATAGGATTCTATTTTGAGGGTCAGAATTGTATAGATAACGTAATAAAGGATCCCATACTTTATAGAAAGGATCAAGGCATTTTTTGTGTATTAAAGTTGTCAGTTTGTCCGCTGTTCTGTAATCTTGAACCTTTAACAACCAGTCGTCATAAGATGGCAATTCTTGTGTCTTCCAATATCTGGCTATCACTACTCTTGCTGCTGTCGTTAAATAATAAAGAAGTGTTTTGTGTCTGTAGAATAACATTATTAGAGTCCCAGATCGATAGGAGGTATAGGTCAGGTCGTTTCTCAAACTTGTAATTTAATATAGATTCTATTATTTTGTGTATTGTGTCCCAAAATCGTGTGATTTTAGAGCAAGTCCACCAACAGTGGAAGAAGGTGCCATCTCTTTCCACAGAGGCGAACAGTGTTGGTACATCTTGGATAATCGTGAAGGAGTTAGATACCACCTGTAAAACATTTTCACATTATTTTCTTTGATCTCAGTAGAAAGTGTCAATTTGATGTTATTTCTTCAGAGTTTTTCCCAGGTCTCCATTTGTATGGTTTTACTGAGATTCCTCGCCCAGAGTATCATATTATCCTTCACTAAATTCGTCTCTGTCTTAAATTCTAAAAGTAGATTGTATATTTTCCTGATGGCTATCTTATTTGGTGATTTATATATAAGGTCCAAAGTCGTGTCTCTTTCTAGAAATGTCCAGCGATCTTTTGTCTTTTTGAAGATATTTTTCTAGATGATAGTAAATGTCGAATTGACAGGGAGAATCATTTATCAATATTTCTAATCTTGGTTTAAGTGTGTAAGTATTATTTGTTTTAGTTAGAATATCTTCGTAGTGTGGCCACATTTGTATATTTTGATTAGATGTATGTATTCTTATTGACACCTGAGTTTCTGACAAACTATTTTGGTGTTTTTATGGAAAGAGTCACTAATAAAGGTAAGCTAATCCAAATCCACTGAGGATTTTAAAGATTGTCAAATAATCACCTTCTTGGTTGGCAGTAGCATGCACACTTGCATTAATATAGAGTATCTGAACATTTCTACATCAAAGCTGCATTGGTATAATTAATTTTTCTTTTTACTGTATATGCAGTGAAACATGCATAACATATATAGAGATGATTCGCCCAATTGTGAACTAGTATAAACAATCCTATAACAATAAAATATATATCAAATATATCATTAATGTAAATCTCACATTAATTTAATTTATACCAAGGAAGCTAATACAATTTGTAGCTCTAACAGTGTGATTTACAAGACTTATGTTTTTCTTAATTAGCTTAACTTAAATGAAAATCGGGGAAAGCAATGGCAAACTACCCCACAAAAGCAGCTTGTCTATAAAATCACTGCTTGCAGTGGTACCCCAGGGTCGGATACGACTAAAGGGGAAACTTTACCTTTAAATGAAAATAGATAGCTTTGGTTGGGGCAGGAGTTAGCAACCTTTACCATCAAAAGAGACTGGTTAAAGAATGTAACTTTGCAGGTGAATAGCTTAGGATGTGCATTTTGATAAATCTGACCATCCTAGTCTGTAAAGGGCTTAAAAGTAATTTCCAATATTTTGAATTGGGCCCGAAGGCAACAGGTAACCAGTGCAGTTGGTGCAGCAAGTATGTTAGGTGATACAAGCAGCTGACCCCAGAGAGGAAGCTTGCTTCTTGTACCAACTGTAGATTCCAAGACATCTTCAAAGGAGGTCCCACATAAAGTGTGTTATGGTAGCCCAGTTTGGCACTTAACAGTAGCATATATCAGTGTAACCAGATCAACAAGATGTAAATAAGAGGTCAGCTTACAAACTGCATTCAGTTAAAAGAAGCCGCTCCTTCAACATGCTTAACAAGGCTGGGTCAAGGAGCAAATGCAATAATAGCTTGATCTTATGTGGAAAGCTTAGTCCTATCTATCAGTGATGCTACTATGATAACAGTTAAATAACGAAGTTTGTTTTGCATGAATCTGTTCGTGCGTTTTCTAAAATGCATTGTCCTTGAGCTTATATTTTTGCACTAGTCATAATTCCAATGGCTTTCTTGATGTGCCTCAGGAATGCATCGATGCTGGCTGGTGGGAAGGAGAACTCAATGGCAAACGAGGAGTCTTTCCTGATAACTTTGTTAAGCTTCTTCATTCTGATTTTGAAAAAGAGGTAGGAATGGTTTTTCCCCCTATCATTTTCTTTTGTGAAAGAGAGTAGTATTTAACAGCACAATCCTATGCAGAGTTACTCCAGTCTAAACCCATTGAAACGAATGGGCTTTGACCAGAGTAAGTCTCTTTAGGATTGCAATGCAAATCACTTATATGCCTGTGTTCTTCACTGCCATTCATTTGTGACTTGTTACTGATAATAAAATATACAATATCATTTGGATATTTTGAAAGCCTCCTGAGAATGATTTTATATGACTGCATACATTTGAATATTTGTAGCTTTTTCAGAGCTTGCTGTTATATTGACTTTCAAAGCTATTCATACAGTCTCAGCAATATTCTTCTGATATCCCAATTGCTGATCCATAGTTTAATTTGCTAGGGTTTTTTCTCGTTAACATGAGATGCTAATGAGAGAGGATTTGAAACCACCTGCTTTAGATATGCATCACAAGCAGTCTTAATTTAATGCAACGATGGTGAACCTTTTGGGGTCAACGTGTCAAAAATTCAGAAAATGCCTAACTTGACTCTTCTGTAATAATAAATGGCAACATGGACAGAACAATCCAAATATATATACCACTATGGTGACTTTGGTCAAAATTAAATCGTAGTCAGAATGACTAATACCTCACTGGGCTTCAACTATAAACATAAGACAACTATAAACAAAAAACAACCTGCATGTAATGCATTGTACTACAAATGAAATATGACTAATGTGGTCTCCACACAGAATTAGGAGGAAAACAAAACTTTAATTATTGGCATGTATTCGGGGAACAAGATCCTTACCTTGCACCAGGGACATAGGTATAGATTTTATGGGGGGTTCGGGGGGACACACCCCCACCTGCCCCTAGGGCATACCATGCCTCTTCAAGCCCTGCCTCTGGCCTATCGCTTATAAAAGCAGCTCTCTGGGGCTGGGAACGGCAGACTCCCCTGCCCTGCCCTCCCCTGCCCCCCACCAGCTGGGCTCCCAGCCAGCAGCCGGCAGTTCCTTCTGCCCTCCCCTCTGGGCAGAGGCATAGAGGGAAAATGGAACCCAGGGCAAAATTCAAGCCCCCCCCCCCCCGGCAGCCGCTGTGATGCTGGAATCCATCCCCAAACAGCATCACTTTCAATGGTGTTTAAACTAGAGAGCCCAAATTCTCCTTTTAAATCCACCTTAAAGGGAGAAACTGCGGTCAAACAACATTGAAAGTGATGCTGTTTTGGGGTGGATTATCCCCACCCTGAAACAGCATCACTTTCAATGTAGCATAGTGGTTAAGAGCAGGTGCATTCTAATCTGGAGGAACGGGTTTGATTCCCTGCTCTGCCACTTGAGCTGTGGAGGCTTATCTGGGGAATTCAGATTAGCCTATGCACTCCCACACACACCAGCTGGGTGACCTTGGGCTAGTCACAGCTTTTCGGAGCTCTCTCAGCCCCACCCACCTCACAGGGTTTTTGTTTTAAGGGAGAAAGGGCAAGGAGATTGTAAACTCAATTGAGTCTCCTACAGGAGAGAAAGAGGGGATATAAATCCACACTCTTCTTCTTCTAAACTGAGGACCTCAGATTCTCCCTTTAAATCCCGAAGGGGGTGGATTTAAAAGGAGAATCTGGGGAATTTGGGGGGGGGTGCCTGCTGTCAGGGGTGCAATTGTTAAGCTGGCAGCATCAAAAACCGAAAAAAACCACTAAAAATGTTTTAAAAACCCACAAATGGAGGGGCAGAGCTTCGAACGTGAATGGGGGGGTCCTTGCCTTGCCTTGCACTTGTTACAGATAGAGGTGGAACCTCTTGCAATTTTAAAGTGTAACACACAGTACCTTTAAAATTGGAAAAATCCCCTCTTGCAATATGTGAACACAAATGTGAAAGTGCAATCTTATACAGTGCAGTCTTAAACACTGTCAACTAATGTAATACTACAATCACTCCAAATGTGTATACAGTTTTGCAGAACAGCTTCATCTGGGAGGATAAATACATGCAGACTTGGCTTACTTCCAAGGGAAAAGTCCTCCTGATAGCCCAGCCTGTTATGCTTCAATGTTTATCATGTGATGTATTATAATCTCAACATCTTGCTGGAACACATCGTTCTCGAAGTGCTACAATGGCATGCAACTACTTGACTTTGCTGGCATGTCATCCCTCTTATATACACACACACACACATACACACACAATATATATATAAAATGTGTGGTGTTATGCATTATATAAAGAAATAATTACAAAAATGACTCAAACTCAAACAGGGAGAATAGTTGTTGTCAGTGTTGCCGAATGCTCCTGTGTCACCCAAAATGTTGTGGCATGTCACCTTTGATAGGTGTGTCATAGGTTTACCATTACTGATTGAATGCAGTATTTCAGGAAGAAGATGGCAGTATGCTGAATATTCTGTTACAGCATGTTTATATCATTGTTTTGGCCACGGGAATATTAAATCATAGAGATATGTTTGAATACATTTGGGAAAGTATAAAATGTAAAATACAGCATATTCAAAATATGTCAGATAAATACAACTTTGTCCTAGTTAATAGAGCAACCAATTGAATAGATCTTGTCCTGATGATGGCATGGAGAGTGGACATGGAGAAGTTTTGTCCCTAAGTCATAATACCAGAACATGAGATCATCTGCTGAAGATGAGGAGTGAAAAATTCAAATCAGATAAAAGAAAGTATTTCTTCACACAATACTTAGTTAAACACCGCCCAGAGCCCTTAGGGGATGGGGCGGTATATCAAAACTAACAAATAAATATAAATTGTGGAATTCCCTGCCCCAAGATGTGGTGATTGCTGCCAATTTGGAAGGCCTTAAAACTGGCATGTTTTTTTCTTATTGAATTGAATTGAATCGAAACCTTTAATGGCATTACATATATATATATACAATAGGCTTGAATAATATAAAAATTAAGATCATTAAATAAAACAATCTTTTAAAAAAGAAAGGATTAAAAGTTTTGTTTAGCGAAAAATTGAGAACGTGCGGTGACGACAACACACAGAAATCTGGCAGTAGGTTCCAGTATTGAGACAGAGTTGCTATCTAACAAAAACAGAGTTTTGGCAGGATACGCGATGCTGTCTAAGCCAGACAAAAGGGGTTCAAGTATGTTTTTCCGCGCAGAATTGTAAAAAGGGCAGTGGTGAAAGACGTGGTGAATGGGTCCTATTCTGCATATGAATGGGGCACATATGTGTGGAGGTGTTTTAGGGATACAGTTATCTAAAACTTGGATGTCTGATGTGGGGGGGGGGGGCATTTTAGTTCTTGCCCTAGCACAATTTTTTGTAGATACATCCTGGTGGCTACTAGTTAAAAGAAATACTAGTCATGATGCATACCTATTCTCTCAGGTATCAGAGCAGCATGGCTATTACATTCTGCAGAACACAGGCAGTATAATGCTGCATTTGGCTTACTTACAGGCTTCGTAAAAGTCTTTTCCTAGAAGTACACTGTGTGAACAGACTGCTTGACTTGATAGGCCTGGGTGTGATGCAGCATGGTGTCCTTAAGTTCTTATCTCCAAGCAGAGAGATGATTTTTGAATGATGATTTTTTGTTTGTTTAGAAACTTTAGAATATCATCTTCTTTTAACTTTTTGACAGTGTCGTCTGCAAACTGGAAAACAGATGTACAGCAGCGCATAATAAAATCTACCCTCAGGAGAGCATTTCCTATGATTTTTTTAAATTAATCTGATTAACTTGTGAAATTTCTTTTGGTTTCCATAGTGCCTATGTATTTTCCAAAATAGTTTTGGTAGTTCAATATGGTGTCTGGTACAGAAGGGCCATGTTGGTCGGAACTTTTCGGTTTTAATCTTTTGGAACAATTATATTGATTACAAATTTGGAAATGATTGTTTTCTGTTGTGTTTAATTCTCTTTAAAGTTATACTTAATATAGTGGTAAAAACGTAATACAATTTGTTTTCTTCTTCAAGGTGTAAGTATAAAATAAATCTTAAATTCAGCACAAATTCTTCCTAGTAATCTTATGGAAATTTCCTTTTGCTTCAGCGACCTAAGAAACCACCACCTCCGTCAGCTCCTGCCATCAAACAAGGATTAGGTAATGCACTGCTGTCATATAACCATCAGTAAATATAGTTTTTAGACAGTCACACCAATTTTCTGTCTCTTAATGTAGACTGTTGGAGTTGCTATCCACTGTGTCATTTAACAATTGTTAAACTGCAGGTACTTTCCACTTGTAATAGATACTGTAATGCTTTCAGGATTGCTCATGTCTAAGAAATTGTGAAGGAAATTGTAAAGAATCAACCCCAATTAAGTGAGAACTTTAGGTGGAATTCGTTACATTTTCCCAAATTAAACTTTGTTGGGGAGGGGCTGTTGATCCATTCCTTATGCAGGATCTATACTTCAGTTCACTGTAGCTTTTTACACTTTCATTTGATCTCCACCAACAGATAAGACCTTTAATTTTATTATAGATTATTGTAAATCTTTCTAAAATGTGCATAAGCAACAATTAAGCCTTGCCATCTAGTGGTAGCTACAGAAAAGTACGAACCTGTGAATTATATTCACAGTTGAAATTAAAACCACTAATGTTTCATTAGCAGAATGCGCTTACAAGATCTAGCAAACTGTACAGTAATGATAAATAAGCACAGTTTTGTTTTCTAAAGAGAGACCCTCTATTATAATCATGTATTGCTTGCCTAGGTAAGAAGTAATTGCCTTCAGGAGATCAGGATCTGTACAATGCAAAGATAGTTTCATGAGAGTACCCTCTAAGAACATAAGAACATAAGAACAAGCCAGCTGGATCAGACCAAAGTCCATCTAGTCCAGCTCTCTGCTACTCGCAGTGGCCCACCAGGTGCCTTTGGGAGCTCACATGTAGGATGTGAACGCAATGGCCTTCTGCGGCTGTTGCTCCCGATCACCTGGTCTGTTAAGGCATTTGCAATCTCAGATCAAGGAGGATCAAGATTGGTAGCCATAAATCGACTTCTCCTCCATAAATCTGTCCAAGCCCCTTTTAAAGCTATCCAGGTTAGTGGCCATCACCACCTCCTGTGGCAGCATATTCCAAACACCAATCACACGTTGCGTGAAGAAGTGTTTCCTTTTATTAGTCCTAATTCTTCCCCCCAGCATTTTCAATGAATGCCCCCTGGTTCTAGTATTGTGAGAAAGAGAGAAAAAATTCTCTCTGTCAACATTTTCTACCCCATGCATAATTTTGTAGACTTCAATCATATCCCCCCTCAGCCGTCTCCTCTCCAAACTAAAGAGTCCCAAACGCTGCAGCCTCTCCTCATAGGGAAGGTGCTCCAGTCCCTCAATCATCCTTGTTGCCCTTCTCTGCACTTTTTCTATCTCCTCAATATCCTCTTTGAGATGCGGCGACCAGAACTGGACACAGTACTCCAAGTGCGGTCGCACCACTGCTTTATATAAGGGCATGACAATCTTTGCAGTTTTATTATCAATAAATAATTGATAATACATAACTGTCACTCTCTCCTTGTCCTTTAAAGACAGATGGTCTTTTAAAGCAGGATGAAGATGGGCAGAGGGGGCAAAAGTGAATACTGTGGTCAATTTCTGCTGCTACAATGAGGTCTTATAGTAACAAAAACATCATTCTCACAGGAAATAATAAAACTTTGCCAGGTATAGCAGTTTTATCAGATACAGTGGAGGCACCAGCTTATGCTGCAATATATGTATTGGTCCAACTATTTGTATTTTGTTCATGTAAGAGTTTCTTGGAAAAATACATAGCCTGCTTGGATTAACATGTTCTTTATAAGCTCCTGGCAGGCATCCTACCACTTAGTTCAACAATGTTTGTTGACCTTTTTGTTGAGAACTCCTAGTGCAAGGGATTCTAAGAGAGAGCATTTCAGACAACATGCCTGAACAGCAGAAAATCACAAAGTCCAAAGGTAGACCAAAGAGCCATGGTGAAGGCGCCAAGAGACTAGAGTGCATAAAACTAGGCTCAAAATCCTAAACTTTATGGCCAGGGGTCTGAGTCTGCCAGGGATCATTGGCCAATCAGATCCATGGATGATGTCAATTAATCACGTAGCCCTATTGCTATCCAGATGTCCCAGAGTGTCAGAGTGAGGTAAAATAGTAGGATTTATCTGCTGGATAAGCTCTCCCATTTCTCACAGGTGACAAGGCTCATAAAATCATCCGGTAATTAATTGGAACGTGACTCCACTGTTGTCAACCTTGGTGACTGTCAGGCCCCGCCATTCTGGGCCTGCCAAAACACACAAGACATGCCCGGGCATGTCTGGCTGCAGCTGGACTCCTATTAGCATTGCCCAAGGCCAGAGGCCCTGCCTTTTGTTACTGCAGTAATGTAGTGAATGGAGTCCACCAACTCTCCCTAGAAGCCAAGCCATTCCCAAAACAATGTATCTACCACAACAGTCTTCAACTGTCTTTTCTCATGCTGATATGGGGGGGAATGCAAAGGTGGGGGTTAACTGACTGTAACTGTAAGGTTTATACTGGGGCCAGGGAGCTGGGGCTTCAGTCTCAGCTACCTGGCCATAGGGGTCAGACACAGTTCTAATAAAGCTCCTGAAGCCATTCTCAAGTTTTGTTATTGACTGGGGTACCAAACCCTTACAGTGACTTAGGGGGAAGTCACGAACCCAGCACCTGACTCTTATCTCAGCTGCAAGAGATCACAGCTTTTCTGAATCTTATTTTCCACTTCAAAGTTATTTTCCACGTCAGTGTTTGAGAGAGAAAGAAACTGCATTAAGAGACTCAGTTTATTGACACTTTTCCTGCCTTGAGAGCTTTTTTTTTACTGGCTGTTTCCTTACGTTGGAGAAAGCTTTCTTGGGCAGGTCGAGAACTTCACATTTTGCTAAGTGGAGTAGTATGATACGTGCCATCATCTCCATTGAAATACACAAGGTACTTTCTATGGCACAAAGTACCATGCTCTGATGAAAGAGCTCCATGACACCAGAGATAAATCTCTTTGTGCTGCTATTATCAAAACAGATTCATAGATAGGGTCGGTGCATGCATATTTATTTGATTTACTTTTTCCTTAATAACTGATTTTTTATTTTTGACAGCTACTACAGATAGAAAACATGAAATCAAGAAAGTACCTCCTGAAAGACCAGAATGTCTTCCTTATCGAACAGAAGAAAAAGGTAGGAAATTAACTTCTGAGTGGAAAAGTGTGTTCTCATCCATGTTTTCTAAGCTATTAGAAGAGAGGGCAACTCAAGTACATTTTATGACTTTCTAATCCATATCTTTATTTTAGCTCTCAATTTCACATAAAAAACAATGAAATGGAATACTGGTAGAAATCCTGTTACAAATTTCTGAAACAGGAAAAAAAATGCTGCCTTGTATTTAGTACTGCTAACAAAGCCTTTTTTAAGTGGTTTTTCTGGACTATCTGAAAAGGGATCCCTTTTTCAGACCAACAATGTCCCTGCCCTCTTCAGGCAATTTACTTTTGGGCGCATACCTTTTTGCAACGTCCTTATGTTACTGCTGCTGCTTGGGTAACATTAAGTGATTTCAGCTCAGGCAACGTAGTGAGGTGCAGGAAGCCGGTGTTCTTCAAAAGCAAAGTATTTTATTCGGAAGTGGTTGCTGCAGCTCAGGCAGGGGAATTGCGCTTTTGTAGCCAAGCGCTAGAACTTTTATACACAACATCAAAAGGGGCAAGGGGGCAGGTCCCTTACCATACAACAATACAGAAACATCAACACATAAAAGAAAAGATACAATTACAACTTTGTGAATGGGACCATGAAATCTCGCTGTCAGGCGTCTTCCCGCGAGACCTTACGCTAGTGCTGAAATGGATAGTGGAGAGAGTCCATTCATAAGACTGAGTGAGCCTGTTTAACGCACCCAGGAATCTGGTTATCAGATGGGCTGCTTCCTTGAGTTATGACCTGAGGCTCCCGCGCCTCAGTCCTGCAACAAAAGAAAGTTCAAATAGTCCAATGGTGATCTTGGCAGGTTCTTCAACGGCTGGGATATCTGGGGTGCTGTTATCAGATTCAATTTATAAATCCAAAGGGGTCTTTGTTTCTGCTAAAGAGATCTACCAGGTGTTGGCCCGAACTGAATTCCAAGGCTAGCTTCCTTGACTCTTAATATCAGCTGTTACAAGCTATTGCTTTTACCCATAGATACAAGTATTTAAAATAACATTTCTAAACTTAAACATTAGAGGAAACCTTAAAGAACCTCCAATACAGTACAAGCACATATACCTATAAGCAAGAGTATCCTAAATTAACAGTAACAAAACCTTAAAGTGTAATCCTAAACATTGGGCAGCTAATAAATTCAACATTGAGGGGGCTTACATTAAACCTTCAAAGGGACAAAAGCAAGAAGGAAACCATGTGAAATATCAGCACATTTGTATATACACGTTCTTTCCAAGCCTTGTGGAGGCTTTTGGACAACACTGGTCTCTTTGCTGTGATCCTTAGCCAGTGTAGTTCGGTGGCAGGCTCAGGAAAATATTTTTCCTATTTTCCTGGCAGTAACACTTATTGCCTCAACTTAGGCTAAAATGGATTATGCCATGTTTAATAAATGGTCTATGTTTTCTAAACTAACTTCAGAGCAAAAAGTTCAATTTATCCAAGAAGACTCTGAACCTCAGTGTATTTATTTTGTTGGTTGTTTTTAGAGGCTTCAGAGAAGCATTGAAGGGAGGAGTTATCCGATATGGGTCTTATTTAAGTTATGTGGTTTATGTCAGAACAAGGGGAAATAAAGAAAGATAGTTGCCAACAAAGCATTATGTGTGTGAGTGGCAAATAAGTGGTTTCAAATATTGCTTCAGCCATGATGTTCACCTTGCACATCATTTTCTTAAATAAACCTAAGGAAGTCCTTGGTTTTTGTGCTCACTGTTCTCATAGCTTGAAATTAAAGGGTTCTGTTTCTAAGTTTTTCATCAAGTCAGATATGAGCGGGGAGTTTTGTGTTGAAAATTTTCAGGAACAGGAAGGCCATCCACCCAGGACAGAATATTTCTGGAAGGTGCCCCCATCTCTCTCCCTCTGTTGTGGAAGAGAGGTGGAAGAGAGGTGGAGAAACTGTCTTCAACCTTTTGTTTTTGCAAGAGGACAGAAGGAAGATACAGTGCCTGATAGCATTTATCCAAGCAAGCTTATTGGCATGCATTTTTTCTTTTGTTTCTCCTGCTAGATTGACAGGACAGGAAGAGGATTCACTTTTTGTTGTCCTGTAAGAGGCAGAGTATAGAAGCCCTTGCTAGGCAGAAAACCATACAGAATGTTAGAGATTCAAGATAAAACTTCCTCTAAATAGCGCTGTTAAGTGTAGGAAGGAAGCAGATTTCTCTTGGCACCATACTGTACCACAAAGGATACCCTTTCCCTCAGCATATTGTCCTGGTAGTGGGTAGGGAACTCCCCTACGCCATAAACCCACTTTTACTCCTGATTTTGGATACCCATCTTTTATTGTTGGGGCTGTGGAATATCGTGTCATTTTGAATTTCTATGCGGGTTGTCAATTCTGGGCTGGGAAATTCCTGGAGATTTGGGAGTGCAGACTGGGGAGGGCAGAGTTTAGGGAGGGGAGGGACCTCAGCAGCCATTTTCTCCAGAGCAACTGAAGTCTGTTTCCTGAAAATCAGTTATAATGCCCAGGGATTCTAGGCCTCATCTGGAGATTGGCACCCTGGTTTCCACAGCAATCTAAAATGCTATCTGACCATTGGGGATCTTTTCCCTGTAATCTCTGCACATGCAGAACATTTCTGCATCATGGACTTAGTACCTCCCCCCAACAATTTTCAGAAAAGTTTCATATTTTTGTGGAATGGTTCAAGTTTGCA
This sequence comes from Sphaerodactylus townsendi, assembly GCF_021028975.2. Classification (NCBI taxonomy): domain Eukaryota; kingdom Metazoa; phylum Chordata; class Lepidosauria; order Squamata; family Sphaerodactylidae; genus Sphaerodactylus; species Sphaerodactylus townsendi. Next base: position 83,067,003 of record NC_059428.1, read on the forward strand.
GAAATATATACACTATTCTTGGGTGGCCCACATTTGCAGAAATTTGGATCTGTACAATAAGGCCATCAGTTGTTATTAGCTAGAGAAATGTCTGAATGTGAATATAAATTATTGATTTGTTCAAACAAAAAATTAATGGTGCAGAAAATCTCAGTTTGACTAGGTTTCACAGAGTTCAGTAACCTTAAAGCAATTTGTATACTTATATTGGCATATATCCTACTTCACAAGCAAAGCCAATGCCTTCTTCCAGCCTGCAAACAGCTTAAGTTAGGAAAAGGCTTCCTGGACAAAGATAGGATATATGTCAATAAAAATATTTTCTTCCAGCCTAGATTACAGGCCACTATTACTGTTGCAAGTAAGGAATAATGAAGATTGTTCATTGTCAGTATTTATCACTTCTCAAGGTTATAGAGTTTAGTATGTTAAGAAGTTCTGCTTAATAATGTCTTTGTTCTTTTGGGGGAAATTAATTTAAAGAAAGACCAGAGAGAGATCAAAAACTGTTAGATTTTACAAGGTGAAGCCTCTCTTGTTCCTCTGCAATAATTACTAAATCAACAAGAAACCCTCGGCCCATCTGCTCCAACAAAAAAAAATGTAAAACTCTTTTGAACAGGGCCTTGGTAACGTTGCCTCCAAGAAGACCAGAAAGACCAATTGTGCCTGTGACCCATGCAAGGTATTGTTTCTTCCAGCATTTCCTAGTAGGGGTGATGACTGTCTGGGTGCAGAAATCTTTCAGTCCTTACAGTGCAATTTTTATGTAGTTATGGCTTAAATTCCTGTGGAAATATAAATGTATGTGGGGTTGCAACCTTAAATAAAGAACCTAGGGTGGGGAGGTGAATAGAAATCCTGTTACTATTTGAAAATCTATTGTGAAAAAAGCTGGAGAGTTGGCTTGGAATACTGTGTGCTGTTCTGGTCTCTGTATTTAGAAAGGCTAAAAAAAGTGAAAAGAAGAGCAACCAAAATAATAATGGAGCATATAATCATTTGAGCACTTTCCCTGTTAAACAGGTCTTAAGTCATTTGGAGTTTTTTAGCTTAGAAAAAAATATTGAGGGGTGATATGATGAGAGATCTGCAGAAAATATTATTTGTGTGGAGCAAGTATATAAAAACCAGAGTACAGTAGTTGTTAGAATGATAGACTAAGATTTGGAAGACTCAGGTTCAAATCCCTATTTGGCATGGAATGTTGCTAGGTATTGTTCAGCCCATCTCTCTCTCTCTCAGCCCACCAGCTTAACCTGGGCTGATTCCGCATGGGCCAAAAACAGCAGTGTGAAAACGGTGTGAAAATGGTGTAAAAGGGTTTAAAATGGTGTAAATAGGTTTATACTGTTTTCACACCGTTTTCACACCTCTGTTTTTGGCCCATGCGGAATCAGCCCTGGTGAATGTAAAATGAAGCTTTAATTCCCACTGGGAAGAAGGTGGGGTACAAATGAAGCAAATAAAGAAATAACAAGAAACTTCTCTCCCTTAGTACTAGAACTCAGGGTCACCTTATGAGACAAATTGTTAACTTAAGACAGCCAGAAGCTATTTCACAAAATGTGGATTCATTGCTGTAAAATGTGGTGATAGCTACTGGTTGAGATGAATTTATGGAAGTTAGGTCTATTGCTAGATATTGAACATGAATAGGACCTCTGTGTTCAAAGGCCCAATACTTCAGATGCTGGGAAGCGATTAGCAAGTGAGGGCTGTTTCCGAAGTACCCTGAGCATATGAGTGGCCATTGTCAAAAACAAGATGCTCAGTTAGGTGGGCCATTTGACTGATGCAGTTGGCTATTCTTATCTTTATATGATGTCAGTTGTGAGTGATAAGGGGACCAATCATAATGAAGAAGCAAGCTTCAGCCAGCAGCTCAAAACTGGGGAAATTGTACTTGTCATCATAGCTTGACCTTTTCTCCATGTCTGTTAATGAGTCTTCACAGTTATGCCATTTGTTTTCATGATTTTAAAAGCAAAATATTATTTGAAAACATTAGCCCTTTTTTTGCTTTTTGACTAGTTCATTTCAAGATGCTGATAGCATTTGAGAAATGGTTTAGGGCTCTGGTGTGTCTAAAATAGGCCCATTTGACAGGTGTTAAAGAGAAACAAGATAAGGTTAATCCAAGCAGCATGTCGGTTTACGAGAGATGACTTTTGCTGACAGCTTGCTGTGACCCAGGAGCTGTGAGAGAGGAATGTTTCTTTCCCCTGTTAGTTAGATGAAAGCTAAAAATGTGCCATTAGCAGGCAGTTCTAGTAAGTTTCACCTTTGTTTCAAATACAGGAGTGATATTCCAAAAGTAGACATAGTGGGTTGTACACTATCCAGCACCTTAGAGAAAGACGCCACAGAAAGAAGCAATGACATCGGTAAGTTGAGGTGCTTTTTATAACTGAAGTAATGAAGTAATCTTGTTATCAAGCTTCCAACCGCATATTTGCATTCACATTTTTGATAACATTGTAATTAGTAGCTATTTTATTGGGTATTGATTTTTTGTGCATGTATAAATAACTAGATACAAAAATATTGATCTTTTAACTGTAGCTTTTAACAATAGCTCAGTAAATATTCATATTTTTGTGTGATTGCAGATAATTTGTATTTTATTCTTTTAAAAACAAGATTTTTTAAAAAATATTACCTTAAGTAGTTGTCATTTTTACAAGGAACTGTAGATCTCTGTAATCATTAAGCAAGTTATCAGATGTCCTGAATCACTTCAGGTTAAACTTTGAGGACTAAAGATGCAGTCTGATTCTTGTTCCCTTCATGAGTTCGTCATCCAGAAGACCTACGTTCCAAGTTGCTAGTATAGTGGACTCCTAATGGGGGTGGGGGTGGGGGGGGATGAGGTGTTCTGACTGTGGTCATATATCTGAAAGCAAATCCAGGGACAGTGTTATTTGCAGATGGAAATATTCTAATGTCATCTGCTTCAGTCACTCAGTTCAATAACAACTGTGCTGCAGCAGACATGTTTTTGTAAGAGACAGACTCTTTGTATCCTAAATTGTAAGCATTACTTCAGCTCATTGGTAGCATGCGCTGTTATTTTTATGTTGTGGCTTCTGCATAGGGCACATGTTCATAAAGTGTTATGCTGCAATTGACTAACCTTCCTTTTCTCCACACTTGGCAGTTTTGCATTTATTTGCAACTATGGCACTAACATTTGAAACTCAGGTATCTAATAATTTGACTGCAATCCTAAGTGTACTCACTTTGAAGCAAGTCCACTGAACTCTGCAAGACTTAATTCCAAATAAAAATGTTTAGAATCAGGTGGTAATTTGCTCTCAAATTTTGTGTCTGTTCCATGTGAGCTCCTCACTGCTATGTGGAATCTCTGCCATTGCTAAGGTCCTAAATGTTGCTACAAATAAGTGGCTTTAATACTTAAACGGGTGTATTTATTATGTTTCTAAAATAACAATAAATGCCACCATGTAGCAGTTTTTTTAGTTTAAAGGCTTCGTTATAATTATGACTAGCCCATTAAATAATGGAGTTCTACTTGCCACAAAATTCTTGAGCACATTAATGATAGGTGAGGATTAAGTTAGCAAATGAGATGTAAAAGCTGTTTGAAAACAGTACGAATTCATATAAGCAATAAATCATTACAAGTTTTAGAAGCATAAATGAGGACCACAGCAGCAAATGACAATTCCCTAATTTGAAAAACCAACAGCAAATCAGGAATCCCTAATTTATGAAAAAGAAGAGAAACTCAGAATGCTCCATTATAGAGCATGTGGCATCCATAATTGATTTCGGATTTGTTTTTAAAAAATTAATTAAAAAATTAAAAAGAAAATGGAAAGATAGAGAATTAACTAAAAACTAAAGAATTACAGTATTGCACAGTGTTACTCATACAAGAAACTGAATAGTTTAGGGCCTTTAATTGATTTCTTAATTATTTCAAGAGTGGAGAGTGAGTGGGTTACATTTTTGCTGTTAATAATGTTACACTGTGAATGAAGAAGAAGAGTTGGTTTTATACCAATCTTTTCTCCATCATAAGGAATCTCAGGGCCGCTTACAATCACCTTTCCTTTCTCTCTACACACATACACCTTGTGAAGTAGGTGGGGCTGAGACTGTTCTGAGAGAACTATGAACGGCCCAAGGTTCCCTAGCGTGCTTCATCTGGAAGAGTGGAGAATACAATCTAGTTCTTCAGATAGAGTCTGCCACTCTTAACCACTACACTTCACTGGCTCTCTCCAGCGTGGGAGTAATATTTTAGATTTATAAATATTTATATATTTAGAGTTATATTATATTTAGATTTATAAAGATTTATATTCATAAATGGAATGAGGGCAGCATGACAGGAGATGAAATTAAAGTGGAATGCATGTAAAGCAAGAGATATTGTCAGAACGACCTCTTACATGATAATGTTAAGTCAGCAGAGGGTAGGCTTCAGCTGCAGTCTTTACAGGCTGATTTGATGATATAGTCCAGCAATACTTTGTTAGCAAGCATGGTTTATGAAGCACAAACATGCACAAGTCAATCCACATATAGCTGTAGTATACCTTGGAGGAGTATTGCTGGATTTATAAGCTGCTGGATAGAAGTTTGCAGTTGGGGATGAGTTGTGTTTAACATTGTGTGAAATGGAAATAGATGAGCCTTAGTCCCTTCTGGGTTTACCTAGACTAGATGCTGACTGCAAATGTGATGTAAGCTTGTGTTAACATGACTCACAGATGGATGGGTTCACTTGATGTAATTTTCTTGGCATGGAGCTTTAGGATATTTTTATCTAATGAGGCAGGGTTACTTAACGCATTATTAATTTTGTGCTTATTGTTTTCAAATTTGATTGTTGGCATATAAGGCATTTATGTTCTTAGATTTGCCAGGGAAGTGTGGTCCCACTTCTTTCTTTCTCAGAAAAAAAAGTTGTTGTTAGTCTTATTAAGTGTCTAGAAAAAACATATTCCCCTTTCCTCCTCACGCCTTGTTTTCTTTTCTCTTCTTTTTCTACATTTCCAGTGATGCCTTTCTTTTCCTTTCTACTCATATTTCTTCAAGCTTTCCCCATTTACATCCCTTTACCATGGGTAACTCTTCTTCACTTGATGATGGTAAGGCTGTTTTCCACCTTCCGTCTGTCCTGCCATTTATTTTGCCTGAGAATGAGCAGCATGTATAATGTCATTCTCTTGACATCCTGTTTTGTTTTGTTGTTTTAGATACAGCTATTAGCACTCCAAGAGATGTTACGTATTGTTAATGTAGTGCCTCTAAAAATATTGCATTGGTTTATGCTCCTCCATGATGCATACAAGTTCACTGTTACAATGATAAGTGTTACTGTCCTAAAGTTCTAATAAATACTTTTGGACTATCATTACGAGTAAAATCAAAAGCCGCAGCTATCTTTAGTGTAAATTAAATGCATGAACCTTGGACCAAAATAGCACATAACCCAAAATTTACCCTTAGGGTAAAAAGTCCCACCTGTGCACTTACCTTTGAGGAGACGGAGGCCTCCAGACTGTGCCAAAGGAAGCCACTTTCCAGCTCACTGTGATGCCCAGAGATGCTGGATTGGCCAATGGCTGGCCACCAGCCAACCCTTAAGGGTCAACAGCAGAAGTGTGGGGCAACAAGTGTGGCACAGGAGCAGCAGAAGCCACCACAAGGGATGGTCCATTCCACATCTGTTGTGGGAGCCAAAAAGGCTTCTTTAGAAGGATAGGCAGGAAACAGGCTATAGTGACCAACTTAGGTCAGTAGAGGGCAGAGGAGATGCTCTATAAGGCTTCCCAGGGAGGAGGGGCGGAGAAAAATCCCAGGCAGGCAGCTTTCTCCTTGGGCCTATGACCTGCCACTTCCAAAGGCCCATTCCCCAGGATAGAGGGTGGGAGTGAAGTCAGAATTACCCTGCCTCAGACCAGGCTTATCAAGGTGCAACCTGGCAAAACTGGGAAGGAAAGGCCAAATCTTACCTGGCAGGAGTGGGAGAGGGGACTGTAAACCCATTTCCTCACACTCTTCTGAGATTCCTCCAGGGGATGTCCTACTAAAGGAACCCTGGAGAAGGAGACACTGCGAGACTTCAGCAGTGACTGACAGCTGCTTAGACTACCAGGACTACTGCCATTGTGTAGATATGGGTTTGAAAAGGATTTAGGCCATTATTTTAAACTAGCTCCTTTTTTCTTTCAGTGCAACATAAGGCTAGTATGACCTCTTTTCTGCAATTTTAATTTGATATAGACAGGCTGGTGGGTTGAATCAATTTTAGATATGTCTCTAATATGCATTTTTGTCAAGACCCTACACAAAATTTGCTATTAAGTTCTGTGAGTAAACATTTGTTACAGAAGTTGGATTAGTAGGATGCAGAAAAGAAACATGATCTTTACCTAAAATAAGAAAATAAATCAGTAAGGTGCACAATTTCGTTTCCTATGCAAAAAATTGTAAAATTTGAATTTATTTATTCTTGGGTGACATACACTTATTTTATTTATTTATTTATTTATTTATTAAACTTTTATACCTTTACATCCTCCTATTTCTAGGGCTCTGAGTGATGTATGCAGCATCAAAACATGGCAAAACAAGCCACTAAAATCTTTCAAAACAAGCGGTAACAAACATTAATAGTAATCCATAAAATTGGCTTAAAACTCATAAAACGGCAACCAAAAACCATAATACATAATAAAAGGCGTCAGATACCCCAATTTTAAAACCCTACCCCATGAGGGGATGGCAGGACTCCCTCAATATGGGGGGGACCCACAGTGATGCTAACTGCCCTGAGGGGCAGGGGCAGTAAGGGGCACCATATCAGCAGCTGGACACTCCAAAGGCCCGGTGGAACAACACCAGTCTTACAGGCCCTCCGCGGAACTCACCCAGGTCCCGCAGGGCCCGGACAACTGGAGGAAGAGTGTTCCACCAGGCGGGGCCAGTGCCGTAAAGGTCCTGGCCTGGCGTGGGAGGCTCCAGCAGCATCATAGAAGGGGCCGGGGGCCACCAGTAAAGTTGGCCTCTGCAGAGGCGCAGAGGCGAGGTTAGAACATATGGGGTGATCGCGGTCCCGAAGGTCTGAGGGTCCCAGGCAGCGCAAAGAAACCTTAAAGGTCCAAAACCCACACCTTGAAGATGATTGAGAATTCAACTTGAAGGGAGCCAATGCAGCTGTCGCAACACAGGCTGGATGTGTTCTCTGAAAGCGCCTCACTGTGAGCAGGCGTGCTGCCGCATGTTGGACCAGTTTTAACTTCCGAAGATCAAGCGCGCTAAGGGAAGGCAGTGACCAGCGAGTTACAATAGTCCAGCCCTGGAGGTGACCGTTGCATGGATCACGAGTGGCCAGATCAGCCTGGGAGAGGAAGGGAGCCAACTTAGGGCCCGGGCCTGGCGAAGATGGAAAAATGCAGTCGGGTTGTATGGGCCACCTGGGTCTCCATTGAGGAGAGCGAATCCAGGTGCCCCAGACCTTCTCGCGAACAGAGGGGTCGGCGCCAATGAGACCCCCTCCCACACCGGCTGGAAATCCCTAACCTCACCCCTGCCCGGTCTAGCCAGAAGGATCTCCGTCTTCGATGGATTCAGTTGCAACCTGCTCTGCTGCAACCAACCAGCTACCGCATACTCAAACAATGCTGGAGAGCGCCCAGGGGCTTGGCAGCCGCTCCCCTCCATCAACAGAATGAGCTGAGTGTCATCAGCATATTGATGACAGATCAGCCCAAAGCTCCGCACCAACTGAGCAAGTGAAATTGCATATAGATGTTAAATAATAGCCGAGGAGGGATAGCAGCTCCCCTGCGGTACTTTCCACACTGAAGCGGAGGAGCACCTCCGGGAGGCTTCATCCCGCACCACACTTGCTGACTCCGGTCGGAGAAGCGAGGCAATCCACTGAAGGACAGTGCCCCGTGCAGGCGGCCAAGCGGCGGTGCAGGTCAAAAAAGGTCGTGATCGACCATATCAAGCAAGCCTGCTTGGTAAGATCTAACAAAACCAGCAGCAGCGCCCGATCCGCCCCGGTCGAGTTGCATCTGGGCGTGTGTCTGTGATGGCGACAAGAGAGCGGTCTCCGTCCCATGCCCAGCACGGAAGCGGACTGGAAGGGGTCGAAAGCCAATGCGTCATCCAGGAAACCCTGAAGCTGCTCCAACACCACTCTCTCAATTACCTTCCCCAGAAACGAAAGATTCGAGACGGGGCGGTAATTGGCCAGATCACCTGGATCTAACGATGGTCTTTTCAAGAAATGTACAAGTCACCCTTACCAGTTTAATAGAATTAAGAACATAAGAACATAAGAACTAGCCTGCTGGATCAGACCAGAGTCCGTCTAGTCCAGCACTCTGCTACTCGCAATGGCCCACCAGGTGCCTTTGGGAGCTCACCTGCAGGATGTGAAAGCAATGGTCTTCTGCTGCTGCTGCTCCTGAGCACCTGGTCTCCTAAGGCATTTACAATCTGAGATCAAGGAGGATCAAGATTGGTAGCCATAGATCGACTTCTTCATAAATCTGTCCAAGCCCTTTTTAAAGCTATCCAGGTTAGTGGCCATCACCACCTTCTGTGGCAGCATATTCCAAACACCAATCACACGTTGTGTGAAGAAGTGTTCCTTTTATTAGTCCTAATTCTTCTCCCCAGCAATTTCAATTACCCAGATTTGTGAAACCACATTTGTTAACTACCCTATATGTCTTGAAGCATAGCTTTTATATGATTATGATTTTATGATTATGATTTTCCAGCCCCAATAAATTTTAATAAACATATTACTTCTGTGTGAATCAAACTCTCCTGAGTGACCTTCATTGCTTGAAAGGAATTTGCAACTAGCAAAATTCCATTCAAAGTGAGATATCCAAGTTCTTTAATTTTATATATCACCATTGGATAGGAGAAAAGTAATGTTCCTGTCTAAATTTTGATGAGATGAAGCAAAGTGACAAAGGTGAGGCACAGAGTAACAAGAAACTAGATCCAATGATGCTGTTCTGGAAGAACAGATTTTCTGCCTGTGGAATTGAACTTATGTTGTTGGAGGAGGAAGGATGACTTTTGTTAAAACTCCCTTCCCATTGCCCTCCCATAGTGTTCCTGAGAGTCCCTTGAACAGAATTTCAGGGAGACCCATAGGCTGCAGCAACAGGGAAGAATGCAGGAAAATCCTGCTATGCTTACAGATGCTTTGAATCCTACCCATGGGATGGATGTGAGAAAATGCAGCTGCTCATATTTAAGGTCTTTTCACTTGGTTATAAAGATTCTGCCATTAGTCTGAGGTGTTATGCAAGAAACAGGTTCTGAGTTGGAGTATGAAAGAACAGAGAGATATGGGTGGGCCAGAGGAGGAGCACAGATTTTGCATGTGAAAGGGAATTGCTGTTCATCAGAGTGCAGAATTCCACACTTAAGGTCAAGAAGTTTATAGCTCAGTGGTTCTCAACTTTCCTAATGCCGGGACCCTTTAATGCAGTTCCTCATGTTGTGGTGACCCCCAATCCTATCCATTTTACAGATGGAGAACACTGATGCAGAGAGTCTTAGGCGACCCCTGTGAAAGGGACGTTCGACCTCCAAAGAGGTCCTGATCCCCAGGTTGAGAACCACTGTTATAGCTTATACTGGGCACCATTGTAAGCCAAACAAGAAACTGCAACCTCAGCTTCTCAAGAACTTCTGTCATCTTTTCTTGCTACATTTGTGTGTGGTGGTACTATGTATGAATGGAACCTGTAGCTCACTAGGGTAGAGAGCCCTACTTACCAGTCTGTTCCCACTTTTTAAAAAAGCATTTTGAGTGTGGCTTTAGACAGTTCAGGAGGCAGTACTGAGTGCATGTATAATAAAAACTTGGCATGTTTGTGTGAGTACGATTAAGTCTGCAGAAGAGGTGAGGGAATGATTTAGAAAGACACTTGTAAAACTACATTGATAAACTATGCTGTTTAACCTTCAGATGCTCTCATCATCTACTGATAGCAAAATGTCAACCTTATAATCTCTTCCTAAGTATGACTTTATGTTCTCAGCTGCGATCCTGTTGATTTAATTTGATTGCAGTCTTTTAAAGCAGATTATACATTGCTCAATTAAGCTATTAATAAAAATGATGAAGAAATATATATTGGTACATAAAATCATTTACATGATAATCATCTTGTCATTGGATACTATACAATGTTTCACCAACTGTTTGGTAATAAAGAATGAGCCATACGAATAAAAATAAAATTTCACAGGCACATCCTTAGCATATATTGTTAATAAAAAATATTCTAATTTAATCTATTATAGATAGATATGAGATAATGGATATTAGGCTAGCGTATTGCAGACTCAATAGTGTAAATCACATCATGATGTTATTTCTATTATTTCCTTATCTCTGCAAGGATAATCTTGCAACTTCATGTTGTGGTGGTAAGTTTTATCAAGTCACATCTGACTTACAGCAACCCTGTAGGATTTTCAAGGCAAGAGACATTTGGAGATGGCTTGCCATTGTCTGCCTCCCCTCAAGCTGAGAGAGTTTCGAGAGAACTGTGACTGGCCCAGTGTCAGTTTCATATTCTGCCAAATACTGAATGACAGAATGTGCAACATTTCACTGTGGCAAGGACTAACAAGCGCCATATAAATCTGATTAGATATAGAATTAGAAACAGACTTATCAGAGTCAAAGTGATCAATTGCTTGGGGAGTATGGGAAGCAAATTGTCTTGATACTTGGCTCTGAAGAAGCATAGCATTTTCAAATATGCTGCAGAAACATTTTTTAAAAAGAACTGTTCTTTTGATTTCTTCTTTTTATTTGGAAGGATGTGAAATTTTCTCTATTACTATTACTTGTGAAAATATTCTTAGAAAAGTCATTCATTCATCTCTTGTAGATGCTGGATAGAAAACTTCCAGTACTTAATTATTTCCATAACCCTTTAAAGGTTTGACTGGGAGGAAAGATAAAGGTTGCAGAATGCCGAATGTTTGTGTATGAAATCAAGTGCAGTCCTACAATATGGGAACTCAGAAATGTAAATAAAAATGCTGTTTTAAATAATCCAGTCAGTTATTGCATGAGTGATTTTGATCCTCAGGTGTTTTTTTTTTTCATTTTAAGATCTGGAAGGGTTTGATTCTGTAGTACCCACGGCTGAAAAGCTAAGCCACCCAACAACTACCAGACCAAAAGCTACTGGCAGAAGACCACCATCTCAATCATTTACATCTGTAAGTATTCTCCAAGGGAAAATATTCAAAAATCTCAACTAGTGATATACAAACTTGTGTTTTGTTTTTATTGCTGAATGTATGTGCATGGTCAGAAGTGCCATTTTCACCCTGCCTATTTCTTTTGACAAATTTCTTTAGTGTCTGGTATTTGCTTTCATGTAATTTATACACCATTTATATGTAACTTAGGATGCAAAAACAGACCCAATGTCAGTATTTCCTATTTGAGTGGAAAGCCAGTATAGAAATAAATTTATGAATAATTAGAATTTTTCTATACCTCCTTTTCAGAGTCCTGTTCAAGGCAGCTTACCATTAAAAACCACAGTATAAAACGCAAACCATGAAAAAAAAACTGTTAAAATACATGCAGCATAAAAGTACATAAAACAGACAGACCATTAAAGACCTAGATAAACCCCAAATTAAAAGCCAGACTTAAAAGGGTCTGACGGCCATTGTTGATGGCTATGTAGAACATTCAAGTGAGCGCTGTTCCTGTGGGCTTCAGAAAACATCTGACTGCTGCTCGTTGGGGGAAAATGCTGGTCTAGAAGGATGTCGAATGTGATTCAGATACAAAGAGATCAGTAGCATGGGAAGGGAAGAAAGAAAGAGTATAACCAAGATGGTGAAGAGAGGCAAGAGTGCACTGTAGAATACAAAGACAGCGTGGAAGGAAGAAAGGAGAAAAAGACCAGTGTTAATAGATAATGAGTTTAAAAAATGGTAAAATTGTTCCTTTCAGTAGTGAAGTCCTGCTGAGTTAATAGATATGAAAGTGGTCTTCTTTCATATCTCTAATAATAGACTATGCATATACAAACCTATTGCATCTTCCATTCATTTGTGCATGGCTTCACCTTCTGTCAGTTTTTCCGTGTGTGTAATTTTCATATCCCTTCATGCTTCTTTGCAGACCAGGAGTGACTTCACTTCCTAAATACTGCTTCACAATTAGTCTTCTTTGAATGCACCTGAAGCGTGAGGAGTGCTGATAAAATGCCTCATGCTAAGGAGTTTGTATGAATAAAGCAGCCATATGGCTTTTTAATTGGATTGTTACCTGGCCAGGAGGTTAACTGCAAAGTGTCTCCTGCACTACAAGCTTTTCATAAAAAGAAACCATCACTGAAACATCTTGTCTATTATTCCTCAGAGTATTCAGTACAATTTAAGTAGTTCAAATGCTTGAGCTGGAGTTTGATCCAGAGAAAGTTGTTGACATATATTGACTGTGGATTAAATATAGTAATGTTTAATTTTACTGCATATAAGCATGATTTTTTGAAATATATTTAGAACTAAAACATTCTCTCCCTCCCCCCCCCCACAGTCTTCACTTTCAAGTCCTGACTTTTTTGATTCACCAAGTCCTGAAGATGAGAAAGAGGAGCACATCTCCCTTCCACATAAAGTAGCTGAACCACTGAAGAAAGCAAAGACTGTTACAATATCACTAGTAAGTTACTTGGGAAGTTTTTACTGTGGTGACAGCTGATATGAATAATCCCTGATGTAACAGTACTGTCACTGCACAAAGAGGCGTGATAACTGAGCATTAGGCTCCAAACACACGATTAAGTTCCCATGGTTTTCTACCTCAACATTTGGGCACATGGTCACTTGGTTTTCCAGACTTTCTTACAAAATGAATGAAAGATAAATTAAGGTGACAAAAAACCCCACAAGCAGCCCAAAATGCCTCCTGAAATCTAGTTCTGGGAGGAGAGCAAACCCCCAGGAACACAATTTTGGCATGGGGCTTTTTGATCTGCTAGAGGAATTTGGAAGCAGGAATTTGGAAGCACATTCTGTTTGGTGGAAATCATTGCACTTGTTAATACGGATCCAATTCTAAGTATTCTATCCTTCTGTGCCTTTCCCTTGGTAAGTATGCCTTTATTACAGGCATACTTGTAATATTACCCCATATTACAGACATTGTCCATATTATTCAAAATTTCTGATTTCCTTGATCCTACTGATCTGTGTACCTCCAGACTTTAGACATACTATACAATATGTTAGAAACAGCAACTAGGAACAGCTATATTACATTCTCTTTTTTGGATCACAAATATGTATAATGATGCTTTGTGCAGAGCCAAATTCATTGGATTCATTTGATGGTATAATAAAGATGCTATTCGCAATTTTGATTTTTCATATTTAAAAAAGTAATATCTCTGTGTTGCATAAAATTTTCAATATTTATCGATCCCTACTTCACTAATCCAGTTTATATTGGCATTTTCTCTTGTCAGCCATAGCAGAACAATCTGTCAGGCAGCATTCCCATGGCAGTCATGTCAGCACAATGTTACATTTTGGAAAGACATATTTGAGTGTTGTATAAACATCCAGGCAAAGGTCTTTCAGCATAGCTAATGGGAGAAGAAAAAACATCTATGAAACAAGAGCTTTTCATTACTGGTAACTCTAATGCTCCTGTGTTTTGTTTTAATAGGTATCTGATAACAAAGCTTCACTGCCTGCCAAGCCAGGGAGCTTGATAAGTGGAAGCAATGTTCCATCATTATTATCTTCATCTTCATCAGCATTTCACTCAGTTTCAGTAGGAACAGCAGGTCATCGATCAAATTCCCCATCCTTGTTCAGTACTGAAGGAAAGCCAAAGACTGATCAGTCTAGCCAAAGTGAATCAGCTTTGGAAGAGCTGAGAACACAAGTCAAGGAGCTACGAACTATCATTGAAACAATGAAAGATCAGCAAAAGTATGTTGTAATGAATCCCTTTTCGACATGATACTATGTGTGACCCTGTACTAACTCTTCTTGTATGAGCCAGTAAAGTCCACCTGTCCTTCTGTTCATTGATATTTTGATTGTGTGATTGTCGTTTGCCTTCTTTTTTGGCAAGGTGCTATGAAAAAGTGGATGGGACAGTGGGAGAGCAAGAAAAATTAACCCCATAAAATGAAACTGCATTAAATTCTTTGGTGTTCCTTTGCCATTGTGATTTCTTTAAAAGAAACTAAAATCCAGAAATGTTTTAAAGAAATTTTGTGGTTATCTTATCAAACACTTGAGAATTTTAAATTGAAGTGGGTTGGAAGTTGCTCCCTTCATTTTTTTCCCTTTTCCCTTTTGTTACGGTTTCCATACCCTTCCTTTACACTGTTCAACTTATGGGTTGAGGCACCAAGGAACTGATATTGTAATATTTGTTTATTATGTAAAATTATTGAAGTGAGCTTCTCTGAGCCTGTCTTGATGGGGTAGGGCATGTTATAAAACTAACAAATACATAAATAAGATGGGGAGTATATAAAGTAATATAAAATGATAGGACACCTTGAGCCAGATGGAAAGGAAGGGTATAAATATTTTAATAAATCAGTTTCAATGTAGTAAACACATTTCAACAAAGTTATACTTAAGATTGTACAGTTAGTATAATAATATGAAATAATTTCTCAAAAAGCTGCTACTTAAAACACAATGTTTGATATAGTTTTTCATCCCAACTGGAATTATTCTTGAACATTTTAGAGTTTTATGCTGTTTGTAAGCTGTATTTTCAAGTATGTCTTTTTATTAATTTTTCTATCTTTGAAAATAGTAGACATTTTTGTCTTTCTCAAGAACAAAGTTTATGTTGAGCTGAACGTATCTGTCATACCTGGCCTAGACAAGATTGAGAAAAATTATTTGGAGGAACCCCACAGGATCTTCCTATGCCCCTCATTTAGTTAAGCAGTTATCTACTGCTCATATTAGTTCAAAATCATATTCTAGAAAATTTCTGATTATTCTTAACATGGCTGAAAACTGAACTGTTCTTGAGCTGTCCTTATTGGAGTTTGTTCACACCTTTCCCACCTTCAGAATGAACTAACTTCAGACCCTGCTTTGATGGGACCCAAACTTATTATAGTTGGTGTAGTGATCTACATTCAGACAGTCACATGAGTCGAATCCCCACTGAGGATTAGATGCGTGATACTCATGCAAAATATCCAGGTTTGGTGCAAAACTCCCCACTCCTTTCCTGGTGATCATGGTTCTGGCACTCCTTGTTCGGGTTATCACGTATTTTTCCCAGACCTTGTTGAAAGTAGATCTATTGAAAAACGCTGTGATGAATCCAGTTCGGAGGGGAGCAGTGGGGAGGATCAGGGGGTTGAATCTCCTGCCGTTGCGAGTGACGTGGAGCCTCCCATCCAATCAGGTCGCAGTGGGCTGTGCACAATGCACACACAGCCTTTTTTAAAATTTTGGGTATCCGGAAGCAACGTGGACACAGAACAACTTGGGACCATTTTTGATTGTTTAAACAAATATAAGGCAATAAAAGGCAGCACAAAAACCGTATCCACATGGATAAGATAGGACGGAGCCGTGCAGAAAATGGGGCTTTGCTTTAATCAGCTGTTTTACTGTTTCTGCATGGAGTCGATCTGCGCATGCTGGCCCAGACGTGGCTCCGCCAGGGAAAAAAATTCCCACCCCAACACAACGCAGCAGCCAATCAGGATAGCCCCTGAGCAGATCGCACGTTCGATTGCTCGAGAGTGGGGGTTCCTGCATTGCTGTTGCATTGCTTTAAACAAGGATCATTTGGGGGGGCACAAGCTGCGGTGGGGACCATGAAACCGTGATGAAAAGGTGCTGATTCTTTTCAAACTGGGTTGTATCTACATGCATTTTCTCAGTGGGGATTCGACCATGATGATAATTTAATTAGGTCTATGCATGATGTAAACAATCTTAAATGTCATGTTGATAACCCCAACATTTCTGACATAACTCACAGAAGCAAAACAAATGTAGGGAAACTGTTAAGTAATGTTAACTACAACTGTATGTACCTCCAATGTGGTATTATAATAATATATTTTTGTTTTACTAGAAAAGAAATTAAACAGTTGCTGTCTGAATTAGATGAAGAAAAGAAGATCCGGCTACGATTACAGGTACTTGTACATTACAGGTACATCTGTAGTCTGAAGCATCTTTTGTAGAGATAAATTTTTTGGGACAATAAATAACTATCATAACTTCCAAGTACAAATAGAAGGAAATTTGGGGGAGAATAGGGAAGAGTCTCTCCAGGGGTTGTTTTCCTCTAAACCATGCATCCCCCATCCAGGCAACTCATCCAGTCGTCATCTTGCAGCAAGTGGCGTAGGGAGGGAGACGTTAAGGAGCCCAGCAAAGGAGCACACTATATGTAAACACTGATTCCAGTGTGTTTATTCTTTGTTCTAAGTCTGCGACAAGATTCCCATTATCCAAGGAGAATACCTGAGTTTTGAGCCATGATTCTGAAGAAGGCATTCCCTATCTTACTGGAATGTGTCCAACCTTACCATGCTGAAGACGTAATGGCATTTTAGGGAGCAATGATTTTTGCTCATTCTCTCCTTCCACTGCAATCCATCACTCTGCCTCCTAAGCCATTCCTGAGGATCCACTGATCCTCAAGGACAAACTTCAGAGGGCTGAAGCATGATGGGAGGAGTAGGGGAGCCCAGCTGTACCAATGCATGCTATCATCTAGAACCGTCTACCAATGCATGCTATCATCCTATCACCTAGAACAGTCTAACATGAGTATTCATAGGGGAATTCCTGTTTCAAGAGAGGGCGACCTGAACTGTACACAGTGCTCTAAGTGTTGCGCTATGATTAGCTGTGATGGCAGTATGGTGCTGCTTGTTTGAATGTTTGATCCCTTGTTTTAAACAAAGAAGTGAAGTTGAAAATTCAGTATGCTGCTGCATCTTTAAAGAATGCATGAAGTATCAGGTATTCAAAGCATTTTACAGAATTGCTAATTATTGGAAAGCATTTAATGTTGACATTTTCTTCCCACTTTTATAGATGGAGGTTAATGATATAAAGAAAGCTCTTCAATCAAAGTGAATACCTGATTGGTGGAATGTTGAGTTATTCATCAGGACGCAGACTTGGATTTATGCCCCAGATAAAATGACTTTGTGCCAAATGATTTGTGATCTGCCTCTAACATCCCTTTGTTTGAACAACTAGCACAAGAGTTTTGATAGCACAACACAAGTTCCAGTGATGAGGGGAAATTCCATGCGATACAGCTGGTTGGTTATGGCACTGGTTTTTGATTGAAGTTATTCTTACTGTGCTAAAATCTACTTTGCATTCACAAACTGAAAACTCAGGCAGTTTAGTTCATAGTGGTACTATTTTAATGATATTTTCCATAAGTAATATGTACTTCAGGTTTATCAGTTTACAAGTTTTATGATTTTTGACTTTTTAAATTGTCTTTTGTCACAAATTCTTAAAATGTTTGTACTGCATATATCTAGAAATGAATGTTGACACTGGGGTAAGGGGCGTTTTGTTTGTTTTGTGTGTGCTCTTGTCTCTCTTTCTTTGCTTTACATACAGCAACCTAATTTTGAGTTGTTATTTTAAATACTATTACATATGCAATCTTATGTCCAAAAATTATCTACAAATTGAATCTTAAGTTTGTGTACAAAATAGTGTATTTAAAAAGGATAAAAAAATTAAGAGATATCTGGTCTTAATGATTTGTGCCTTCTTTTGCCAAACACTGATCGAAGCTGGTTGTAGGCCAGATCGTAGTAATGTAGCTATCACAATGAGGCCTGACAGTCCACTAGAGGTCACTCTTTCAATATATTAGCTGTTTGTTCAGAGAGACAGATGCTCTTTGCTAAAATGGTGTAATGGCTACATCAGGTTGAAGGAGCTTTATTTCCACAGCTATAGCTTTTTTATTCAACTGATTCACCTCTGCTTGATTTCATTCAAACACCTAAATACCTGCTTTCATCTTCATCTTTGCACATCCTGGGTGAACGGAATATGCGTAATCTAAGAGTAAAAAAGAATAAAATATGAATCAACAAGAGAGTGTTGTATTATTTCACACACAGAATGTTGTGCAATATTAACTTGATGTTTAATGTCAGTTGCCACATGATACTGTGAGCTTGCTGATGATTGGAAATGGGTGATTTTGTTCTAATAGCATCCTTGCAGCTGGGGTTAATTTCCTTAGAATTACAGGAAATAGATGCTTACTTTTGGTATTTGTAGGTAGAGAGGTTTTCATATTTTGTTGTATATGAGAAAGATTGTGTTTATATGAAAATATGAAAGTTCATGACAAAAACTGTAGTTGGGTTTCCTATAGATTTAATTAAGTCTGCTAGGACAGTATATGTGATACTGAACCATCCATTTTCTGCTGGGGAATGTTAACAATACAGTGGTATTTTTGCACAGCTCTACAGTCTGAGCTATTACGTTTACATTAAATATCATGCAGTGGATCTTTAGTTCTATTTCCAGTTGGTTGAAAGAGTTGTAACTTGATAATAATAACATAATTTAAAAATACTTGCATAAAAGAAGAAACAGCAAGTACTTGAAATGTAGTTTTCAATCAGAATCTTGGTGTACATTTCTCACGTTAACATAAATTTCTACTTAAACATTTGTCACTATGATGCCTCTAAGACTTTAAATAAACATCACTTTTTAGCATGAAAGGTACTTGATGAAATTCACTTGTTGATCTTTACAACATCTGTATGAGGTAGATAGATCAGTATTATTTTATATCTTACAAAAAACCTCTAATGCCCATCACTAAACCTTACAAATTCCTAGGACAGTATTACCATATATGATGATCTGGTTATGCAATAACATGATGATGATATCACAGGGAAACATGATGGTTCAAGCATTTAGGATTGGAGCACAAATTGAGCCTGTGGATGTATATCCAAGCCAAAGCTCTTTGGGTTTTGGCATATGACCTTGACTGATCTAAACTAGCATGTTACTTTGAGTAGGTCACTGAATATAAATTATTGTGACGAGAAATTGTATGAATGGCAGGGGTTACCTGCTGTTACCATTCCAAACTGTAGACATCTTCCAAAAAAGAGAATATGTAAAGTTGTCAAGAAAGAAAGCATTTTCAAGCCACTTTCAGAAGACTCCCTTATATGTTACAGGGCAGCATAGCTCAAGTGACATTTACAGGGAGAAACTACATGTCAGGTAAATGTATATGGTTTCTTTCCATGCCAGCACCACTCTTTTCTGGGAGACATGGTTGCAGGTGTGGGAATCAAGTCATCATCTGTTCTGGTTTCTGTATATAGAGCAGATCTAGCTGTTTGGAAATGATTCCTGTGACACAATTGCAGTGTGTTAATTAAGCATGGATCTGTGGTTGAAATAGATTTTGGACCAGTGTTTCTTACTGGATCTTTCTAATTCTCTTACAGTTTTCTAGCAATAAAGGTTTATAGTTACTAACTTTAAAATCTGGAAAATTCAACAAGTGGATAGGATGTATTTGGACTTGGAATTGCAGGACAGCAATTGTGGATTTCTGATTTCATGCACTGGAAGAACTGTGAATGAGTATAGTATGAATTCATAAACAAGGCCTTGAAATGTAACACTTGGTTCTAAAATGCTATTTAAAAAAACCGATTAGCATTGATTGACCTGAAATCAGGGTCTCCAATCTTTTCCCTATTATTAAGATGGTAAATTGTCATTTTATAAAACTTGTATTGAGGAGTCCAACGTATTGTGATTTGTAATATAAGATTAAAAGAGATTTTGTGAAAATACTTTGTTTTAAGTTTCATTGTTCTTGGATAGATAAATCAGTTTTCACAATGAATTACATTTCCACAGAACAGAAAATGTTTTGCAAAGAAATTACATTTTCTATACTGAAAAAGAAAATTACTTATGACACATTTATCCCTGAAGTTGTAGCTTGATTATGTTAGAATACTTTTTCCTAATCAAAGGAAAAGCAAAAAGTCCCATTACAAATTAATTTTGAAAATGAAGACGTCAGCTTTGTTTTGTTTGAGTTGTACAAAATAGAGTTTAACAGGCACTGATAAGCTAGAAGTTTATGGCTAGTATTATTAAACAATGTCCATTATGACCATTTTATTTCCTATTCAAATGAACCTGCATCTTCAAACCTAAGACAATGGTCATTGTGAAGGGTTTATTAGCCTTTTTTAAAACATATATACCCCAGGCTAGTCTGATCTTGGACCCTGGCAAGTAATTGGATGGGAGACCTCCAAGGAATACCAGGGTTGTGATGCAGAGGCAGGCAATGGCAAATCATCTCTGGTCTTGGAAACCCCACCATGGATTGCTGTAAGTCAGATGTGACTTGACAGAAAAAAACCACCTATTATTGAATATTTGTTTTCATTGTACAGTTTTGCCATTACTGTTTGCGCAATTAAATTGAACAATGTCTGCCAGTATACCTTTACATCTAGCAGTTTTTTCTGTATTAGTTCTGCATAGAAAGTTCTCAGATTAAAACCATTCCTTGAATTGTTGCCATTCAGCATAAGAATTCTGAGCTTCAGCACTGTTTAATGCTGGTTTAAATCCCCTTCCAAAGCGTGAACTGAAACCACCAGTAAAAGTGGCAGAAACTTCTCCTGGTAGAAATGCTCTCCCTGAGGCACTTGCACCAGCAGGAGGGTGATTCCAATTCTGTGCATGCTACTGCCCTCCCCCTGGTGCTGGAACACGGTGCTAGGTGCCATTCAAGTGTCACAGGATCGTCACCACTGGTGTAGTTAGGGCGAGCTGGGTGTGTGCCTGGGGGAGGAGCTGATATTAGTCCACTTCCTCCTGGCTAGTTGCCAGGTTACACTGGCAGCTGGAAGTCTCAACTCACAGGAACTCAGCTAGCAGTGTAGGGTGTGTATGGGGCAATGGAACAGTACCACAGCCAGCCAACCAGCTTGTAGATGGGACTGCCCGGCATTTTCGTGGCTGCAGGTCTTGGCCATAAGGATAATCTTGGAAAATGACATTGCCTTCCTGAGCAGGGAGAGATCAAAAATGTCAGGTAGAGAATGGGAAACAAAAGGATACTTTCCTACTTTTCCTCCACTAAGAAATAATTATAGGCATTAGGTTCCTGCCTGTGTTACAAAGAATCTTACAGTGCAATCCTAAACAGTTTCACCATGCTAAGTAAATTTAGTAAACAGGATTAAAAAGATGTAATTCTACTTAGCACGGTTTTAGTCCTTTTTCCATTTTTTTCCTTTGATAACCTTAGCTAGGATTACAGTTGAGTTTTCTGTCTTATGGAAGGAAGAAAATATTTCTAAACTTTGGACATTGCACTGTAAATCTTGCTCCTCCTACAACATATACCCAGCCCTTTTCTGATTCTTTTGTAGTTTTGTCAGTGCTGTGTTAATACCAGCATTGTATTACACCAAAGGCTTAGTTTGTGTCCCGTATTAGTCTTTTCCTTTAGTGAGCTACTTGTGAGATGACAGGAATGCCTTCTGTGAAGTTTGGGGGAAAACCCACAAACAGTACTAACTGATAATGGTGGTGAATACACATCACTCCATATGAAACATTACATGGAGCAGAATGGAATAAAAACAATTGCATGCTACATCATACAGCCCTGAACAAAATGGAGTAACTGAATGGAAAAACTGTTCTTTAATGGAAAAGGTTAGGTGTATGTTGACAGAGTATAAATTGCCAGACAGATATTGAAGTGAGGAAGTAATGACAGCAACATATTTACAGAACAGACTGCAAACAAAAGCTATGGGTAAAATAACACTTGAACTTTGGTTTGAAAGAATACCAAATATTAGTCATATTATATTTGGATCAAGGACTTTTGCACAGAAACATTCCAAGCTTAACAATAGAACTGAATTAGGCATAATGATTGGATATGAAAAGGGATGCAAAGGTTACAGAATCCTCAATCCAAACACAGGAGAAGTGAGAAGTGTATTTTAATGAAGTATTTTAACAAAGGAGAAGAATATTTTGGGTATGTCCCTTATAAGAAAGCTCATAAACAGGAACAGACCCAATAAAAAGGATATGATACATGGGTGACTGAAGACGATCAAATGAAAATGACTTTAGAAAAGAAAAAACCAGAGATTATTAGTCCAAATACAGATAATTTTTCTGCTAAAGGTGAAACAAAATCAGAAGAAGGAACTGTGTCTGAAGACATGGATGAACAAGCAGAAATTTTCACTAAATGCTCTTCTCAAATTAACAAAGGAGTGCCAGCAAACCAGCTATCATATATCAAAAGTGTTCATACAAAGCACCCCAAACAGGCATGCAGGAAGCAAAGAAATGAAAAGGCAAAATGGAGAAACTGGAAGCAATGGTAAAAGAATGGGTTCAGCTGAAAGAGAAGACAGGAGAGGCACAAAAATGAAAGGGGTTCTCAGCTTCACCTGCTTCTTCTGATTCTGTAGTTCAGCTCCAGCCCAGTGACTGGCTTATTCCAAAGACAATTGATCAATTTGGGGTCCCATCCAACAGTCCCTCTGCCATTTATTCTAAAGGAGGAATTCCTTGCATCATAGGGGCTGAGAGAAAAGAGACCTGAACCAGTAGGGGTTTATCAGGATGCAATATTGTCCAACTGTGGAGTTGACAGCTGACATTTTTGATAAACTCTCTTCCAAAATACAGTTTTTGAAAGATTACAGATGAAGCTAAATTTGGTTAATACAAATTAGATTCATTGAGAAGGGAATTGTTGGAAAAAGAAATGAGGCCGAATTTGCTTAGAATATTTACCATTTATGGAGGGAAGGGGTTGTTTGCTCAAAATGTTCACTGCAGAACTAGCCCCTCCCCTCTGGTGCCACTTTAACTATCACTGAGTGTTATATTATCCTCAGGAAAATATGTCAACTGCTTCTCTATGTACTTTTTACTGCTGTGTTTCTATAATGTTATGAAGTAAATGTTATTATTCTTCAAAAGAAACACTGTTTTATCCCTCTTTAACACTTTCCTGTGTAATGCTTGTTTGGAAGCTACCACAGAGGCCAGTCTTCAGGGCTGGAAAACCCATTGCCAACATCTAATAGTTCAGACCAAGTGGAACTACTCTGACACAGCAAAAGGCAGTTACAGTTCAAAGTCATCCAACTGGCACTCCTAGCTTTTCAGAACCAGATAACGAGAGCTCATTGGTTAGTCCTCTCTGATAACATGACAGCCAAGTCGTATGATAATTGGTGGGGAATCAGATTCCACTTCATGGAGAAAAGCTTTTCTCCTCTTTCAATGGGCAAAGACCCTCACAACTACCTACAAACCCATTTCCAAAGAACTTGCAATTTAATGGGTGGTGGGCCAGACCTCATCTTCGTGGCTTCTGTGAAGTCTCTCATGGGACTATGCAGGCATAGACCAGCTGTGAAGAGGAGTTTTCAAGAGTTTTCCAAGTGCTAGGAAAGCTTTTTGCCTGCATCAGTGTTTCCTGTCCAAATGGGCATGTAATGTGGACAGGGACAGCACTCTTCCTTCCATCTCCACCATGTGAAGGAAAGATCTATCTTCAAGTATTCCATTAAGTACAACTCATGAGCTGATCAACGACTCATTAATCTCAGAACAGCACTTTCCAAGAAATGTGGAGACTATGGTATGAAAATGATGCTGTTTGATGAGTACAGTTCTTGCCTCTTTTGCCTGGGGAGAAGCCATAATACAGTGGCCTACAAGATCTGCCACCAAGTCACCTCTAAAACCAGACATGAAAGAGCTGCTCAACTGAACTCTAGGCACTGGGGAAAAGCATTGTGGGGGAGGGGGGCTCCTCAGAATCAGCCTTAAGAACCTCCAGGCTCATCCTGAAAAAAGTGCCCTAACACCTTCCTTAACTTCAGTGTTCCTTAATTTCAGGTAGATGAAGTCTCTTTACCTTTATTAGAACCACCGCCAAAGAAGTTGAAAGTATATTTTTTGCTGTTTCTACTCTTGGCATCAACATCTCCTCAATGTCAGTATCCAAATGTAGGGTGGTGCTTGAGGAAGACTCTCATCTGTAGCCAAGTTATATCATGTGACTTCCAACTATGTGATTTATCTCAAATTGGATCAATCTGGTGTTTAAGTTAAGGATTTACCAGCGGGGATCTGTGAGACTCCTGGGGTGAATCCTATCCTCACCTTTGCTCCTGTGCCAACCATTTGCCAGACAGCTTATCACACTCACCTATCAAGAGCTCACATAGAGTATTTCACTCAGCTTTCCCCCTCCCTTCTACCACCCCCAAGTCCAGCAATAGAAGGGGTCAGGAGAGAATGAAGACTTGCCCAGTACTTCACTTCCCGCACTGCCACCTTTGCAGCAAGTGGGATGGTGGAGGGGGATGGAAGAAGCTCCAGTCCACCTTCAGTGCTGCTGCCTTAGAAGTGATATTTGCCATGGTGGGGGTGGGGGGAGGTGTGAAGGCTCTGACCTGCTTCAGATGTTACTACCTTAGCATTAGTAGTGGTGGGAAAGGCCAGTGTGGCTCCATTTGCCTCCTGCACTGATGCCTTAATTCTGTTTCTAGTGGGGAGGAATTTCCATCTGTTCCTTGCCTACTACTTCCAGCAAGGCACCCTCAGTGGTGGGCAGAAGAAGAAGCAACTCCAAGGAGACAGTTCTCTCCTAAGACAACTGCTCTATGTTTTTGGAAAACCATTGCACTTTTTATAGTTTCAGATTTTTCTGCAATCCTGGGAGCAGAGGTGGAGCTACCAGGAGACAAGGGGGCACGAGTTGCACTGGGCGCATGCCCGGGAAGCGGAAAATTGGCCCCAGCCACCCTGTGGCAACCCCCCCCCCTTACCTTAGTAAAACAGTGCAAGCTGGAGAAGTGGCCTGTTCCCTTCAGGCTGAAAACATCCTGGAGGGAACTACACTTTCCATGAGACCTTATGAGCCCCTGGGTTTCATGGGAAGTGTAGTTCCCACCAAGACATTTTCAGCCTAAAGGGAACAGGTCACTTTTCCAGGCTGAACTGAGGAAAGGGAAGGGAGGCGGGGCGCCGTGAGGGGGGGGACACAGAGTGTGCACTGGGTGCACTCTGGCCCAGCTATGCCTCTGCCCAGGAGATCTCTTAAGTTTGGAGGAAAATCTTACTTCTGTCAATGTCGCATTAAGCGACATTTAAAGTATCTGCAGATAGGGCCATGTTAAGAATAAGATATATTGATCAGTGATTGTGTGTACCTAGTTTTATTCTAATAACTTGATCTTTAAGAGAGATGCTGTTACAAGCAAATATATAAATGGAATGCGAGGTGTGTGCTGAACCAAAAGCTCTTGTACGACTCAGCTAAAAATTGTACTCAAGTACATATTTTTTTAAAAATCATGTTTAACAATGTTGACAATGATTCCTTAAATTAATGTAATTCTTCTCTGCCTAGGCAATGTTACAATGTCTCCAGTAAAATAGTTGCAATTTTATGCCACTGCTTATCTGCCAGTAAGAATTTATTCTACTGCCATTATTGCTACACAAGACAGATGGGAATAACACACATAACCCAACAATAATTTTCTCTCCCCACCTCCATTCCAGATGAACAGGAAGCTCTGACATGGCTACTCTTTCAAAGAGCTGCTACAGTGTGGCTTATCCATAAGGTGAAGCTGGATACCCTATTGCCGTGGTGGCGAACCTTTGGCACTCCAGATGTTATGGACTACAATTCCCATCAGCCCCTGCCAGCATGGACAATTGGCTTTTCCAAAGGTTTGCCACCACTGCCCTATTGCTTTGGGCAGCACAGAAGCACTCACAGAAGAACCAATGGCAGAGATTAATACCAGCACCCTCCTTCTACTCCTTGCCATCTCCACTGGATAAGAAATTACATTACACATGAATAATGCTTATCAGCTTTCTGGAAAAGCCACATGGTAGCTTGACTGCTGCCATCAGGCAATACAATACTGCTAAGCAGCAATCAAGAATCCGAATGAAATATAATGACCAGATCTCTAATCGCTGCTGCTTCAAGAACATCCACTGTGTACCAGGGACATAGGTATAGATTTTTATGGGGGTGTTCGGGGGGTGGGGCCACACCTCCACCTGCCCCATGGGCATGGCCACGCCTCCCCAAGCCCCGCCCCTCGCCTAGCGCTTATAAAAGCAGCTCTCCGAGGCCGGGAACGGCAGACTCCCCTGCCCTGTCCTCCCCTGCCCCCCACCAGCTGGTCTCCCAGCCGGCAGCTGGCAGTTCCTTCTGCCCTCCCCTCTGGACAGAGGCATAGAGGGAAAATGGAGCCTGGGGCAAAATCT
The DNA here is from genome assembly GCF_021028975.2 of Sphaerodactylus townsendi. Classification (NCBI taxonomy): domain Eukaryota; kingdom Metazoa; phylum Chordata; class Lepidosauria; order Squamata; family Sphaerodactylidae; genus Sphaerodactylus; species Sphaerodactylus townsendi. The sequence goes on from NC_059428.1 coordinate 83,093,412, forward strand.
GAGCCCCCCGCCCCCCCCGGGCAGCCGCTGTGATGCTGGAATCCATCCCCAAACAGCATCAGTTTCAACGGTGTTTAAACTAGAGAGCCCAAATTCTCCTTTTAAATCCACCTTAAAGGGAGAATCTGGGGTCAAACAACATTGAAACTGATGCTGTTTTGGGGTGGATTATCCCCCGCCCTGACACAGCATCACTTTCAATGTGGCATAGTGGTTAAGAGCAGTTGCATTCTAATCTGGAGGAACCAGGTTTGATTCCCCGCTCTGCCACTTGAGCTGTGGAGGCTTATCTGGGGAATTCAGATTAGCCTGTGCACTCCCACACACACCAGTGGGTGACCTTGGGCTAGTCACAGCTTTTCGGAGCTCTCTCAGCCCCACCCACCTCACAGGATGTTTGTTGTGAGGGAGGAAGGGCAAGGACATTGTAAGCTCCTTTGAGTCTCCTACAGGACAGAAAGGGGGGATATAAATCCAAACTCTTCTTCTTCTTCTAAACTGAGGACCTCAGATTCTCCTTTTAAATCCATGCCGAAGGGGGTGGATTTAAAAGGAGAATCTGGGGAAATTTGGGGGGTGCCTGCTGTCAGGGCTGCAATTGTTAAGCTAGAAGCACCAAACTTTCAGAGTATCTTTAGGAGACTCTCCTAAACATACCACCCAGGTTTGGTGAAGTTTGGTTCAGGGGGTCCAAAGTTATGGACCCTCAAAGTGTAGTCCCCATCTTCTATTAGCTCCAATTGGAAACAATGGAGGATGGGGGCACTCCCTTTGCGAGTCCATGGACCCCCTAAACCAAACCTCACCAAACCTGGGTAGTATCATCAGGGGAGTCCCCCAAACAATCCCTGAAAGTTTGGTGCTGATAGCCCAAACATTGCACCCCCTGCAGGCCAAAAACAGAAAAAAACACTAAAAATGTTTTTAAAACCCACAAACGGAGGGGCGGAGCTTCGGACATGAATGGGGGGGTTGAACCCGAGAAACCCCCCCCTTACCTACGTCCTTGCTGTGTACCAACCAACTTCTCCTCCTTCATGTCTGGATTCAGTTTCAGTTTGTTTACTGACCAGTCTAGTATGTCAGTTACAAAGTACAACCTCACCAAGGAAAAAAGAAAGAACAGTTGTTTGGTGTCCTTTTAATAAATAATAGAAAAAATAACCAAAAGCAGTTCTTCAATCAGATTCACAATTTTATACACAACAACATGGGATTTAATCCCATGGGTTAAAAATCCATATCTTTTGCCAAAACACATACTTTGTACTTCTTCAAGTTCCACTTCCTAAAATATGAACTTTAAGACCTTGCCTCTTTGAAAGACAGGAAATGACCAACTGTAGAAAAATTGATGCAAATAACAGTAGATAACAGGATGAACTGGTAAGACTGCAACTGTTCTAAGTAACGTTTATATTCTGGTGGCAGTGTTCATAAAGAATACTAAAAGGAAAATGAGAGGCCACCTGATGATACCACCCAGGTCTGGTGAAGGGTGGTTCAAAGGGTCCAAAGTTATGGACTCTCAAAGGTGTAGCCCCCATCTCCTATTAGCTCCCATTGGAAACAATGTGGGATAGGGCACCCTCTTTGGGAGTCCATAACTTTGGATCCCCTGAACCAAACCTCACCATACCTGGGTGGTATCATCAGGAGAGTGGCCCAACAAATCCCTGAAATGTTGGTGTTGGTAGCCTAAAAACTGTGCTTCCTGCAGGTGTTCCTCCCATTGGACAAAGTGGGCAGTTGCCCAGGGCGCCACCTTGTGGTGGGCGACAAAATTGCAGTTTCGTTTGTGGGGGATTTTGTATTTTCAGTGTTTTTTCCGTTTTTGGCCTGCAGAGGGCGCAGATTTTAGGCTAGCAGCACCAAAATTTCAGGGATTTTTTAAGGAGACTCTCCTGATGATATCACCCAGGTTTGGTGAGGTTTGGTTTAGCGAGTCCAAAGTTATGGACTCCCAAAGGGAGTTCCCCCATCCTCCATTGTTTCCAATGGGAACTAATAGGAGATGGGGGCTACACCTTTGAGAATCCATAACTTTGGACCCCCTGAACCAAACTTCACCAAACCTGGGTGGTATCTTTAGGAGAATCTCCTGAAGATACTCTGAAAGTTTGGTGCTGCTATCTTAATAATTGCACGCCTGACAACAGGCACCCCCTAAATTTCCCCAGATTCTCTTTTTAAATCCACTCCCTTCCTGCCAATGCTTGTTTTCTTTCTTTCTTTTATTCTCTCAATGCCTAATAAAGGTTATTGTTATTATTATTAAATCCACCTTCTTCGGCATGGATTTAAAGGAAGAATCTGAGGCCCCCAGTTTTAACATTAAAAGGAATGCTCTTTCAGGGTGGGGGAAGAATCCACCCCAAAATAGCATCACTTTCAATGTTGTTTAAACTGGGGACCCCAGATTCTCCCTTTAAGGTGGATTTCAAATGAGAATCTGGTTTAAACACCATTGAAAATGATGCTGTTTGGGGGTGGATTTCAGCATCACTTGTTTAAACTAGGGAGCCCAGATTCTCCTTTTAAATCCACCTTTAAGGGAGAATCTGGGCTCCCCAGTTTAAATAACATTGAAAGTGATGCTACTTCCCCCAATTGGGGGGACTGGACACAACACCATAAAATGCTTTCATAGCAGTAATAAAACATTTTGAAAGTATTTTGAAAATGTTTTCCAAAAATTATTTCTGCTGTGTGGCATGGCCCATCGCTGTGTTTAGATTTATGAGTTGGGGGGTGTTCTATAATATGATGGTGATTTTGAAACGACCTGATGGAAAAAATCATTGTTTGGTCACGGTGGGGGAGGGTGGCCACCCATGGGGGGGGCATCAAACTCAGGTTTTGCCCAGGGCTTCAGTTTGCCTAGGTACGCCTCTGCGGGACTCCCCCACCCCTTACCTACATCCTTGAGTGCAGCAGCAATGTCATCCTTTCTTTCTGAGCCCTTCGGGGGAGGGCGGTTTATAAATACAACAATAAATAAATAAATAAATAAATCCCTGGCTCCGGCAGCCTCTGGATTGGCCCGAAGGACTAGGTTCTATGAAAAATGGTATTTATATATTTAAGTTGTATTCCTATATAAAGTTTTCAAATAAATGTATAAAACTACTAGAACACAAATGATTATACAGCACAACAGTGGTAAACTACTTGGTTTTTTAAAAAATGAACAGTAAATAACTTAACCTGCTGGCTATTGTTACAAAAGTGGGAACAAATTAAAAAATCATAAGAATGTTCTTTTACGGATCACTCTAGAAGGTGACTGAGATGCAAAGTTGAAGAAGAAAGCATCCCTTCAAGTACAGTGGCTTTAATTATTGGAATTTAACTATGTCTTGCATTGGTTAAGGGATAAGATTATAAATTCAAGACATCTTCAATGAAAAATTCACATACAATGTATCATAGTAATCAAAATGATATAATGATTTTAAAAATCCAGGCAGAGGAAGGCTATGCCTGACTCAAAAGCCCAAGATGATAGGTGGTCATGTACTACTTATCCATAATGATCAACTCAGACAACTATAAAAGAAGTCACAATGCAGAGATTAGATCTTAATTTCATATTTTTTTGATCTAGATAATGTGGCAGTGAGGATTCCTTAGAGCTGCTCTAATACTTGTCACTCAATGACAGTGCCCAATAATGGAAGACAGAGATACTGGACAGAAAACACCACCAACTTTACCTAACAAAATCATTTTTTCCAGCAGTGCATAAATAAGATCCTCTTTAAGACTGTTCAGATGTTACATGTTCTGCCATTATACCTTAATCTGCTTTGGGAAATGAACTCAGTGTGGGGTTTGTTACTATGTAACTCTCCCTGTTAATCCTTTATAGTTCTGATGTCTTATGCTCGGGAGCAAATTCCACCTAACTTACTCTTGTTTATTTCTCATTAAGTAACATGAATAAGATTTGGTTACACGATAGTTGCAACATTCAGCTTCATTTTTTTTAAAAAAAGCAACTTTGAAGCAATATCTGAACTTCCCTTTTAGCAAGAGAGTTACAATAATCTTGGTCCAACATCTTGACTTGGTTTTTATAGTTAATACAATCAGGGTGTCAATCTAGATAAAGTTAACTATAATAAAACACACTGGTTTCAGTGGTAACAAGTTACTTACAGTACTTTAAATCGCATAAACAGGAGCAGGCTGGCCATGACAGGACTTCTCCTATGGGCTAATGCCCCACCCATCTTGGCTGGGCCAGTTCACCGTGCCTGCCAGAAGTAGGACTGGGGTCCATATGGAGCTCTGAAAGAGGTAGCTTGTTGGGAGGCAGAGGTAACTTGTTGCCTGTTTCTTCCCTTCTCCTTTAGGGGGCAGGTGGGGCCATATTCCAGGGCCATATACCCATCCCATTTTTTATGTCTAATAAAGGTTTTGGAATTGGACCCATCCCATTCAGTTTCTGCTTGTAGCCTTCAATACTTTAGCTGGAGTCTGTGTGTTTATGGCCTTTAGTCAGAATCTGGAAGAGTGCCGCCTATAGAGTAAATAATAAAATAAAGCAAACCCAGAGCATAAACTATACCAAAAACAAATACATGATTTTTAAAGTTGATTTTCCCAATTTATTTCCCTTCCCTCATACACTGTAATGGAAGGGTAGCACTGTACAGCCTGAAGTGGCTGTTACTCTAGTGAATTTCATTCATATAGAACAAGACTTTAAAAACCAGAAAGAATATGCTTCCAAATTTATTTATTTTATTTATAATCCAGCTTTCTTACAAGAAGTCAAGGTAGATTACACATAATGAGTCAGCACAATCAACAGAATGGAAAATTGAATAACCAATTCAATGTTAGAAGTCTGGAATCACCAGAAAGAACTGAAGCATAGCCAAATTATTAACACAACACAATAAGTAGTACAGAAATTACACAACAGAATCTTACTACAATAAACTATACATGGGAGTATAGATTACAGTCTCAAAAATGTATCAGGTAAGTTTGTAAATGAACCTGTAAATGAACCTAGTCAGAAAAGTCCTCTCGAATAGTTCAGTTCCGCATAGTTTGTGGAAGGTGAGAAGAACAGGAGCTATCCTGACCTCCACAAGGCAGGACCCACAGCAAAGAAAGCACAGAAATTGTTGATTTTGCCTATTTGCAAACCGGCACCTGCAGAAGTAATTACCTGTTTCTGTGTCATGGAAGGAAGGAAGGAAGGAAGGAAGGAAGGAAGGAAGGAAGGAAGGAAGGAAGGAAGGAAGGAAGGAAGGAAGGATGTAACATGACTTTTTAATGTCCAATCAAAATGACATAAAACAGTGTATAACTGTGTTCTTCAGAACTCCAGAGTAGGCTGGCTGTTGGTAAAAAAAATGGAGAGGGAGGCAGAAACCATTACTTTAAAACCTCTTTTGTCCTTTGCAGAATGCCTAGCAGATCTGGATAGAAAAAATAGTTGGTGAGAATCCCACAGTTCCACAACAGTTTTGAGTTTTAAACTGGAAGCAAAACAGGTTACTTCATAGGATCGACTGGTCCCTGTTCTAGAATGCTGATGTTGACAATTAATTTGGTCTGGCCTTCAGGATAAATAAGGGCAGTACTCTGCACTGCTTCTACTAGGTGCAGATCTCAGTTCTCCCAAAAGACATTTTCCATGTGTGACCATGGAAATGCATGCTACTTAAGCAACTAACCAATTGAAAATCAAGCTGTGTACCTGCCCAATTAAGTGTTATTCGGTTCTTTTTTTAAAAAAAACCCTCTGATATAGTCTAGATATGACAACAAAGAATCTTGTGACATCTTAAAAACTAAGAGTTAATTGTGGTGCGAGCCTAGCAGAGCCGCGTTTGTCAAAGGCATCAGGGGAAGAGCTAGCGGTCACCTAAGGTCCCGTTGGCACCGACTTCTCCGCGGTCCCGGTGGACCCTGAGCCCGCTTTCCAGGAAAAGGAGGCGGGGCCCTGCTGGCTCGGCGCCTCGATTCCAAGGTGTTTTATAAGGGCCACGGGAAGATTAAACAGACCAGACGTTTGCGCAAAAGCGGCCGTGCCGTCGACCTTCTCACCCCGGACAGACACAGGCCTCGGCCGAGTGATTCCAGTTCTGCGGGAGCTTTCCGGAGCTCAGCCTGCAAGAGCCTGGCCGGGCAGGGAGAGGAGCCTCCTGGGCGTTGCCTTCCCCAGGGCGAGACTCTTCCCCCGAAGCAAGAGGCGGCGCGCGAGAGAAGTTTGTTTTGGCTCGGCCGGTGTTGCTGCAGCGCACGCCCGCAGGCAGGCGCCGGGCTCCCGGCAGTCACCTCCAAGGGCACCGAGAGCACCCGCCGCCTCATGTAGCGCGGTGGCCGGGCGGAGCCCCATGGAAACCCCGGGGGGCGCCGGCGCCTCAGCGGCCGCGGAACAGCAGCAGGGCACCGGCGGCGGGGACTCCTCCGAGCAGCAGCTCAGTCCCCCGGGCGCTCCGGAGGCGCTGGCTGGTTCTGAGGCGGCGCCGGGCGCAGCAATCGCAGCTGCCGGCGGGGAGGGCGGCGGGCCGGTGTTGCGCCAGCGCTGCCTGCGAGCCGTGTATGTGCTCAACGACCACAACCCCAAAGGCGCCGAAGCCGGGGCGCTGCAGTGCCTGGTGCGAGCCTGCGCGGCCGAGGGAGCCCACCTCGCCACGGTCAACTTTGGCGAGTTGGACTTCGGCGAGACGGCGGTGCTGGACGTCTTCTACGACGCGGGTGAGTGGGCACTGGGCGGGCAGGCAGGCAGGGAGGGAGGCAGGGAGGGAGGGAAGCAAAGGGAGCAGCGGGCAAAGGCCAGGCTGAGAGGCGAGGCTCCCCCTTCTCGGGACAGGGGTCAGCTCCGCTGCAGGAGCGGCTGAGCAGCGGGAGGAATGGAAAACTGCCCCTTCCCGGTTCGTTTGCGCCCCTGGCGCTTTGCAGCCGCCTTCACCTGGCTGGCGGGCGCAGGGGCGGAGGAGCACTAGCCGGGCTTATTTGCTTCCGCCGCCCTGCTGAACACGCGCTTATAGAGTCATTATTTTGAGAATATGGGATATGGTATCAGGAGATACACAACCACAATGTCTCTGTTTGGGTGCTGTGTGGTTTCCGGGCTGTATGGCCCTGTTCTAGCAGCATTCTCTCCTGACGTTTCGCCTGCATCTGTGGCTGGCATCTTCAGAGGATCTGATGTTGGGAAAGCAAGTGGAGTATATATATCTGTTGGAGTGTCCAGGGTGGGTGGAGAAACCTTGTCTGTGAGTAACAAAGAAGGCTGCCTTCTTTGTTACTCACAGACTCCTCCACCCAATTCTCCTCAGCTATCTATACTCCATGCCCCTTGCATCAAATCCTGAAGATACCAGACCGTAAAACGTCAGGAGAGCTAGAAGCTGCTGACCATACAGCCCAAAACCACACACTCCAATGTTCGACACGTGAAAGCCTTCGACAATGTCTCTGTTGTTTGGGGATCTGAAGGTATCTCCCAGAGGTTACCGTTGATGGGAAGCTGTTAAGACGTCCTAACATAAATAAACGACGTTGCTTAATGGATGACAGAGATGTGAGATATTTGGCTCTTACTCTGTAGCGTGGCTATAAAAACTTTCTCCTGTGGATCGGGGCGCAAGGTGGGCTACTAGCCGTTTCGACATCGGTCTGTAGCGAGGAGGACAGATCTCCGTCCTGTCCTCTCAGCCGTTGTGTAGAAGCAGGGATATCTCAGCATTGCAGTGGTAGGACATAGAAACATGAAAAGCAAAGAGCTGGGAAGGACCGCGAGGATCTTCTAGTCCAACCCATGCACAAAGCAGGAAATTCACAACTGCCTCCTCCGCCTCCAGTAACCCCTGCTCTGTGCCTAGATGTTGACCTGTGCCTGGAATCCCCAGTTCTAAGCAAGGGTGCAAGAAACAAGACCCGGTCATGAATCAGGTGGTGGGCAGCCAGCCTCTCGGGATAAAGACGGGTTAATGTGCTGACCCTGCATTCCACACATTGGTGTCCAACATGTGTGCTGGACCACATGCATTCTAAACTGTTACCATTTTTTGTATGCAGGAGTGCTGGGTATTGTTGCAGTGAAAACAACAACACTGTCTTATAGTGCCTTTCATTTTGTTATAAATTTTAAACTCTGTGTTTAAAGTTTTCATAACATGCTTGAGTAGAGAGATTGGTGTTCTGCTGCGTCAGTTCACAAACTGGTCAGAAGCAATGGTAGGGACTGACTTCTGGTAGTGCTGTGAGGATAACAGAATAATCGCAGTGTAATTAATGTATTATTTAAAAGACTTTTATCTTAGTTCAACTCAGATCATGTAAGTAAAATAAACTGTCATCATCATCATCATAGTTTATTTACGGTCATTGACCAGCAAGATCCAAAAAAATTAAAATCGTAAAATTTACAGATATTACAAATATACAGATTAAAACAGTTAACAAAATGCAGATAATAGGCCTCAGGAACTCAGAACATCAGCTCAAAATAATGAGTGGAAGGTCAGTCTAATAATAATTAATAATAAGGATTAGCTGGCAGAGCCAGTAGTGCTCTGTCGGGCCTTCCGGGCCTTCCTGATTTTACTTGATATCCAGGCAAACTTGGCAACAGAATACGTTAGATTTTTATTGGTATCTGATAACAGTATTTTAACCTTTTCTTTCTTAGCCAAAGGAGAGTTTGTCTGGTCAAAGGACAGAAGCATCCAACGTATCTCATCATAGTATGAGCATTCAAATAATATATGTTCCGAGTTTTCAACACCTCCTATTTGGCAACTGCAAATTCTACCCTCAGTTGGTACTTTGTTATAAATCCCGTTGGTATAGTTGGACGAAAGGGCGTTGTAACGGAGTAGGCTGTAGGCTCTTCGATAGTTAACGTTAAACAAAGAAGTAAGATAAGGCATTATTGAAAGTTTATTCAGCATTATTTTACTGAAAATTGGGTGTTTAAGTTTATTCAGATCGTGTTGCCTCTCGACATCTATGATTCTAAGTTTAACAAGATCCCTAGCTCTATCATAATTCATGCTGGTAATTAGTTGTTGAGAGAGTCCATAATGTGATAGTTTCCGTAAAACTGCTCTAAGCCACGTGGGAACAAATATGTCAGACAAGACAAGTCTTGCAAGACCCCTCTGGCAATAGCATAGCCTGAGCCAATATAGTATAGAGAGTGTCCATAGTTCTGCTTGTACTGAAATTAGGCCAGTCTCTATACGCAATGCAGCGTTTGAAATGTTGTTTGGGAGCTGTAAGATAGACCTCAAGAATTTTGACTGAGGACGCTCAAGATTGCAGAGGGAGCCGGTTATGGTGAGTGGAAAATAAACTGTCTACATTGACATATTTTTAAAAAAACATTATCGCTTTTGCTCTGTTTTACATTTTAATAAAACTTAAATTTGCAGCATCCTTAATAACTTTCAGATGAGCTTTTTGCAGGCACTTAGATCTTATTATATGAACTCCAGAATCACCTTGCTGTATTTCAGCAAGATCATCAATATTTTCCATCACTCTCTTTCCTGCAGGTACCAACTTCATGTCCTCAGAAGTTTTCTATTATAGCAGGACATGAAATAAAACCTATTCACCACCTCTGGTATTTAATCCTAAATGATTTATTGAGCTTTCCCCTTATTTATTTTTTTAAAATCCTATATACTTCATTGTGCCTGAGAGACCAAATGGCTGACAAAACTATAAAAGGAATGCCTGAAAGGCTATCATATGAATTTGAAACGACAGTAATAAATCTGCATACAAAACCATCCAGTTAATAAATTAAAACCTGGGTAAAAAGAAGCTTTATAGCACTTAAATGAAAGCAAAGCTCAGCTTTTGCAGTAGTAAAGGTGGGAAACACCAGCCCTTGCTTCTGCAGATGGGGACTCGTTGAGAATGGCCTGTGTGAAAGATTTTGTCTGGCAGCAACATGTGGGAGAAAGAGGTGGTCTTCAGGTATTCTGTTTCCAGATAATTGTAGGATTTAAAGGTAATAATCAGCATCTTGAGTTGAGCCCACAACATGATAGGCAGCCAATGACTTTCTTTCAGGATTGGCGTGATGTGTAGCCAAGTTCTGGCAGTAATCTGGCTGAACCATTTACTATCTGTTGAGACTTCTGAGCCAGCCCCATGTAGTGTGCAGTAATCTAATCTGGGTGCAATCAGAGCATGGGTGACTGTGCCAGTCTTGATGAGAAGCCAATCATGAAGAACACAGACCATCTCTCTTCCCCCTCCCCCCCACAGCAACCTCATATATCGCCCTTCTAGACCCCTCTGCTCATCCGAGACGGACCTGCTGGTGATCCCTGGCCCCAAGGCGATCTGGCTGGCCTCTGCAAGGGCCAGGGCCTTTACAGTCCTGGCCCCTACTTGGTGGAACAGGCTCCCGGGTGAGATCAGGGCCCTGTGAGACTTACAGAGTTTCCACAGGGCCTGCAAAATGGACCTGTTCCACCAGGCATTTGGCCAGCCAAGGTAACATCGACTTTTTGCCATATAAAAACAAAAAACATCTGGCCTCCCGTGGGTGCAAGTAAGGGGGAGGGGTGGGAGTTGAAGCTATAAGTTATATGGTTCTTATTATTAGTTATTGATTGTGTTACTGATTTTAATTGTTTTTATGGATAATGTTGGACACCGCCCCGAGCCCTTCGGGGGAGGGCGGTATATAAAACTGATAAAATAGAGTGTTAGTGGTACCCCCACCATGCCATTAATTTCCTATCACTTGCTCTTAGTCAGGCAGAGTGTATGTGAGGCCAGTCTAGCTGCTTCTAGAGGCAGTAATGGGAAGGGAACAGGGTGAGGAATACAGTAACAAGACTTGATGTTCAAATTATTTCCTTTATTGAAAAAAGCATCAGGATTAAGCATTTAGACATCCACTGGCAGTACTAGAGTTTGTGCACCAAAGGAACTTCCATGATACCCTCACTTCCATCCCCCCCCTTCCCTCAATGCCTAAGTTCCATATCACCAGACATCACTCTTCGGCACCAGTTCCCAAGAGGAGAGCAGGCGCCCCATCATTTCCGGGGAAGGCCAAGGTACAACCTTCACCAAGACAAAACAACTCATACTCCCCAGTGCAGACCAAGCAACTACATACCAAACTAATTAGCCTGCACCAGAAAGTGAGAGTAACAAGCGAATAGAATAGAATAGAATAGAATCTTTATTGGCCAAGTGTGATTGGACACACAAGGAATTTGTCTCCGGTGCATATGCTCTCAGTGTACATAAAAGAAAATACATTTGTCAAGAATCATAAGGTACAGCACTTAATGATTGTCATATAGGTCTAGTAAGCAATCAGGGAAACAATCAATAGTAATAAAAACATAAAATGTAAAATCATAAAATAAAATGAAATGTCAGCACAGGCTATAGTCATACAGTCATAATTGGGAGGAGATGGAGGTAATAGGAATGATGAAAAAAAGTAGTGCAGTAATTATATATAATAAATATATAATAAATAGTTTGACATTATCCGAGAGAATTATTTGTTTAACAGAGTGATGGCATTCGGGAAAAAACTGTTCTTATGTCTACCGTTGTCTCTGGTGTGCAGTGCTCTGTAGCGGACGCTTCCCAGAGGGTAAGAGTTGGAAACAGTTTTATGTCCAGGATGCCAGAGAGGTCAGTAAATATTTTCACAGTCGCTTTTTTTGACCCGTGCAGGATACAGGTACTGAATGGAAGGCAGGTGAGCAGCAATTGTTTGTTCTGCAGTTCTGATTTATTCTCCTAGAAGTCTGTGTCGATCTTGTTGGGTTGCAGGAACCAAAACACACAGTTATAGAGGTACAGGCCATGACAGACTCAATGATTCCTCTGTACTAGGAAAGACTGTATCAGCAGCTCCTTGGGCAGTTTGTGACAGCTTCCTGAGTTGGCGCAGAAAGAACATATCTTTGTTGTGCTTTTTTAATGACATTTTGATATTAGGTGTCCATTTTAGGTCATGAGATAGTGATGGAGCCTAGAAATTTAAAGGTCTCTGCAACTAAGTTGATACAAGCTCTGTGTTTGTCTAGCATTGTGAGAGGAGGTAGATGATGGGAGGAAGGGTTTCTCCTGAAATCTACCCACCATTTTACCACCGGTTTTAAGTGTGTTCAGTTCTAGATTGTTCCAGTGGCACCACGAGGCTAGTTGTTCAACCTCCCGTCTGTATGCGGTTTCCCCATCAGTTTGTCTCGAATGAGAGGACCAAATCACTGTTGTATCATCTGCGGTACAATTTCAGTATTTTAAACAGATGGATCATTTGAGATGCAGTCATTGGTATACAGAGAGAAGTGGGTGAAAGTACACACAGCCCTTTAGGGGACCCTGTAGCTCATTTTACAGGTGTGTCTGATGTAATTTTTTCCTAGCTTCCCACCTGCTGTTTCCTATCTGTTAGGAAGCTTGTGATCCACTTACAAATATGCTCAGGAAAATTGCTAAGCTGATTTAGTTTGGATTTAGAAGAATCGTCCGGGTCTGATAGTGCATTGAATGCTGAACTAAAGTCAACAAAGAGGACCCCTTTGCATAGTGGTCTCTTTGTGATTCAAGATGCTGTAGGGATATAGTGCGAAAGCCATATTATTAACAGCATCATCTGTCGATCTAGCTTTGCCCGGTATGCAAATTGCAAGGGGTCAACAACAGTGGATCCGTGATGGTTTTCAAATGGTACATCACTAGCCTTTCAAAGAGTTTCATAACCACAGATGTTAGAGCAACTGGTCTGTAAGCTCGTTGAAGTTCCTTGATGGAAGTGGGCTTTCCTTCAGACACTGGGTGACCGGTAGTGAGCCAGCGTTTGAAGCAGGAAGGAACATAGCACATCTCATAAGAAGTGATTTGTTTAGGAATTTGGGTGAAGATGGAGGCTGAATTGGACAGCACAGACTCTTTAGGCAAGAAGGTGTTATCTTGTCTGGGCCTGGTGCTTTCCTCCAAAGGCTCTGTCTTAGGGGTCAGATCTTGCACTTCCTTTTCTGAGATCACTAGGGGTTGTAAACCCGTGATGAAATGGAGTCTCAGTTATAGGAAGTTTGGCTATTAAGTTGGTGCATCTGAGATAGAGGTTGTATTGGAGAGAAAGGTGACTGTAGATTGTTTCTTCAAACCTAGCAGTAGGAACACGTGCCTAGCTGTCTGCCAATTTGTTGATTTCGCCTTCAGCTTGGGAAGGTGCTATGGTTTTACTGTAACCGGTGATATTTTTTGAGAGTTTTCCACATGTTTGCGCTGTTCCAGCTTGGTGAAAAACTGATTTTTTTAGCTTTTCAGAGTAGTTTCTTTTTGCTGCTCTGATCTCCCTTATAATATATTTCAGCCTGATTGCACAGCATTCCTATCACCCTTTCTAGTAGAGCCTCTTCTTTTCCAGGTACAGCACGTAACTTCGCTTAAGGTTTAGCTGTGAACTAAGGTTTATTGTTACTATATATACGCTAAGTTCCTGGTTTGATATACACAAGAATCTCTTACAGAAGCTGACATATATGATGTTACAGTATCTGTGAGTTCCATCCAAATCCAGAGGTGTCTTTAAAAAATATTCCGAGTCTGTACGAGTCATAGAGCAAGCCTGCAGCTTTAACTTTACCTCTTCCCCAGTCCAAAGTTCTTGGCACTTGGATTTACAATTATTGGTTTTGTGGCTTTTAAATCTTTTGTTTGTAAACTGGTACAAAGGTGAATCATGCAATGATCAGAATGCACTCACAGCTGTCGTTCGTGGTAAAGACCGGATAAGCATCTTTCAGTGTTGTATAGCAGTGGTCTAAGATATTCTCTCCTGCCTCTGGTGGGACAGTTGACATGCTGAAAGTGACATTTTGGTAGGTCATCTCTCCCTTTAGAGCTCTTGCTTTGTTTAAATCTCCCAAAATAATAACCAGTGAATTGTGGTATTTGGCTTCAAAGCCTCCATAAATACAAATGACGGTTGTGAAGAGTTCTTAATGCCTTTTACAGATGCTTCTGTGGATGAATATGAAACCAAAAAATAGAACTGGAATTCTATTCCCCCTGAGGGGAAATAAAAGGGTTTGTACTCACACAAGCAGAACTTCCAAATTTTCATCACAGAATTTTGAATTCATTGTTATGTCTTGACACCAGCTTTGTTGATGTATATACATAAATCCCTCCTCCTTTTTCTTCCCTGATGAATTCTGCAATCCCTGTCTGAACGGGGGGCAAATATCTGAAACCCCGGTATGCACATGCTATTATCATCAATGTTATCTGCATTTTAGCCAGGTTTTAAAGAGTAAAGCACTAGGGCACAGATCGCTTGTAAAAATCAGAATTGCATCTGTTTAAAAGAAGTATTTCATCTATCTTGTTGGCAAGTGAGCATAAATTGGTAAGAAAGATTGAAGGGAGCGGGGTTTTTTTAATAAAGAGAAGCATCCCAATGGAAGGTTCCCACATTCCAGTCGGGAGAAATGACAGGATCAGGCTTGGACAAGGGCAAGTCATGACAAGCAGGCAAGGCACGGTGATCAGCCTGAGTGAAGGTACTGCTGCTGGGGCTGGAGGGCAGCTGGCTGCATGGCAGTCTCCCTGCTCCAGCATGGAGTTCAGGGCAGCTACCTTGGATGCCCCATGGCTAAGGCTACCTTTACCTGCTCCTTTAGAGGCAGTGTTATATAATCCAAAACAGGTTGTCTCCATCCTGCAATACCTGTTGATGGATATGTTCTGTATGAGTCTATCTAATAAGAATTTGGTGCAAACTTGTGCTGATTGAGAGGGAAAACTTATTCTCAGGGGCTTAGAGGAAAAGGTCTGGACATCTAAATCTATACGTTTGAAAGTCTTATAGAATAAATAGTACACTACAAGCTGGGACTTGTCAGTTTCAATGGACTTTTCTTTCCCCTTCCAACTCCCAGCCAACACAGCTCTTTTAATCTGGGCTGAGCAGTGGTAGAGCACAGAGGCTGTGTTTTGCCTGGGCACAGTGTGTTGCAACAGGCTACAGAATTCCGAATCAAACACAGAATTAGGAGGGGAGCAGCTGGTATAAAGGGCTATGAAAAGAAAAGGTGGAACAAAATCTTCCTATTCCTCCTCTGCTGTCATTTTGCTGAAAGCACAGTCTTAGCAATGAGGTGGAGTCCTTTTTGTTGGACTGAGCAGGGATGGTTCTCACACAACTTCCGTGGTCCACACTGCTATACATACATCTCTCTAGCAGTTACACAAGTAAATGGCAGGACCTCACGTTGTCTAACTCACTACTTTCTGTTTTTTTGGCAAAGATCTGTTATTCTGAACAATAAATGGGGAATGAGCATATCTGTCCCTTAACCTCTGAACTTTATTCGCATTAGGCTGAACATCAGCACACATTCTGGTGCTCGGGGCCAGCTTTTTGTGTTGCTTATTACTTTAAAACTTGTACAGCTGCATGGAATCTGTGGTATCAGATGATGATTTAAAGAACAGCTGTAATAGCTTTTGGCTACAACTTTGAGACTAACTTGAAAAAGGAAGGTCTGATTAAAAGCCAGTAGTTGTACCTGCGTCTTTGACTAACTTTATTTAGTCTAAAAATGCAAATGAAAAAATTATCCCTGTTAATGTGTGTTCACTGCTTTTTATCAGCAACCATTAAGCAACTAATAAGTTTACAAAGCCCTTTGGGGATGGGGCGGTATATCAAGTTAAAATAAATAAATAAAAGCGATTTGAAAGAGAAAGGAAAACAATACCGATGAAAATGCAAAATCACAAAGCTGGATAGGAAACTAGTTAGTCTGTTTGTCTTGGGACATTTATAATATCCACAGTAAAAAGAAAAGTAAATATTTTGTCCAATTTAATCAAAAAGACTCATTTGTTACTATTTTACATATTTGCAAAAAGTCTTTTCTAATACTTGATGTTGACATTTTAAGTCAGGAAATATTTTTAACTAACACTGTAAACATTGCAGATCACTGCTTTCCAATGCTACTCCTATAGTGGGACTGTATAACCTCAAAAACAGTTTAAAAACCCTTAAAACTGCATCAGAGGAAGTGCTAAACTAGCAAAAAAGTGTAGAGGCACGAACATATCACTTGTGGTAGTCCATTTAGAGCTCAAGTATTGGAGGATAAACTGGTTTTTTGAAGGTATATTGTAATATTCTTGCTCTTTATGGATATTGTTTGGTACCTCAAAACTATTGAGTAAATGTTGGTATATAAAATTAATGCAACTGCAAAAAATGCTTTCTTCCAATTTTGTCAGCCCTGGAAAATGTCCCCTACCTTGACTCAGTCAATCTAGCCATCTGGATCCATGCCACAAATATTAGACTGTTGCAATATACTCCACATGAGTCTGCCCATGAACTGATGAAGCTGCCTTATATTGAATCAGGCAGTTGGTCCATCAAGATCAGTTTTGTCTACTTAGACTTGAGTTACTCTCCAGGTCTCAGACTGAGGTCTTTCCCATCACCTAAGATGTGATCCTTGACTGGAGATACTGGGGACTGAACCTGAGACCTGCATGCTAAACCGATGCTCTATCATTTCAGCCATGGCCTCCTCCTGCACCTGAAGTCAACCCAGAAATTGCATTTGGTACAGAATAGTACAGCTGGGTTATTAGCGGGAGCTGAATGGGATATGCACATTACACCCCTTCTTCAATCACTCCATTAGCTGCCCATCAACTACTGGGAACAATTTAAGGCCCTGTTTGGTCTTGGACCCTCATATCTCCAAGATCACTTTGCCTCTCTATGTTTTCCTACAACAGTCAGGTGCCCAGATGCGGCATTTTGGCCGTGCTGTACCACTGTTCCCAAGAAGGCTTTCCAGCAGCATGGGGAGGCAAAAACACAAAAAAGCTAGAAAACCCCCATTGGGCTTAATGGACTTATGCCACCGAAAAGGTATTACATTTATGTCATGATGATTACACTAATGTCTCTTTGAACATATTTAAAATACATTCACATCGTATAATAATCAGAACGCATTTTCTTTGCGAACCAGATGACACATGAACACTGAAAATAAGCAAGGCAGCTATTTTAAGTGTTCTATGAGAATGGTGATAGATGTAGTTTTTGGTACAATTGTAACTCAACACCAGCACTAGTATATATTTAGGAATAGCAGTGTTTGACTGTGACTGTTACTTCCTACAGTATGCTGTCTTCACAAAATTGTAGATAACAGAGACCAAAAGCAGCTGGTGGGTCACCATGGTTCTGTTTTGGTTTAACAGACATTTATTGTGCTAAATAAATGCCAAGGTTGGCACAGTGTCTTTATGTATGTATGTACAAAAGCAGTTAGCTTTGGAGATTAATAATTGTACAGATGGGTTCTGAGTTTTACATTCATGGTGACAGTGTCTGTCAAGAGAGCTTATCAGTGTTCAAGTGAAGACGACAGGGATGCAGAGAAAAGTAAATAGGAACTGATAAGACAGGAAAGTACCTAAATAGAAGAAGAACATATCGTGGTAGAAATTGCCCTGAAAATGATGCAAGTGAAATAGGAATCATACATCAGTCTCCTCAGAGAAGTTCAGTGTTAAATGGAAATAATTTGTGTGGGTGGCTGTAAGGCAGTAAGTGAACGAGGGGTTTCAAACTGTATGCTTTTTAACAAGAACATTTTAAACTTGTGCCTTATTTCTATCTTGTTGATGGGATGGTGTACTGTTTTTGTGTCTTTGCAATTCTTGTTTCGTTAATTGCCTTAGTTTATTTATTTATGCCTTTCTCACAGGAACTCTAGGCAGCTTACACATAGTGAATCAATACAAGAAACACAATGGGACATTCAATAAACAATGGATTAGAATTGTACAAATCTGGACCCAACCAGAAAGAACTGAAGCATAGCCTAAGTATTAACATGATGCATTAATGACCTAATTAATTACCTAATAGGATCCTACTTACAGTAAGCTATACACAGCAGTATAGACCACAGTCATTTATTCAAGTAAGGTTTGTAAACCATTTTGTGCAGTGCAATCCTACTGCCTGCAGAGAAAAGTCCTCTTGAGTAATTCAGTTTCACATAGTTTGAGGAAAGCCAGGAGAGTCGGAGTTTTCCTGACTTCAATAGGCAGGTCATTCAATGAGGTAGCAGCCACAAAGGAGAAAGCATGCATGTGGGCCGCTATCGATTTTGCCCAGGTTGGCACCTGCAGAAGACTCTGCTCAGATGAGCAAAGCTTTTGTAGCAAGGAGAGGCAGTCCTGCAAAAGTCATTAAAGGTTTTGTATGTAATAGCTGATACTTTAAATTAAACCCAGTAAGAAATCGGCCACAAATGGAGTGTCTGCAGAATAGCATTATACCTATTGTCTGCAGAATAGCATTCCTGTGTCTAGTGCCTGATAACAGTCAAGCTATTACTATTAGTATGAGGAGAACAGGTAGGATAGAAATTTCTTAAATAAGTTAATAGATAAATGTGCATGCATATATTTATTGGCCCATAGTTTGGTTTGGGAAAGTGGACAGTTTTGAATATAAGACTGAGGTACTTAAAAGAGAATCATATGATACTTTTTATGTCACATGATTACTATGACTACGTGAATGTACATTCACATAGTGAAAACAGCCTTATCGGTGTTATAAGTACCCATTCTTACCACATATATGAATGGAATAGGGTTGATGTGGCAAAAATCATTGCCTTTTTATTGGTTACTGTATAATGGTGATACATGTACTAGAATTCTCTGTACACTGGCTTGGAAGGAAGTCTAGCTGAAATCAGCAGGACCTGCTTTCAAGAAAACATTCATAATCTCTATGTATATAATATAGCAACAATCAAATCTGGTGTACCATCTAGCAATTAAGAAAATGTTAACAGCATTTCCGGTTTATAGGAATAAATTGCCACCGTGAACCTATTCTCTTTATGAATATGATTCAAATAAAATATTTTTGATAGTTGAAGGGAAGGAAAGAAAAGGAATTTGTACCAGCAGTTTCTCTAATTGCAGTGGAATATTTTTTTCTGGGCCAGAAGCATTGTTTTTTTTAGAAATTCTTCTAAACTGGAACTCACCCAAGTATCAGATTCTTGCACCATCCTGTTTTAACGGGCCAAATCCCTGTGAATCTTCATATTTATTCTTATAGAAACATATTGAAGTTGAAATACTTTTAGATGAAACGATAAACACTGAAAATAACTAACATTGTGACCTGAAGAGTCACTCCAGTCTAAGCACATTCATTTCAGCAGGTTTAGACTGGACTAATTCTGCACAGGATTGCATTAAATGTCTTGTAGCACTTTAAAGTCTAACAGTGTTTTACTGTAACATAATCCATGAAAAATCATGCTAGAATAAAAAATTATTAGTTCCTAGATTGCAACAAGGGTCCTATTGGTTTGTTTGTTGGCAAGATTAACATGGCTATTGCTCTGGAATTTTATGCAGTGAATTATATTGCCTCTCAAATGTGATTTCAAGTTTTCATGAGCTTTATTTTAAACTGTACATATTGGACATCACATATTTCCACTGTGTGTACAGCGTACTGACCGGCTTTTGACAGCTACTGAAAATATCTGTGCAGATAGAAGGCCCATTTATCCACAACATTATATATTTCTAAATTAAAATTAATCCAACAATGAACCACAATACTTCACATTAGATACCATATTTGAAATGTTCAAAATGCTGCACATAATGATAATCTTCATAGTTATTCTATGTTGTCATACTGAAATTTTTTTTGCTAGTGAAAGAATGGGGCTTTAAAAAAGGTTACCTAAAGAGTTTGTAGCTGATTGGTCAGAAACTTGGCTTCCTGATACACATAAGGATGCCCCACACTTATGAAAAATTAATAATATCTAACTGTAATAGTGGAGGAGTTTATTCATACAGTCTCATGAGATCAACTTTTTAGTGGTCAAAATTTATTGGAGATTAATGAAGTTGAATGGCTCTTCATTCATCTCTTATCATTCATCTCCCATTTGGATAGTTATTTTTGTTTATTAAGGAGTGGCAAACTTATCTGAATAAACTACATATGAATTGTGTTGCCCTATGAAGGTGACTGCAGCCAGGGTGGGTATGGTGAGGCAGGGTATACCTGCAGGAATTAGGCCCAGAACAGATTTAGCAAACCATACGTTTCCTACTGGTTGATCTCCTTGCATCCTCTCTGATTTTTCAGGCTGCTGGGCATTCTCTTTTGTTGGCACTTGTTCCCCTGGTCTCGTTTCCCTTGGAGCCCTGTAGAGAAGTCCTAAACCCCTAGTGGTGTCAAAGTGAACAACATGATTGTGATTTCAGAGCAGAATGCTGAACAGTTAGGCAATAAATGCAAGTAATTTCCAAGTTTTGGGGGGCTGTTTCACCCCAAACAGGAATAACCAATACATGAAATAGCTTACAAACTTTTGCTTTCATTTCAGCTTTCTGTGAATACTAATAGGAGTTCTTTTTGATAACTCCTTTGCTAGAATGTGGAAAAATATCCCTACTGGTAATTGTTCTGTGAGGCTGTATAATTACTGTTTCTCACTTTACCCTCACTCCAAATTGACTTTGTGATGTAGATCATGCTGGCTATATGATCACTAACTGGAAGGTTACGCCTGCTGCAACTCATGATCCACTTCAATCCTCACAGCTGCTGCCAGTAAACTGTTATAGCTCCCAGCTTCTACCACCAGGATAGCCCTGGCACCTGCCCTTGCATAGTTGCTGAGACTGCACTGAAAAAAGTGAGTGAATCTGAGGCTCATTTCGCACATGCAGAATAATGCACTTTCAAACTGCTTTCAGTGCTCTTTGAAGCTGTGCGGAATGGCAAAATCCACTTGCAAACAGTTGTGAAAGTGGTTTGAAAACACATTATTTTGCGTGTGTGGAAGGGGCCTGAGACAACACTTTTCTTTGGGGAGATTTAATCCCCTCCAACATTGTTTACAGGTTTAAGCAATTTCTGCAAATTTGTGGAGAAAAATCTCTTTTTTTTCAGTGGGGAATGGATCCATGGATTTAGGTATCTGCTGATTGGCTCATGCTTAAGGAATGGATGTACGCACATATGACAAACATCTTCATTTGAACCTGTTTGCTCACAATCATTTTTTTTCAACCTTCTCAATAAAGTAAAACTGAAACTATTAGTTGTTTAAAAATTCACTACAGAATGGTACATACTTCTAAACAGTCACATTTCTGTGATACAGAATTCATTAGTTTAACATGTAAATAGTGATTGTTACTAGATCTAATCTGTAGATTATAATTGGTGTTGTATTTTTTGGTTGTTCATGAAACTGGATTGCAAGAGTTCTAGAAAAGGTAGAAGGTTTCTTCTGTGTTCCTCATCAAAGGCAGTCCTGCAGGTGTAAAAGTCCAAGCCTGTTTAAGTCTTTAAAGGTTAAAACAGCACCTTGAATCTAATCTGAGGAATGTATCCTAGAATGATAAACAGCACCTTGAATCTAATCTGAGGAATGTATCCTAGAATGATAAATACATGTATGAGAAATACATGAAGACACTTAAACCTTTAAATTGTAATGTGTTTTCTGGTTTATAAATTAAATGCAGACCTTTTCTAACTATAATGGATATTTTGCTTTTGGACATGAGCGCTATATATTTGAAGCTAAATCGAAATGTCAGATTCTTTGTTCTATCATTATTCAGCGATGTTGCACTGGACTTCAAAAATAGGAATCCTGGTCTTTCTTCTTCCCTACAGCAACAGTTCTTTGATATTATTTTCTGAGGAAATATAAATTAATATAGAGATATGTCTCTTATGCTAGTTTTATCATATTTTTGCATGCATTTATTTTATTTATTTAAAACACTTATATGCTGCTTTCCCACCCAACTTAGAATCCTCGAGGTGGTGAGCAATCAAACAGTATTAAAATACAGACAAACGTGTATATTGCAGATGTTGCAGTAGTGGATATGAGTGATGTTTCCAGGCAGCCATCCTTATTCTATCATCTTGGAGTACGTGAAAGCTTTGACATGGCCAATAATGTTATACTCTACAATGACACTGATGCTGATACTGCTCAGTCACTGAAGGTAGGATTCCATTTATTCCCAAAATTGGATGTCATCATGTTTTGCTATGAATCATGTCCTTTGCCCATGTAACACTGTTGAGTTGAAAGGGAATATTCACATGTGTTATAATACAGAAGTAAATGTGAAAGTTTATAAACTGTTATGACTCCAGATGCAGCAGCAAGAAGGGTCTTCCTGGGTAGCATATGTGTCTGGAGTCTTAGTCTGGGTCTTGAGCCCATGAGCTGGAGCCTTGTGAACTGGTCAGTCCAGCAAGATCCCAACAGCCCCACCTCGGATTTGATTGTCAAGGCTTAGCTGGCATCAGAACAAGAGCTGGAAAGCAAGATGCAGTCCTGCCACTGTGTCGCTGCCTGGCTGCTTCTGTACAGGCCCACTGTCTCTGCTGTTCCTGCTGAGTTGTGGCAGATCAAGTTTTCAGGGAACAATTTGATCTGAGGGAAACTCTGTGGTGTTGGGGAATCCCTGGGACTTCTAGGTCTGATTCAGACTGGAAACCTGTCCCTTCTTGGAGTTCATCTGGGTCTTCCTCTGATGCGTCTGAGCCTGGCTTGTTGGATCCATGACATAATGATTACAAACATGTTGCACCTTTAAGTTGTAATGAATGTGTTGTAGTAACAAAATGCTAGGTATATTGTTAGGTTATGGAATATCCAACAGTATTAGTCAGCTGGATATATGCCATACAGTTAAAATAGCATTTACATTACAGTCCTTATACAAACCTCCCCACTTTTCTTTTGCAGGACATGGTGTCTCAGAAAAACACAGTAAGTATTTAATAGCTTATGTTTTTTTAAGTGTTAATTTTGAAGGAATTTTGTGCAAGAAAAACTTCCTTGGCACTACTATCTTCAAATGTGCACGTCAGGTATTGCTGTTACCTATGACTGCAGTAATCCATTCAGTTAGTGCATGAGCAGCTTTGCTGTATCAGAGTGAAAGGTTTATCTAGTCCAACATCCTGATTCCTGCAGTGATCAACCAGATGCTCACAAGGATGTCACCATAATCTTCCTCTACCATTATCTCTCAGCAACTTATATTAGTGGCATCTGAATATGAAGATTCCTATTTAGTCATTCTGGCTAGTAACTGCTAATACATATTGTCACAAATAGTGAATTTTAGATGCAGACTGTGAAGGAATGACTTTTTCTCTTGAGGTTTGAAGGGAATGTTTTAACCATTTCCCCCCCTCTGGGTAGGAGAACGACAGAAGTTAGTTCAGTTGCTTTGCAGCCTCACCTCAGCCACCTTTTTAGAAAAGAGGTAATAAGAGTCAATGGGATGGGTGAAGCCCCCCTCCCCCAACTGCATTTTCCAAGCATGCATCAGAGATTTGGAGACTCCAAAATGCTAGAAAGGACTTCAGAAAGACAATTCTATGCTACAAAAGACTTCAGGAAGAAAACTGAAAATTCTTTGATACAGGCTGGCCTGGTCAGTGGGTGGAGAGAGGGAATTAATAAAACTACTGGGAGCAAGGATAAAGTTCTGTCTTTTGCCTGGATCTCTCAGGGGAGACAGAGCTCTTATATGTGGTCTGACTGAAGTAGCCATTTTGACCATTGCTGTCCCAGGGAGCTGGAGAAAACTTTCATGTAATGGAAATTCTGTAGAGATCTTCAGCATCCTAAGCTCAAGAGTCTGTCCTATATTCTAACATCTGAAAAGAGATAGGGGCAGAGAAATTGTGTTTCTGTCATTTCTCTTGCTCCATCTAGTGCTGGGCTAAAAGTGTGCTTTTAAACATTTTCTTTTTAATAAATAACTTTTGACTTTGGATGCTTTGTGAAATTCTTCCCTAAAATGCTATATATAATATCCTAAAGACATTATATTGGTTCCATGCGAAATCCACCAGGATAGAATAGGATAGAAGATGAGATGAAAGCTCTCCTACTAAGTAGTAGCAAGTTAGTAGGGGCACCTGAAGCTGAGCACTCAATTATGCAGGAAAACGAATAGCATATGGGATCAGAAATAGAAAGGATGCTTTACAGTGTATCAAAGATAAGACTGGGTTTATTTCCCAAGGAATTCAGCCCATCATATGTCAGGGTGGTGTTTCTTTCAAGTTGCATCCATTGAGATAAATAATATTCATCAAACAAATTGCCCCATTTTGTATGCCAGCAGAAAAGAAACAAAAAACTAATTTTGCTGATAACTGCTGTGTATGCCATGACCTGGGGGCAGTCGTACAACTGTCTATTGTCCATGGATTAGTTTCCTATATGCCATTGCTCAGCAACTTTCCTTGTGGCATGTTTAAAGCTGGTACGCACCAAGTTCAGTACATTCATTTTGCCATCCTAAAAAAACCAAAAAGACTTCCTGGGCCTAAGAATAGATGTGAGCAGGATTCTCAGAGGTAGGTTTATCAACCTTCAGGTGGGACCTGGATTTCTTCCAGAATTACAGCTGATCGTCAGTCTGATGACTGTGAACTTGGAAGGGTAGATTCAATGGCACCACTTCCCTGCTGAGATCCCTCCCCTAACCAAACTGTGCCCCGCTGCATGCACCAAATCTCCAGAAATTTCACAACTCAAAGTTCGCAATGCTATGAGAAGCCTTGCTTAGGACCTCTCTCTCAATCACATAACTGCTTCAGTATATTGTGCTGGTGACATAGGCAATACCTGTTGTGTACATTGTATGGTCCTGTGTTGAAATTCAATCATGTGTTGAAAGGTAGTCTGAGAACTGGATCTTTGATCAAAAGAAATTAGAGCTATATTATGATTTCTGAGCTACGTCTTTAAGTATCTTAGCATGATTTTGAACATTCTGAATGGGGCATGTGAGCTTACTGTATATATTTTGTAACTACAAATAAAAAAAGCTAGTGCCTTTAAAAAGGGAAAGTTCGAAAGTATTTTTTGTTTTTTAGAGGGTAGATAGCATCATTATATTCCTATAAAAACATTTAAATCCAAATTTCATCCAAGAAGGAAGAAACTATTAATTTGAGAAAAGCAAGCTTGGCAGAAGTTGAATGCATATTTTGAGATACGACCTTTGAGCCTCACTGAGCTGAATGGGTAAATCCTTCAATGAGAAGTATTTTGAATGATAAGGTTTAGACACTGATTTAAGCCTTTACACATGGGAAAAGAACTAAGATTCATAAATATTCTGTGGATTGTATTTTCTGTTGTTTTAGCAATGAAATGTTCAGAGATAAGGCTGAGAGGAGAGTTTCCTTTTTGCTGACTCCTTTAAAGCAAACAATTAAACTTCTGTCTCGCTAATTTACTACCCAACAGTAAATTCTAAATCATGACTTAGGAGTTGCAGCTCACATCCTGGACTTCAGTTCCCAAAGCAGAAGTGGCCTTGCATGTAATTAAAGGTCACTGCGCTGTGCCCCTTTATGTGGCAGAAGCTCCTTGGAGAGTTGAACTCTGGTCACCAATTTCAATCAGAGATGGTGTGTGCACAGCTCGACCCAGCCATTGAAAGCACTTATCTGTAAAATAAATTACAAAGATTCAGCCTTATGGAACAGCCTTTTGTTTCTCAGAGCGTTACCATGGTGAGACAATAGTTTGGGTATAGAGGTCAGATTATGCTGTTTGATTTTGAGAAGTCAACATAATACATGGAATATATACCTAATATATTAGTTAACAGCTTGTGTATTAGACTTTGAAACTGTCCAGGATTGCCTGAAGCAGAGAGAAACACACAATAAATATGGTTGCCGTAATGAATGGGAGAGATGGATCTTTTTTTTGGCAATAAGTTTCCATTTCAGCATTCACAAAATGCAATGCATAAACAGATACAGAAATTTCAATTTAATATTTACATTATAACTAAAGGCACTTCCAGCCATTCCATTGTTCAAAAATAAATACATGTAAAGACAAGCAATTAAATAAATAACCTCCCCAAAAGAAAAATAAAGAAGTAAAAAATAAAGAAAAAATATGTCTGTTGTTTCATTTCAGTTTTTGCGGTATGTTAGGCAAAAATTAAATTATGATGAGCCATCTGGATTTGCTATGCCCGTTACCTGTATCATCCTAATTGTGCACAAACAACAAATTCTCTTGTCTGAAGCTTGATTAACAGAATGTTCTGTGCATCCCTCTGACAGGCAGCACAATTAAATTAATGGCTTGTAGAATGCCCAAAGCATTTAATGATTCTGGAGTTACAGAGTAATGTTCTTTAAATGACTTTATTAAACACGAGACAGCATAGCCGATTCAAACAGTGAAGTTTCAGATAACAGAAACAATGTTTTTGATATTAACTAGCATTCGATTGCTGTCTATGTGTATTATTTAGCTGGTTTCTGTAGCACAAAAATTACAACAGGAAATGTATCTTGTATATCATACCTGTCAAACAGGGTGCTGACAATAGCAAGAGGATATCAAAACAAGAAGATTCTTGTAAACCAACTTTTGGTTAGATATGTTCAACCTTGGTAATAAAAAACCTTCAAAATTTCCAAAAACTACACTTAGACCCAGTCTGTCACCTTTTATAACCTATTTAAGGCACAGAAATATGTGCCACATATTATACAGTACTTACAGTTTAGTCTAGTATTTGAATATTTTAAGCCATTTCATATGTTCTAAATAAATTAATATCAGATAAATAAAATAGTTTAAGACACATGTTGTCAGTTTCTGAATAATAGGCATGATGCCTCTTTCTTCTTGAAACAGGGAGCTCTTTATATATAAATGCATAACAAAATGAGAGCATGTTTTCTTTTTATGAACTGTCTTGAGATTTTGACTTCTGCCTACCACCTGTGTTGCCACCAACAACCACTCAGTTGGCTTCCCCTGCTCCCTACAGGCCACCACTGTCTGAACAGCTCAAGTGCAGTGCCACTCATCACCAAATGGCCCCTTGAAGGGGCTGTTGCCAGCAGTTGTGGCCAGGCCAGACCAGACCAGACCACAGGCCATCAAACAAAAGAAGTACAGGTGTTAGATAGCAGGGTAGGCTGTTGGATGCATGGCCAATATCAGGAGCCAACAGACAAGGGAAGAGGCTGTGTTCCAGAAGAGAAACTTCCTCAGAAGAGGAAGAACATAGTGGAATCAACACCCTTTCCTCTCAGCATCTCTGGACTTTTGCTAGCTTCAGGGACCTTGTTGTTGTTGTTACTGCTATTATACCTCACATCCTTGAAGGGCTCTGGGCAGTTTACAACAAAAATCAAAGACAGAATGATAAAACCAATACATAACTTAAATATATATACATTAAAATCTAATCCAGATAAAACCCCAATTATATGTGGCACTCAAGAGCTCCTTTGCTCCCCACCGAGGGGGGCAACATAGTTATAACAATCAGCTGAATGGTATATGGCCATGGTGGCGAACCTTTGGCACTCCAGATGTTATGGACTACAATTCCCATCAGCCCCTGCCAGCATGGCCATAACATCTGGAGTGCCAAAGGTTCGCCACCACTGGTATATGAGAATATTGCAGCGGGGGGAAATGGGGAAGTGGACAATCAGAGACCAGTTCCCCCAAAAGCCTGGTGGAACAGCTCTGTTTTGCAGGGCCTGTGGAGCTCATGTAGGTCCCACAGGGCTCGAACAGCTGGAGAAAGAATGTTCCACCAGGCTGGGGCCAGGGCAGTAAAAGCCCTGGCCCGAGTGGAGGCTAGTTGCATCATTGAGGGGCTGGGGACCACCAGTAAGTTCGCCTCCGCAGAATGCAGAGGCCAAGTGGGAGCATATGGGGTAAGACAGTCTCGCAGGTATGAGGGCCCCAGGCCATGAAGGGCCTTAAAGGTTAGTACAAGCACCTTGAAAGTGATCCAGAACTCCACTGGGAGCCAATGCAGGCGGCTTAGCACGGGGGAGATGTGATCCCTAATAGAGCCACCCATGAGCATTTGCACCACCGCATGTTGGACCAGTTTCAACTTCCGGATCATCCACAAGGGCAGACCTGTGTAAAGCCAGTTACAATAGTCTAACCTGGAGGGGACCATAGCAAGGATCATCATGGCCAGGTCAGCCTGGGAGAGGTAAGGGGCCAGCCGCTGAGCCTGCCGAAGATGGAAGAAAGCTACCCAGGTCACATGAGCCACCTGGGCCTCCATAGAGCGAGAGAGGAATCCAGGTGGACCCCCAGGTTGTGGGCCGAAGAGATCAACTTTAAAGGGACCCCTTCGAGCACCGGCAGCTGGAAGCCCTCAATCCCCTCCCCGTGACCCAGCCAAAGGACCTCAGTCTTCAATGGATTAAGTTTTAACCTGCTCTGCCTCAACCAGTCAGCGACCACCTCGAAACAGTGCTGTAAAGCTGCCGGGGCAGTTGCCCCCCCTCCATCAACAGAATGTGCTGTGTCATCAGCATATTGGGACCATGGAGGCAGGGGCAGAGTACAGAGTGGGTACTGATCCCCTGATCCCCATATTCAGGAAATTTCAGTTGCTTGGATTACTTCTAGAGTTTCTATAGGCACAAGGAGAGGAGCTGGTTTTTACCAGCTTTCCTATTTGGTGGGAGACTTCTGGTTTCCTGCCAAACTATTCTTGTGAATTGCCAGTACCTCAGAAGTGGGGGGGGGGGAGCTGCCAAAGGAGGGGAAACAAAAACATTTTTTTAACATCACAGGAAGTAATTTATGGCAGAAATAAAATTATATGTTCTCTCCAAAGCTCCTTCAGGTGCACCTAAGGGCTGTTGTGTGGAAGTGATTTCTTTTTACCTTAAAACAACACAAACCTGCCCTCATGCTATATTGTCTGTTTTGGAAATGCCTCTTAATTTCAAAAATGTTTTGCAACGTTGGCATGAATAATGTCTGCCTAGTAAATGTCATGATGTTATGTCACTCAGTGGGTCAGCCTGGTTCTTGTACAGATGACTACCTTTACCTTTTTTTAGTCCTCTGGTAAGTGCACAAGTCATCATGGTTTCTTTTCCATTCTTTAATTGACAGACTAATAAGAACTGGGAATTTAAGCTAATGGATGCATCTTTATACGAAAAGGGGCTGTGAGAGACAAATATTTGCCTGTAGGTTGTAGGCTACTTTCCTCTGTAAAGTTAAATTTACCTTGATTCTTATAGAAGTATTATGTCTTTCCTTTACATAGTATGTTTACTATGCCTGTAATGCTTGATGAGTAAACTCATACAAGGTCTCACAAGAAACTTGGACCAAAGCCTTTCTAATTAATGTTTCATTTCAAATTCCATAATCCTTTCTGTTCACAAATTATATTTCTCCAAGCATGTACCCACATTTCACTATTTACCTCTTTAATAATTTTTTCTATTCTGTGTTCTCTGTCTCTTTTCTTTTAAAAATACTTGATCTTTATTTTTCTGTATTGTCACATTACAATTTGGAGTAGGCTGCAATTGCCAGTCACAAAGCTTTTCTTGGAGTCCAGCTACCTCCAGAATACCACAGTGATGGTGTGCTAGGCAAAGTATGTATTATTCTTTCATTCTTGCTTCATAATTTCATAAGCATTGCTCTATAAATGGTTTTGTATCATGAGTCTTAAAGAGTTACTGTTTTAAGGTGATTCAAAGTGATATGTTTTTCTACATTTCATTGTTTGCAATTAGTATTAATTAGATTTCATCTGTTCTTATGCTATCTTGTTGGTATTAAGAAACTACTACAGCTCTGCATGCATTCTGTCTGTCCAGTGGGGCTAACATATGCCATATGAGTAATGTCTATGTTAGAAGTACCGTATATACTTGTGTATAAGTAGACTTTTTCAGCACATTTTTAATGCTGAAAAAGCTACCCTCAACTTGTATTCGGATCATTAAAAATTGTTTGTGTTTTTACTTTGCTGGCCAGCAGGGAGTGCAGTTTTTATGCTAGCGGCACCAAAATTTCAGAGTATGCTTAGACGACGTTCCTGATGATGCTAGCCAAGTTTGGTAATGTTTCATTCAGGGGGTCCAAAGTTATGGGCCCCCAAAGGAGGTGCCCCCATTCCCCACTCAATGGGAGCTAATAGTAGATGGGTCTACCTTTTTGAGGGTCCATAGCTTTGGACCCTCTAAACCAAACTTCACCAAACCTGGCTGGTATCATCAGGAGAGTCTCTTTATAATACCAGCCAGGTTTGGTAAAGTTTGGGTCAGGGGATCCAAAGTTATGGACCCCCAAAAGAGGTTCCCCATGCCCCATTGTTTACAATGGAAGCTAAAGGTAGATTTTCCATCTATATATATAAAAAGCTAACAGTGTTTTTGTTGGTGATAGTATACCTCAGTAACTGCTGGGCCAATTCCTCTGAAAATTCCCAGCCACTATAGTCAGCCAGGCGAGAGTGTTTTTAGATGTTCACATACCTGATATTTCACACCTGGCCCAGGTAAAACACCTTTTTCCTGGCGCTCCATGGTGAAGGACATGCAGCTGCTTGTGAGTAACTGTCACCCTTAGAATGTTCGTGCTGCTTAGAATGTTCACTCAGATGGCCAGATATGAGCAGTGGAAACAGTACATAGGCAGTAACAGTGGAAGTGAAACACATACACACGAGGGAGAGGGAAGGGACGGAGGGGGAGGCATGCAAGGGAAGAGAAGTGAGACAGGGGAGAGAGTGAGGGGTGGCATGCAAGGGAGGGGAGGCAGGGGGCCCAGCATCTTGATATGATCCACCCACCCTAGCGGAGGAAAAGGGAAGGGAAGGAGGGGGAGGGGTGGCATGCAAGGGAAGAGAAGTGAGGGAGGGAAGAGAGTGAGGGGCGACATGCAAGGGACGGGAGGGAGGACCCAGGCACCCTAGATTCCCTGAATACTGCGGTTACAGTTAAGAAAACCAGGCACACATTACTCAGGAGTAAGCTCGGTACAGCAACCGTGACATACTTTGAATGGCTTAAAATCTTAAAATCTAAGTTGGGTTACATTTGGACATACAGATGAGGAGGAGGAATCCAGTTCTGAAGGATTTTAACTCTTGTGTTTTAGCTTGGTTGCTGACTGAGCTAAGGTTTTTGTACTTTTAAAGTTATTGTTAAGTTCATATTGTTCTTGTTGACCCTCTTTTCCACTTACAGAGCTAGTTTACTGTTTTCCTTTGAAATAAATATTCAAAAACATTTAACCTACTGATGCCTCAATTAATGTAATTTTATTGGTATCTATTTTTATTTTTGAAATTTACCAGTAGCTGCTGCATTTCCCACCCTCGACTTATACGCGAGTCAATAAGTTTTCCCAGTTTTTTGTGGTAAAATTAGGTGCTTCGACTTATATGCGGGTTGACTTATACACGAGTATATACAGTAGTAATATCTAGTGTGCAAAGGAACTGAAAAAAAGACCCAGCAGGGGGCAGGCAAGTGGTCAGGTAGGTATGACTATAAGGTTAGTGACCCTTCAGCCTATTTGTATCACCACTTGTCTTTCTTTAGACTGATACTCTCAAGTTTAATTTCTTCCTTCTTCTTGGAATTTACACTCTCCCTTCTTCCCTAGCTAGTAAGATAGCTTCAGGCTATCCCTGTCTGTTGGCTTTCCTATCTGAAATGTAGTTCCCTAATAAACATATCCCTTAATTTTTAAATCAGTGAGTCTGCTGCTTCTACATGAATTTGGCACCTCTGCTAACAGTCCACACTGCTCCTTCTATGCCAAGATCGATTCCATCTGGGGATGAGGGGACACTGAAAGGTGCCCAGTGCACATGGTCCAGGGCCTCATCTGTTAGCTCATGGTACAGGAAGGAAATGCATTTGTTTTTGTTTTCAGATGAACAACTATCATAGTTTTATCTGGTATTGTTACATATCAGAGCATAAGTCAGTTGATTAATTTAAATCTTGGACATGTTCCTGTATGCAATGACTTGGATCCTAAGAACAGGTTCTATGCATACTATATATTGTTTGCTGTGGAGCTTGGTTTCTTTTCTGCTGTAACCTGTTCCTCAAGGACTACGTAGAAAAACATTTATCTTAATCAAATGGATGGTTAGCAGAAAAGAAAGCAAACTGCACCAGATATTATCTAGTGTGCATAGAATTTATTCATAGGATCCAGTACAGTGCATTTTTAGTTGTAGTAAGAAAGCAGTGTGCAGTGGGATATGTTAGCTAATGCTGCTTTTATTTGAATTAGAGTTCCATTTATAGTATATGGACACTGTGAGTATCTCCTTGGGCATGAATTGAGACTTTTACTGAGTATGTGTAAGGTTTTTGTATTTATTGCACTATTCCCTGCAGAACCCCAGTCCTAACTACATTATGTGGCAGGGACTCTTATTCATTTTCAGTGGAATTTGCCTTCTATGGGTTGGAAAGGCTAAGAAACTACTTTTCATGTTATAGTTTTATCTGGACTGATGTATAGCTGCTCATGAAGATGCATGCATTTTTAATGCTAGAATATATGTAAAAATAGAGATTTTCTTCTGTAAAATTTAACATGTAAATATGACTATGAGCTTATGAGCTGGGGCAAAAGTGAATTTTGCAGATTCATCTGTTCAGGATGAGTCTAGAAATGCTTCACAAATAAAAGAGGCAAATACAGAACTCGGTGACAGGAATTCAGGAATTTCTTATTTAATAGGAAAAGTCTTTAGCACCAAATGGCTGTGTATAATAATTGATATAAATGATAGACATTTACTAGCAGTACAGTTCTAAGTTACACTCTTCTAAGCCTGCTAACTTTGATTTAGAAGACTGTGACTGTGACTGCATTGTAAGCCCATTGCAATAATTTGAAATATCAATGCACTAGTTTTAGTGTTCTTTGAGAAGAACTTAAAAAGTAGTATAAGGCCTGAAGGGGATCAAAGCAAGTACTGCTAATGACTTTTTCATTGCTTGCCACATACAGACTCCTGACTACCACTTGTTGATTCAAAGATCTGAATTAGAATTTAGTGACATACAGGTTGTGCATATGTTGACTCTGAACACTGTAAGGATGTCAGAGCAGGACAGAGTGTATCCTGCATCTCAGTTCCCCACTTTATTGATTATGCACAGTTCTTGAACAACAGAATAAGGGTTCTGGTGGGTTTTCCGGGCTGTGTGGCCGTGGTGTGGCCACACAGCCTGGAAAACCCACCAGAACCAGTTGAATCCGGCCGTGAAAGCCTTTGACAACACAACAGAATAAGGCACAAAATATTTCCAGTGTGTGATTTCTGTTCACCACAGTTCTTCAAAACAACAGGGATAAGTAGAATAGTCTAGTAGTTATCTAGCAAGCTAGAGGTATGCTATTGAACTGCAAGCTATGGACATTTTATATACCTTTTGTTTTGTCTTGTTCTGGGTCTGTGGCACTCATGGAGTTTGGGCAGTTTTTGTAAACACAGAGTCCAAAGGAGTTTACTCTGGGACAGATAAACCTAAACATATGAATAGTGGCAGGAGAAGTCTACAGCAAGACATCTGGGAGCCATTCAGGAGCTGGGAATAGACATTATTTGTTTATGCAACAGATGCACTTGATGTGCTTGCTGGATCAACGGTGTTTGAGGTTTTTAAAATCTTTTGCCATGTATGTTGTATTGTTTTACATAGATCTTTTAACATACCTTTAGATGCCCTTGCATGAGTCAATGAAGAGTGTGTGGTACTGGTGTATAGCTGGTGAACAATAAAGGGAAAACTTATCAAAAAGAAATGTATTCTCCAGGTGTTGCTGAAATTATTTCAGTTTGTTTCTTCCATGTATAAAATATAGAGGTTGTCCAGTTATCAATGTCTACATTTATTGTATTCTGTACTTAGCCTAAATTTCAGTAAAAGATGAAGGTGTATCTGAGCCAAGGGAAACTGATAGCTTTGTGCAGTTGACTAAAAATTCAGAAATTATTAATGTGTGGAGTCAGGAACAGAATCATTCCAACACTGTCCTCACTCTCAACAGACACATTTTCCACTGAATTTCTCATTCTTGCAAACTCTGCCTGTCTGTACATTGTTAGCAAAAACCAAGTGTTTTTCTTTCTCAGAATCTTTACTTTTCCAGAGTTAATTCCCCCCAATATTTTCCCACCAGTCAACCATGGTGACATTGGTACTGTTGGCCTTATTTAGCACATACAAAGTATGAAACTTAAACACTTAAGACTATTTTGGAAAATTGATGCAGGACACAAGAGGACAGAAGCTGAGAAGAGGAGTAAATAATCCCCAGATCTGTTTAAATCTGATAATGATGATTAAGATTCTAAGAATGTTGCCTCCGTGCCAAAACTTCAAATTGAATTAAACCAAGACAGGCTTTAACCTAGGTAGATCCAGCCATTTTTTTAAAAAAAACCCTGTCTGTATGAAACTTAACTTTTACAGTTGTCTAATGGTGAAGTATCCTGCTTAAAACCGTGAGAACAACTTATGATCTTGGTATCTCAGTATGATACGTATGATCTCAGTATTTGAGGTAGCCAATCATATCAGTTGAGGAATTACTGTGATATATGCAATCCAGTAATTAGAACACACTGACATTCATAAAGAGAGATAGAGTTTGTTTCTCGTTCATTTTTTTTGCTTTTTAACCAGTTTTAAAATGTAACAGTAAAGAAAATGAAGTAACAATGTCTAGAGCACAAAGGAACTGAGAAGAGGACCCAGAAGGGGGCTGGCTGGTGGTCACCTACATAGGTCTGTAAGGTTAGAGACCTTCCTTTTTTTGGTGTCACTTCTAGTCTGTCCTTCGGCTGATACTCTCAGGCCTAACTTTCTCCTTCTTCTCATAAGTTACCAACTCCCTCCTTCCCTAGTTAGCAAGGTAGTTGTAGCCTATCTTTGTCTGTTGGCTTTCCTATCAAAAACATAGTTCCCTTAATAAACATTTACCTTTATCTTTTATCAGTGTGACTGCCACTTCTCTGTACATACAACACTCTGCTAATAGAAAAGGCCTATATCTTTTACTTATACATTACAGACTGAATGATCTAGATTCCTTCAGGCTATCCCAGTCTTTTTGTCTTGAATTTCGGAATCTTTGAAAAGTTCATCATTCTCACTAATCCCAACGCAAATAAAAGAACATTTTTCCATGCATTGATTATGGAAGGATGTGATAATGGATGTGATAAATTTGTTAGTATCATTTCATTTCCACCTTTCTGAATGTTTCTGTCAATGACACCTGGTGGTTGGGGGAAATATAGTTCTTGGTCATCACTGAGGGTGTGCATGTCAGACCTGGGCCATTGTTCATTTCCTTGATACCATATGTATTCCATCTTTCCACCACCCTACAAGCCACCACAGCTTTGTTTGGGTTGGGTGCAACATTTCCAGACACCTACTACATTCACTGACGCTTAACCCAAATGCCACATTTCTAGGACTTTGGAAATGTTCGAAATTATGTTCTTACTTCATAGGAACTTTTCAAAGTATGTTGAACATGTCACAACACAGTTTTTAATACTGTAAGACTGTGAAATTTTTGTTGCGTTGTTAATAAGTATTTAACTGACAGACAACTCAAACTGAGAATACCAACAGAATTCCTATTGGTTGAATGGTTCACACTAATATCACTCAATACACGACTATAAGAGTCCCTTTTGTTCTCTTAATATTTTCATGCCTTGTTTTCTTTAGGCTTCAAGTGGCAATTACTACTTTATTCCATATATTGTAACACCTTGTGCTGATTATTTTTGTTGCGAAAGTGATGCCCAGCGGAGAGCTTCTGAGTACATGCAGCCTAATTGGGACGCTATCCTGGGGCCTCTCTGTGTGCCACTGATGGACAGGTTTATCAGTCTTCTCAAGGACATCCATGTCACATCATGGTAATTTTTCCATTCTCTTGCTTTTCAGGTTTCCATTTGTTTAAATATATATATGGCCAGGATACTTAGCAAACAAAAATTTCACCCCATCTAGTGCATTGAGCATGATTTTAATATGGCCATTGATTTATTAACATCATTTCTGTAGTCCACCTTTGTTACAGAAACCCTCTCTCATGCAGCAGTTCCAATCAGTTAACTATAGTGGCTTATCTTTCTTTTCCAAGGAATCAAGAAGCAGATGAGTTGCCTAATGAGCTTTCACAGGCAGATATTTACATCTCAACAGTGGTAGGATTCATATAATTTAACAACCGATTCCAGTGGTGAGATTCAAATAATTTAACAACTGGTTGTTTACAAGCACCATTTTAACAACCAGTTCTGCTGAAGTGGTGCAAACCTGCTGAATCCCACCACTGCATCTAGATCTCCAAAATCCTAGAATGAAACTCAAACCACTGAATCACTGGCTTTTGTGGGGTGGGTGCTGTTGAACACTAGCAAGCAGCCAGGCCTGGGTGAGTCATACATGTCAAATGGTAACAAGTTGTCTGGGGTTGTTGCTGATTCTGGCCCTGATGAGAAGTAAATGTATTTATATTTTAGATGGTGGCAGGATCTGGAGGGCCAGAGTTGGGCTTCCCTGTTTAAGAGCAAGTAATATAATATGTATTATGTATGTATGTATTCTTCCATCTATGATTATCCCCCCCCCCCCAGCTTTTAAAAAGGGTAATTTGGTAGAGCTTGCAGTTATTTTCCATTCTGGCAGTGGTCTGTTTGAATTCAGTTGATTCCCATCCAGGTGCTGGACAGATCCATCTCATTAGCTTTTGCTGTGTAGCAATAAACTCTCCTAGTGCATTCACTAGATTTGATTCTACTAAATGTTAATGTCTAATAGGAACAGTGCCGTTTAAGTTAGCTTTAATTAAATTGTTCCATTGGTTTCAAGGGTGCTTGCTTGTAACTTACTTTAGTTGAACTGGGCACTTTTATTTCCTTCTTGGAACCTTGTGATAATATTTGCATTAATTTAAAAGAAGCAAAACAACAAACTCTGCCTTTTATTATTACATCAGCAGAAAATACTTAGATAAAAATGTTTTATATTAGTGAATGACTAATTAATATATTATATCCTGCTTGTTTTCCCACATAGTCTATAGAAAATGACGTCAGATTTTTAAAAGCATTTTGCTGATTTTAAAAATAATCCAAAAACTAAAAATCAAGAAAAACGGCTTTGTATCTTCACAATCCAGAAACATGACCTTGAAAATCACAATCTGAAATTGAATCACTGCAATACTGATATTTGCTTTTGTTTGTTCTAAATTAGATCTCTTTATTTAAAAAATGTACATAGTAATCATCCAGACACCTGCTTGGCAGTTCAGTAAACTCATACACATAATAACATTTATTTATTTATTTATTCTTACATTTTCTACCCCACCCTTCCCCAGGTGGGGTTTCACTTGCAATACTATACTATCAACTACACCTTTGCATAACAAGTTCCACCCAAACACTTACTGATTGGTTCCCCACCTGGGGATATGACAATGTATACCCCACTAAAACATTCCCTTCTCACTGGACACAATGTGCAACAGACTTCCTTCTGTAAATACGCCTCTGAAGATGCCAGCCATAGATGCAGGCGAAACGTTAGGAACAAGATCCACCAGACCACGGCCACACAGCCCGGAAAACCCACCACAACCAGAGGAATCTGGCCGTGAAAGTCTTCACAAAGGTTTTTGTCCATGCCTTCTGTTTTCAGCGCTTACCAGCCAAAGTCGACAATTCTGGCAATTCTAATGATTTCTCTCTCTCTACTTATTCCACTAGCACATATTACAAGGAAACACTGCTGAATGACATTAGAAAAGCTAGAGAGAAGTATCAAGGAGAAGAACTGGCAAAGGAGTTGGCCAGGATTAAGCTTCGTATGGATAATACTGAAGTCCTGACTTCTGACATAGTAATAAACTTGCTTCTGTCATACCGAGATATCCAGGTACGTTACCTGAAATAGTCGGGGTTTACATTAATTTATGGGTCTTGGGAGTTTTGATTTGTTTCAAAATTCTTGTGCTATTTTCTAGATATGTATTAACTTGAAACACAAGCTGAGCAATAACCCATGTGATTATTTTTGCTACTTGACTCTCATCGAAAATTTCTTTAATATATTGTTTTTATTTAGTGGGAGGCTGACATTAGAGTTTATTGGTTACTGGTTACCTATTACTGGTTACTACTGGTTACTGGTTCCTACCTATTGGTTACTGGTTACCTACTGGTTATTGGTTACCTATTAGGCTGTTTTGTAATTTCACTTCAAAATTCACTTTAGCAGAGAATATAGATGTCTTAAGAGAAATGTCAGCCATTTGGTGAATGACATGAGAGTCTTGTTATCATATACAAGGACAAGTTACATTCAGGAGTGCATTTTTCATAAATCCCGGTCCCAGCAGAGTTAGGTTTTATTCCTTGTAGGCAGAGACTATCTTGTTTGCAGATTCTGCCATTGGATAAAGTAATTGTCAAAAGGTTTTAGACTTTTGAAGATTTGTTGGCCATGGTTATATTTTGTAAAATAGGAAAGAGGGAAAAACTATTTCATAATGGATTTTGTTTACTAATACTTTCTTTCATTGCCTTTTCCAACTGATGTTAGGACTATGATGCTATGGTAAAGCTGGTAGAAACACTGGAAATGCTGCCAACCTGCGATTTGGCTGATCAGAACAATATTAAATTTCACTATGCATTTGCATTGAATCGGTAAGAGTAAATCCTGTGTATGATAAATAGAAATATATATGCAGTCCATATGAAGACATCTTTGACTTTTAAAACACATTGGCTGTAAGGAAAAAATGGCCACAGCTGTTATTGGATACAATTGCAGGAACAGTAGGACATTAAGCATTGAATGACTTGCCTATTGGCTGATTACACCAACTTTTACCCCAACCCACCTACTAGGGAAGCAATGTGAGATGGCAAATCCATGGGCCTCATGTGGGCATGTGCCCTAGCCATCTGTGATAATTCTGTGCTTTGCCAAGCATCTACAGAAATAGATCTTTAAAATAATACTGCTGAGTTTTATGCCATTTTATATTATTAATTTTGAGTGGAGTTTACATCTCAGGTCACAGCTAAGAAATTCTACTAGATAATTTAAGCTCTCCTAAGTAAGCCTATCCTCATTGAATTATCCAAAATCAGGAACCAGGTTTCATTTTAGTCAAGGGTTTCCTGTAGATTTTTAATGCATTCTGTAATCACTGAGTTTTATCATCATAGGTTCTCTTTCATTTTATTGCCAGTGCAAGTTATCAGCTGTTAAGGCATATGACCTAAAATTGTTTGTTTATGTCACAATATGAAAATACTGAGCGTGCTTATTTTAATCGCTTTATGAATGACTTCATCATACTTATTATAGGCTCAGCTGTTCTATATTTTCATTACTGTGCAATCTAAAACTGAGATCATGTTTATAAATGATATCCTGGATAGTAAACTATTGGTGACAGCTGTTTCAAGGCTGAAGTCATAGTCTGTGAAGTCATAGACTAAATATGGTTGTACACAAACATGATGAAAAGATGGACGTTACCTAGATTAACAGTAATCATCCTTCAATCTAGTGCCTTGGGGATGTCTTTAGTTGTTATCTTTTTCCACGAATAACATGTGTTTATTGGTAAAGTTGGAGAAATACCTCACAATATACAAAACCATACATTATAAACACTTGTGTTGTCTCATTCTTATTCGGCAATCCCAAACATACTTTTTGTAAATTCCCCAGGCCCACTTTCTCTTTTCCTAAAATTGTAACTTTGACATTTGTTATTTTTTTAAAGAAATAAATACTGATTATGAGTACTTATTTGTTTGCTTGTTAGTTAGCTACTGCTCAAATACAGTGAATCTGGTATGCCTAAAGGACATACTTTGAACAGAGATTTGAAGATCCAAGAAAAATGGATTAATTTGGGGAGGACCTGTTTTTTACCTGGGAAGCTTTTCTCTCTAAATTTTTCAGTCATAAAATTGGGAAACATTGGAAAGCATGGGGGGAAAAGTCCTGCATCAAATATTTTAATTGGAAATGTCTGAAATGGTTTTTAAAGACAGTTTGTTCACTCAGAATGAATGAGTAAATATGGGGATTTTATTTTTCAGTTGAAAATTGAAAAATTTGGGGAATCGATATTTTTTATTTTGGAATGTTTGTAATACCTTTCAGTTTAACCTTCAGTTTAACCTTACTGCCTTTAGGCACTGGTAACTTATATGAGGAGTCAAAATGTTTAAAATGAAAATTCCTGAAATTTGAGGAGTACTGAAAAAAAGCTCACATGAAACATTTAAAATAAATGAAAGACAAAATGTATGGAATGAATGCCTAGGGATTTG
This sequence comes from Sphaerodactylus townsendi, assembly GCF_021028975.2. Taxonomy (NCBI): domain Eukaryota; kingdom Metazoa; phylum Chordata; class Lepidosauria; order Squamata; family Sphaerodactylidae; genus Sphaerodactylus; species Sphaerodactylus townsendi. Next base: position 83,133,717 of record NC_059428.1, read on the forward strand.
TTCAATTTCTGTTGTAAAAAATTTGGAAATTTTAGGGAGCACTGAAAAAAACCTCATGGAATATATTTTTCTTTTCAATTGAGTGAAATGTTCTGAGCTCTCTTGTTGTAGTACTGGATATTGTTGCTTGTAGAAAAGTAGTGTATTTGTACTTCTATTTTTCCTAAATACACCAGTTAACGTTTTTAAAACAGCAAAATAAGTTTGGGTTTGATATGAATATATTGCATATATTTCAATTTTTCTCCAAAAAATGGGGGAGGGGAGGTTACAAGGGAAAGAAAAATTCCTTCCCCCAGTGGTTTCAAAATTTTCCTGAGGTTTACACATCATGCTCCTTGACAGACCATCATAAAATACTTGTTCAGGGAAAGAAGCAGGTATTAGCTTCAAATAAAAGCTTTAAGTAGATAGATGCAAGATGGTGTATGAGGAAACTAGAAAAAGGCATATAAACAGTGATGGATATAAACAGTGATGGATAGCAACATTCCTATCATGAATTCAGTGTGGCATGAAGTTTGCTTTACATGGCAATTCTTCAATTGTCTCTTGGTTTACTTCAGATATACAGAAAATTTAATATTTATTATTTCCTTTTTGAAGATAAAATTGGAAAAGTACCAGAAGTGTTACTTGACACTGAGAACTCAAATGCAATGTTATTTAAACAAGTTTTTTCTTAGGGTGCCAGTAGATCATAGAAGATCTGAAAATAGGTCGATAAATAGTTTAAATCCCATTGGATGTTTGCAGGAAGTGGCTTTTAGGCTGCAAAGCACTGTTTACCTTTTATTCACAGGAAGCGGCTTTTAGGCTGCAAAGCACTGTTTGTTTTTAACTTGCAAATATTTTTTCCTGTTCACTTAAATGTGTCTTTAACAAGTAAATAGTGAGAGTGAGTTTAATGTTTGTTTAACCTGTCGGGTACATCTGCCTTGATTTGTTTAAGAACCCTGCTCTAGTTATGTTAATGAAAATACTTCATTGCCTTTAATTAGAACTCTACTGGTGACTATGATGGTTAGAACAGGCAGTCTGATGTATGAAGCAAAAGTCATATAATCACCAGTGTCATTCTTGTTCCCCAAAAGTTGTGAAATTCCTTTTATGCTGCTTGAACTGCCAGGTTTTTGGTGTCCTGAAAGAGTCATCTTTAGTGCTTCTTCTTCTAATTATATAAGCTGCTTTTTAAAACTCTTCCTTAGATTTGGAAAAATAAAGCATTTTTCCCAGTAATATAACATTTTCTATGGGATGTATACAGAGGCTGAGCTACCAGGGGATGGGGGGTGCACATTGCACTGGGTGCATGCCTGGGCAGGTGGAAATCGCCCCCCTACCCCCCCCCCCCAGCTTCCCCATCTCTCCACACTTACTTTAGTTGAGCCGCCCAAGAGCAAGCCATTAGAACAAATTCGATCAAGGCCAAAATCGAAAAATCCTCAGATGATGCAAAATGCAGATTGTGCAAAGAAGCAGATGAAACTGTAGATCATGTCCTCAGCTGCTGCAAAAAAGATCCTCTGAAGATGCCAGCCACAGATGCAGGCGAAACGTCAGGAGAGAATGCTGCTAGAACACGGCCATACAGCCCGGAAACCACACAGCACCCAAGTGATTCCGGCCGTGAAAGCCTTTGACAATACATATTACATTTATTGACTCTTTTATGGTATTGTTTTCTCATTGCACAATCCAGTTGAACTGAGTTTAAGAGGTCAACTTGTGTTCGATTTTTACAAGGAGTTGTCCTAATTCAATTCAGGACAGTTTTGTAAATTTAAATTTCTTTATTATGTGGACAGAAGAATAGCATATTCAATCAATGTATTGATTTTTTGATTCATTTGTCTGCCTGAATTTCAGAAGGAACAATACAGGTGACCGGGGGAAAGCACTACAAGTGATGCTTCAGGTTCTGCAGACATGTGATCATCCTGCACCGGACATGTTCTGCTTGTGTGGGAGAATCTACAAGGACATATTTTTGGATTCAGACTGTAAAGATATCAGCAGCCGAGACAGATCTATTGAATGGTAGGAGATAACAATATGCTAAGAAGAAACTGTCCTCTAATGGGAGTTAATCTTATTATGGAAAAAGACCTTGAATATCTGAATAGTCTGTCCTTCATTCTTGGTAGTTCTGCAGAAATTTTTTTAAAAAATTGGAGGAAAATTTACACACACATACGAAAAATTCTCCAGTTTACCTTATAACCCTGGGACCTATCTGTTAAGTCCAAAAATGTCATCTATTATTTTGTCACCTGGAAATAATAGATTTGTGTTTTATTTCACTGTGGCTGCTAGGATGCTCCTGGCAAGGTATTGGAAATCTACAGAAATTCCATCAATTGAAGAATGGATCTATACAGTTGAAGAATTTTGTATGGCAGATAAATTGTCATTTCATCAAATCTTATGCCACAATATGGAAACCATGGTTGGACTATATAGCAAATCATTATAATATATGAAATTGTCTGCTACTCAAATATTGTAGCTACTAGTAATACTTGGACAATTGTTGAATAGTTTAAGACAACCTTCGTTTGCCTGTCTAAAGATTAGTATTACCAATTTGTGTCCGATTAGGGGGAAGTCGTACTATAATTATAATCTCAACATACGTTAATGTAATCCATGCTATGAAGTATGCTCTTCATCTATTTTCTATTCCTTTCTCTTTTTCACCTCTTTCCTGTTCTAGCTTTTCCACATCATCTTTACATAGATTTAAACTAGCACTACCTATAACTTACAAGGATTCTATTCTTTCCTTGTTCTTTTTCTTCTATCTATTTAATCTCGTTGGCTGTCTAAAATGTTTTTTCTCTCAGTCTATAATACGTTATAATGAACCATTATTATGTTTTACACTTTGTAACAACTATTTGGGTTTTTAAAACATATTCTTGTTTTGAATTTCATTAAACTTTAATAAAATAAAAAATAGAATATCAGCTTTAGAACTAGTGATGAGCAAACCTTCCAGCTTGTTTCACAACTGGGCTCAACAAACATTTTTCCTAGCAAATTGTAAAATAGCAGAGTTTGGGGGGGAATCAGATTCCTAATTTTGGATGTTAGCTTGCTTCTGTTGACGTTTTATCAGGACATTTGAAATGAAATAATTTCCCTGGTTCCCCTTCATTTGAATCTTTATGTGAACTTTGGTCCTCATGAGCTATATTTCCTAAGGCTCTTTGTGCCAAGGTCACTGCTGTGAAACCATTAGTTGCCAGAGGAAGGAAGGCAGTAACCCAGTATTTGTGAAAGAGACACACCACAACATTTCAACACACGTGTCAAAGGGACACACCACAACATTTTGGGTGACACACCAGTGTTCACCAACAGCTATTTTCCCTGTTTGAGTTTGATTCATTTTTGTAATTATTTGATATTTCTTTATAAAATATATAGCACCACAAATGATTGGAATTATTTTTTAAAAAAAATTAAATGAATCTGTAAAGAACTGTTTCTCTTTTGTTTGCGGCAGTGGCCGGGGAGGGGGGCAGAGCGATACGCAAGCAGTCAAGTTAGGAATTTCTGCAATTTTTCACATGCCAAGCCCAAAAGATTTGCCATTACTGCAGTAGTCTGTAGAGGTAGGGGCCTGATACTGTACCTTGCCCCACTATCCCTGCTTTGCCGGCATGTAAATGTGGTGAAGAAAGGTAGTTCAGGAAAGAAATCTTCTAATTTCTGAGCCAGATAAAATCTCTTGTGGTTATAATGCTTACCTCAGATTTCAAGTGAGTATTACGGGCTGCAGAAGTTTATATTCCAAATCTGAAATTACAAACATTGGGCTTACTATTTAAAACATAAGCACTGCTGAATGAGACCAACGTTCCTTTAGTTAGCATCCTGTATTCAATCGTAGCTAGCCTTAGAATCCAGTAACTCAAAACTTAGTAAGTTTTCATATTGAATGTTGAACAGAGAAGACTGCTTTCTATTTTAATTGAAAATTCAAGGCCACACTGTGTAACAAACATAAAATATGTTTTGTGTAAAAACTTAATTATTATCTGTGCTGCTTTTTGGACAGTATTTTTCAGAGTTAGGCTTAAAAATGCTGGGCAGCTATGTGCCTCCTCTTGCTGACTGTAAAATAATAATTATTATACTCTTGTTAAATTCACGTAATATTTAACAGGATAGTGAACATTTTTTAAAAAAAATATTTGCAAGAATGTTTTCCAGTTTGTAAAATCTTCTCTACAGGTACCGCAAAGGGTTTGAGCTTCAGTCATCTCTGTATTCGGGAATTAATCTAGCAGTTTTGCTGATTGTTGCCGGACAGCAGTTTGAAACCTCCATGGAACTCAGGAAAATAGGTGAATGAAGTATTTTGCTGCAGAAGTATACTATTTGGAATTACTACTTTGGAATTACTATTTGGAATTACTGCTTTCCAAGGCCTTCTGCATGACTGTTCTCTACAATATTTAACACATAGGCCCTTTCCGCACTGCGGAAAGGGCGCCCCTGCACCGGCAGGAATTCTGCCGGTGGAGGGGGGGGCCGTTCGCACAGGAGCGTGCGAGCGGCCCCCGCAGAGGCCGGCGCAGGAGAGGTGGCTCCGCACAAAGCCGCCTCTTCCCCGTCCCTCTCCCACTCACCTCGTCGCCTTTGTCGCCCTGCTGGACTCCTAAGACCCGCCCACGCTGCCCTCTGACCTCCAGGAGTCAGAGGACAGTGAGGGAGGGTCCCAGCAGTCCAGTAGAGCGACGAAGGTGACGAGGTGAGTGGGAGAGGGACAGGGAAAACAGCGTGTTCCCAGTGGTGCTGTTTGCACCACGCTGGCGGGAACGCGCTGTTTTCCCAAAAACCTCCCTCCAGGAGGGAGGTTTTTGGAGGCGGCCTGATGCCCCCCTGGGGGTGGTGGAGGGGAGCCAGGTTGGCGCTGCTGCGTTTTAGCAGCACCGCCTGTGCGAACGTCTCCCTGGGGACGGCGTTTTTGCCGTCCCCAGGGCGCCGTATATGGCCCGTGCAGAAAGGGCCATAGCCAAGAGTAGCTGGCCAGAGTGTATTGCTATTAGTGGTAAGGGAAAAGCACCAGTGATGCCGAGCTTCTGCAATAGTTTCTGCAAAAGAGGTCGTCTATAATAACAGCCTTTTACTACTGGTATAAAAGTTATTATTGTGACAGCTGCATAGTAACAATCTTGAATTTCAATTAACGTTAATATGTGATCAAGGAAGGGAAAACAATACAATATGAACAATTACTCCCTTCTAGCCTGTTTATTTATGAATAGGGGCGACCAGGGCAGCCTGAAATGGTTACACCCTTCTAGGGAAAGTAACTTCAGAGGACTTAGAAGAATGTAAGCCTGCTTATGATTGCACTGTAGCAGTACGGTTCACTTATAATGTGCTTCTGCATACAACCTTTTCAGGTTAGATTTTTCATGAATAGGAATGCCTACCAACTTTTCATTCACAGAATGAAGATTATTGTATTCATTTGTAACAGAATCTTTTTAATGTGGATTTTTCAAGGTGTGCGATTAAACAGTCTGTTGGGAAGAAAAGGGAGCTTGGAAAAAATGAATAATTACTGGGATGTTGGGCAGTTCTTCAGTGTAAGCATGTTGGCGAATGACATTGGTAAAGCAGTACAAGCCGCCGAGAGGCTGTTCAAACTGAAACCGCCAATGTGGTATGTATTGTAGGATAATTTGAATTTGTGGCCCTCTTGTTTGCTTTACTGGGGTTCATTAAGTGGTGCCAATCTTAGGATGTGATACATTTATTTATAACATGATGATGTAGAGGATACTGATGCATTCTCAAGAAATAGAATGAAAATTAAATGAAACCGGTATGATTTCTGTGGGGCTTCTTATACTGTAATGTATTACTGTACACCTTCAAAACATTGGAGGGTTTAGTGTATGGGGATTATGTCTGATATGAGATGAAATCTGTTCAGTGCTTCTGTTAAGTTATTCTGCATGACTTTTTGTTTGTTTTTGATCAGTCTCTTTAGTGGCATTAGGCTGTCAGGTCTAATTGGTCCTGTACCTTCAAAAAAATTTCCAGCCACTGGCCATGACTTTTTTATTGTTACAATTCTCTGATAGGGATTCTATTCTTAGTGAAATTGTATATTACTGTAAAAGTTGGAGAAATCTCTTAGCATCTATTGTTCTGTCAAAAATACATGGTTCTGAAGAAAAAAAGGGTTTATATTTCAAAAAGGGCAGTTTTTGAATACAGGTTGAGATATGTCATCTCCTGAGAATCACTTTTAAGGATTGGTTGTGAATCACAGGATCTTCTATTTAAATCGATGGCTCTTTGCTGTACTTGTTCATATACCAACTAAGCTATAATCTTCTAAACTGTACATGCAACAAACTCAGGAACTTTGGTTCAAATAAGTGAGTTACGTAGGGAAGGATGTACATATACTTTATTGTAAACTTGTTGAAAAGTCAAATGTGAAATCCAGACATTATGAACAATCAATGGAACAAGCCATGGTTTCTATGTGATAATGGGCCAAAAAGTCTTTGGGTTCATGCATGTTTCCCCTCCACCCTCATTCCTCATGTACTACACTGGGAGTTCCTTATTTGCAACAAAACTGCAGTTTGTCGTGATGTCCAAATGTGTCTCTTTAGCAAATTGTGGTTGTGACTTGTTCACCTCTTGGGGATTTGAAACTGATGTTTAGAATCCAAGTATGGTAAGCAAGAACAAACTTTAGTTTGTTAGAGTGCTTAATCTGGCTTGATGATGAATTGCAGTTTGTTACAAAACAAGGAAATCTTCATCTCATCGTTATAGGAGGACAAAGGAAGGGACATACATTAGCCTGATGACTTTCTGGTAGGTTCTTCCATGTTCATGATGTCTACCCAGCATCAGAGCCTTGTGACTGGAGTGGAGACAAGCCTATGGTGGGAGGTGGGGGAGAAGGATGACACAGCACAATGTGGTGGGAAGAATCAGACCACAACTTTATAGATTATTGGTTTCTTTTATCTTGGCACAACATAGGGTGGGTCAGTAAATGTGGTTGACAGCCTGACTGCTGTCATCATCTTCCCCAACCCACCTGTTGAGGTAACCAAGAGCAAAGAGCTAGAATTAGGACCTGAATTGTAATTCCTAGCCTTTACCATCTTCCTGGGGGCATGGCCAGTCCTGAAGTTGACTGTTCTGCTCCTTGCCCCCTTGCCCCTTCATAGGATGCTCCTTTTGGACATGCACTGTGTTCCCCAGCTAACCCTAACCCTGAATGCCAAAGGAAGCAGGTAGCTTGGCTTGCCTGGCTCCACCACTAAACTAAAAGTATATGTAATACCTGCACCAGTCCAGCTCAGGGATCCACAAGCCATAGGTTGTAGACCTCTGCAGAGAGAGTTGTTCAGTGCCAAGCACCTTTTCAGCCTGCTTCTTTTAATCTGAGCTATGTGCCAGCATAAGACTGCTGTCCTTGGGTTTGTATTCCCCACCCATTCCATCTTGGGGTGACCTCTGGGGCCAGGCTACAGGAAGCTGCTTGAAAGCTGACTGGCTGACAGCCAGCGCTAAGCCCAGTTGCTCAAATCACCCTTTCCCCCCACCCATTCCACCGGGCACAAATGCTCCCCCCCCCACCCCACTGATGGTTGGGAACTTGTCTTCTGCATTTTGGTTTTCTAATTATCCCAGTCTGCCCATTTTCAGGGAGAGGGTTCTACTTACTGTATTTGATTTTTTTCTCCAGTTACTTAACAGAAATACTTACAGGAGAAATAGTTGCTATTGCTACTTATTGATTTATTGTATTGTGGTTTCCAGGTATTTGAAGTCGTTAGTGCAGAACCTGGTCTTAATTCAACGTTTCAGGAAACTCTCCATAGAACACTCTCCAAGACAAGAGAAATTGAACTTCTGGTTAGACATAATTTTTGAGGCAACCAAAGAAACAATGAATGGTTTAAGATTCCCGGTACATTCTCTTACATGCTAAAGTATTTGTTCAGTTTAGAATTGGATTGAAAGTAATATAAAAATTGTCTCTTGATGTTATGATCTGCCATGTGAACCAGCCGATAGAATGAGGTTGACAGGTAGAGCTGTGCTGGCTGTACGTAGCATTACCTGACAACAGGGCAGAGCTTGCTGGCTACATCCAGTTTGCTGTGAATGGAATTGGATTTTAGCAATGGCACAAGTCACTGTTTGTCCTTTTGCTGCCAAAGCTGATCTGTGGGATCGGCTACCCAAGTGAGCAGCAGAGACATATTATCAGTTGTCAAGAGGCACATGTTTGCATTTTAATGAAGGCTGGAATACATATTGTATATTCTGCAAAACGGCAACAGTGGCCAACAGTTTTGTGCAGCTAGCTCAGGGGAAAATTATATTTGTAAATGCTGGAAAAGTATTCAATAGAATTGAATGGATTGGTTGTTTTATGAGGTTATCTGGCAACTCAACTTTAGGGCAGTGTTTACTGCATGAATAAATCTGATCTCTAAAATGTTTCTAGTATGGATATTTGTCAGCAAGAATTTGTCGGAAAGATTAGTTCCTCTGGATTGTCCATCACTGCTTGTATGTGAACTATGGATATCAATGGACCCGCTAATAATTGTCCTAAATTATCAAATTATTTTAATACTATATCACAAGCTTGGGGGAAATCTGATAATAACCAGGAAAACAACAGGGATGATCTTGGGGTACCTTCTGCTACTCGTATATCATGGAAATGAATAGAATTATATATTACAAGACACAGAAAAGGGGACTTATAATAAATTATTTTAAAGTTGACTGAAACCTAATTGTAATGTATGTTTTATCAGTCTTGTGGTTGTGTTAAAACATCTGTTAAATCTTTGAAGAAAAGACAAGAATGTTATTGTATTGTAAATAGAGAAAGCAAGTTTAGAATAAGCAGTTTACTGCTTACTCTGATAACATGTTAGTAATTAGATTTTGCTAAATGTGTGCTTTGTTTAGGTATTGGTGATAGAACCAACTAAGGTATATCAGCCTGCATATGTTTCAATTAATAATGAAGCAGATGAGAGAACTGTTTCCCTGTGGCATGTGTCTCCTACAGAAATGGTAAGAATATTCTTGCTCACTAGAAATAGTTTGCGTTATATACCAGCTTCTCTGGTTAGGGCTCTAACAGAACCCTTCACAAAAATACCTTCTCAGTTTTACAGATGAACAATTTAAGAGACAATTTTTGTGTCTCATCACATTTTGTAAAGTATCCTGTAAGAGCACTTGACATGTTTGTATATGTATAATTTATATTTTTAAAACTTTCTTTCTTTTGGGGAATGGAACTCATTTGATTGAGGTCTAGAGAGGAAAGCTTATCTTGACAAATGCTCTGTGTTGATCAGATCATGTATACTGTGCTTATTCTCTTTAAAGATATGTTTTTCCAGAGATTTCCAACTACCACTCAGTGTCACATTTTCTGTTCCTGGGTAAGGTAGCCGAGAGAGTGGGTGCAGAACATCTTCAGAATTTCCTGGATGACATATTAGTTCTGGGCCCATTTCAGTCCAGTTTCTCACCTGGCCATAGGATGGAAACAGCTTTGGTCACTCTTATGGGCAATCTCCAAATGCACCTAGTCTGAGGTGGGTCAGTGTTGCTGTTATTGCTCGAATTAACAGCAACATTTGACACAGTCGACCTCTATTTTATGGCTCACCACCTTACTGATATTTGGAGTAATGGGACAGTCTCCAAGTGGCTAAACTCATTACTCCAATGTCAGGGACAGAGGATAGCTCAAGGGGAGAGGTTGTCACCCTGCCACCCTTTGGCGTGCAGGATCCTCTCCCTAATGTCATTTAACATCTACATGCACCTTGTTTCTCAGTTGGTTAGGTGTTTTGGGCAGGGGTGTCACTAGTATGCTGTTGACATCCAGCTATATCTGTTGATGGGTGATGCCACTCCAGACATATTGACTGGTTGTCTGGAGGCTGTGGTGAAGTGCTTAAACTGAGCTGGCTGAAACTAAACCCATGAAAATTAGAGGCCCTATGGCTGGGCCAGGGAGACTTGAAGAATGGCTCTGGATGGTGTGACATCAATGTTGACAGTTAAAAGTCTGAGTGTGATCCTGGATGTTTCCCTGTCCATGCAACTACAGGTCACAAATGTGGCCAAATTGGTGTTTTTCCGCTATGTCAGGTTAGATTTCTGGCTCCCCACCTGTCTCATACTGACCTAGCCACAGTGATCTATGCAATGATCACCTCTAGAATAGTATTAATGTTTAAGGCCCTAAATGGTCTGAGTCCTTTGTATCTGCATGACTACCTCTATATATTCCTCACAGAACACTGTGTTCTACGAACAGCAACTGATAGGTGACTCCTGGCCCAAAAAATGCCCAACTGTCCTCAACTGAAATCAGAGCCTTTTTAAGTCTAGCCCTTGCTGGGTGGAACGTTCTCTTGAATGAGACCCGGGCCCTGTAGGACTTACTTCAGTTCCTCGGGGCCTGTAAAACAGAGCTGTTCTGCTAGGCCTATCATTTAGGGAAGCAACTGGCTTCCCTTTCCTTCTTTCCTTCTTTCCTTCCTTCCTTCCTTCCTTCTTTCCTTCTTTCTTTCTTTCCTTCCTTCCTTTTTTTCTTTCTTGGTATTGTTTGTGTTCTCATTTGTATTGTTAACCAATTGATTTCCAGCATTTGTTGGGACGCTGTAATATATTGATGCTATTTGGCAGGGGCCATTTTATTGCATATTCTGTAACTGTTGTAAGCTGTCCTAAACTTGCTAACAGGGAAGGGTGGCCTACAAAACAAACAAACAAACAAACAAACAAACAAACAAACAAATAAATTTCTATTTTTCTATTCACATTTATTATCTGCCCTTTATCACAGCCTCTTGGCAGACTACAATTAAAAATACCACTATCTTTTTTTTGCTAGTTCCCTAAATGAGCTGGAACAGCATTCTTTTTAACATTCTTCAGACTCAATTTTTGTGCCCAGTTTGTGATAAGATGTGGTGGTGATCTTGCTTTGAAATGCTTTTTTTTTACATTTGCAGAAACAGATTCATGAATGGAACTTTACAGCTTCTTCTATTAGAGGAATAAGGTTGGTGTGCTTGAAAACACTTTCATGCTTTAATTTCTCTGTGTGCCTTACTGTGCCATAGGTCTTTAAGGAACTCCATTTGCCTGCCTGTTCTAAAAATGCTAGAACATCAGATTTTGAAACTTTATTCAAACTTTGAGGTGTGTGTGATGTGGTTGTGTAAGAAAAGATTCAAGTTGACAGGGATGTGTAAGGGCCTGTGCCCATAGAGATGTGGTGTGTGTGTGTTAGTTTACTTAGATTGGTGATTATAAGTCATGAAATCATCATACAGCTTTTGGGGTGGACTCCTGAGGTGGCCAGCTAAAAACTCAGGACACCAGGTGCAAATGGTAACTCTTACAAACAAATATGACATGAGAAAACAGAAATCTCCCCGTGAGAACTATATTATCCAAATGTGGATCATGTCCGGATTTTTTATTAAACAGATTTTGATACAAGATTCAGTGCCTAGTATAGCTGGAATACTGTATAATATTAATAGAGTTCTAACATCTATGCCACTATGTACATAATCATGTTTAAGAACAATTAAAAAGGGAAGAGAGAGAACTGGTTCCCTAGCACCATATGTTTGCCAGTGCAATCCTAAGAGGCTTGTGCGCCATGGCCAGCAAACTGACAGGGGCACATCCCTAACACCTGTGGAACTGCTCTATCCATTTCCATGGGCTGCACCTTGGAGGTGTTCCTGGGCTTAAAGAGCTCAGGAAGTCAACTAAAGCTGGTCCCATTCCCAAGAATGCCCCCTTCAACACCAACAAAGGCTTCTGCACCGGAGGAGTGTTGATGCTGTGGCTGCTCTGGCATTTTAGTGTTGTGTTCCTATGAGGTTCCCCACCACCGATGTAAAGGGCCTGTACGCCAGCATAAATGCCCGCAAGTGGCATTTATGCTGTTGTTTGGGTCACATGGCCTCCTGAGGGGCTTCACCCTCACCTCAGAATTGCACTGGCCTGGACCTAATGGACTGATTAAATAGTATCTGGTTAATCAGAAATCTAATTGGCTGTCTTGCCTAATACAAATTAGCAGGTTTTCTCCTCATTCCTTCATGGCATGAGGAAAGTTAAATATTACTAGTTCTGCACAGTACAATTAGCCCGCCAATGGTGAACAAAATATATGCCTGCATAAAAATACAGATTTGAACAATACTTTTTTAAATGAATAGCCACAACTATGGTCCTTGAAGACACTGACAAACATTTCTTCTCGTTTCTGTATTGTAATAACAATTGGTAGATACATTATCAAAGCTTTTTAAATCTTCTCTTACAGAATGTGTAATACTGAACTCAAATAAAAACATTTGCTATAGTTTGCATGTACCTTCTTAGTTATAAATACAGTCTAAGATGCTAGTTCTTGGAAGGTTGCGTTTTTGTCAAAGTCATAAGAAAACATTAATTTTGATTTACCTAAGACATAAAATATATGTATGAAATTATTTAATATTTGAATTTAATCAAATACATCAACACATTTCAGTACCAAATAGGGATAGAACTTATTTTAAAATATTCTTCATAACATGCATACCATAGAATATTTTAACATGCACTGAATAATTGAAATGTATTTATATTTCTTGACATTTTCCTATTTCCTCTAATGTCTTTACGCTTCTGAAATTCCATTTCTTGTAACATACAATATTGCTTGTATTGTCTTTTATAACATTGTTGAAAGATGTGGAATGTACAAAGTCAATTCATCTTTCCTTCCACGTACACAGCTATAAAAATGTTATATTTAGATTGGTGAATTGAAAGTGCAGGTAGATGGATATTGATCTAGCTGCTTTTACATAACCTTTGAAAATTGTCATTGCTTTCTCCTCTTGCTTATATAGTGCAGTATGGATTTCTATGTCTCATACATATAGTAGTAGTCAGACCTTGTCAGCAAAGTTCAGTATCCATTATTGTATTTGAAGGTCTTTTGCGCATGACATGGAGAAACAGAAAGGCCTGGGGGATGGGGAAACTGCTGTTTTTCTTCTTCACTGCTCACATCTTGTACCTAGTATAACTTTGTTTTGAATGGACTTTTTGCAGCATATCTAAATTTGATGAACGATGTTGTTTTCTGTATGTCCATGACAACTCTGATGACTTTCAAATCTACTTTTCTACAGAGAACCAGTGTAATAGGTGAGAGGTTTGATTGTTTTCCTGAATGTCAAAATAATGGATGCAAGAGTAGTTGATTCATCTGAAATGTGGAACTGAAGCAAAATTTCATTGTTGAATTATTTTCTTGATTTTACTTTTGCAATGGACAATGAAATACCTATAAACTACCCTTATTTAAAATAAATAAATAAACCCTCTGCACTCCAGAAAGCTGGTCCTGCAAGTTCTTTTGACTAATTGCTTTAATTACTTTAAATGGGTCTTAATAAAGCAACAATAATAATAGAGGAAGAGAACAAACTTTTGGAAGTAAATCTCCTCCGTATGACCGCCTCAGTCATGTGGATGTTGTCCATACTGACCCTATGATCTTTTTTTGTGATTAAAGGAGACACCTTTTTCACCAGTAACAAAGTTGGGTTTTAAAAAATGAATTTCAATTTGAATTAGAAATGTTGGCCAGTCTAGCAGAAAACCTGGTATTAGTTTGTTTTTGACTATGAGAAATATACTGTTTTCAGGTTCTGCGGTTTAGTTAAAGAAATTTTAACTGATGCTGTGGGAAGCAGTTTGGAACTTGAAGGGGAGATTGATGGTGACACACTAGAAGTAAGTAAAATTGATATGATTTATTTTTAAGATCCCAGCTCTTAAATAATGAAAATATAAATATCTAAGATATTCAATCATGTTAAAAACAGAAACAGTGTAACTGATATAAATGTGGAATACAGTAGGCCTGAATTGCACTGTATCTGCTGTTGTGATAATTGGAACAGTAGCTTCCCATCACGGGAAAGATCTAAATGAAAGGGACACGAAAATGTCTAAATGATATTTCTGAGAAAAAGAATAGGCAGTATAATGAACTGTGAAATACTAAAGCATGTAAAAAGAGAGTTGGAAAGGCATGAGCAGGTCAGGTTAAGATAAGCAAACCAGTATTACCTGGGAAGCTTTGTATAGTGACAGTAAACTTGACAACCATGTTCAAAACGAATGAAAAAATGATTTCACAAACATACTGACAGAAAGTCTGCACAGTTTCCTAAGGGATTGCTGTAGGAAATTGGTCTCCAGATTACTACCATGAACAGATAGGCAGGCAGATAAAAAAATAAACAGATAAAATAATATAGTTAAAAGAATTACACTGTAATCCTAGGCAGAGTTACTGCAATCTCCATTGAAGTCAATGAGCTTGGACTTGAATAACTCCATGGCATTGCACTGTTGCTGCTTGGATATATATAGTTATCTGTAATTATATATCTAATGAATAATGATATATCTAAGCATCCTAAGAGCCAGCATGGTGTAGTGGTTAAGAGCAGGTGCATTCTAATCTGGGGAACTAGGTTTGATTCCCTGCTCTGCCACTTGAGCTGTGGAGGTTTATCTGGTGAACCAGATTAGCTTGTTCACTTCAACACATGCCAACTGGGTGACCTTGGTCTAGTCACAGCTCAACGGAGCTCTGTCAGCCCCACCTTCCTCACAGGATGTTCGTTGTGAGGGAGAAAGGGAAAGGCGTTGTCAGCCTCTTTGAGTCTCCTTACAGGAGAGAAAGGGGAGATATAAATCCAAACTCCTCCTCCTCCTCCTCCGCCGCCGCCTCCCCCTCCTCCTCCTCCTCCTCCTCCTCCTCCTCTTCTTCTTCTTCTTCTTCTTCTTCTTCTTCTTCTTCTTCTTCTTCTTCTTCTTCTTCTTCTTCTTCTTCTTCTTCTTCTTCTTCTCATCTTATTAATATGTTACCTAATGCACAAAAGAAATAAGATATCTGTTTTTGACCAATGTTGCAGTAAGTGAGGCTGTGTGTATAATGTGTGTTTGCAACTGTAACAGCTTAAATCAGGGGTGTTGAACGCTTTTGTTACGAGGATGGGATATGATGTTAATGTGACTTGGTTGGACTGTGCCCTTGCGGGAGGGTTGCTGCCTGGGCTGCTGCAGAATGGCACAAGGGGTGCCTGGACTGGCAAGCCTGCAGCAAGGTGGGGTGGCTTCCTTGCGAGGCTTATCAAGTCCATGAGCCAGCTGAGGCTACCTCCCTCTTACTCTTCATCTGGCCCTCTGGACTCTACATGATCCTCCTTGTTAAGAGAATCCCTGTTCTATGTCCTCTATGGAATGACATGGAATTGTCCCCAGTGAAAACACAATTCTGGTGCACTAAACATTTTAACTGGAGTTTGACAAGTTATTTATTTCAAATATTTATATGCCACATTCTTAAAAATACGTTCAGACTTTGTCTGGAATCTTTCACAAAGGGGGGAAACAGAGAATCGGTTACCTTTGGCAGCCATTCATTTATAGAATAAAGAACTGATTTTAGAAGTAATGATAATTACTTCTCAATTCTAAAAGGAATTTCAGTTCTTCTTGAGTCAGTTAACTAACAATCATTACAGCATGAGGCAAGTTTCAGTCTAACTCCACCTGGCGTTGTAGTGTGGCACTATAAAGGCTGGGCTTGAGACCAACTTGTGAGTAATCTAGGATGACATCTAGTGACAGAGTCTCTGGTGTGATTAGCTTCCCCCTGCACCAGTGAACAAACGCTTTCCAGGAAGATCTGTGAATCCTGGTGGTGGACGGACAACATGAGGCTAGCAACGTCTCAGTCATGTGGTTTGAATAGCTCTTCTTCCTCCTACTGTTCTGTTCAAGAACCATGCAGTCAAACTGAACCAGATGCCACAGGTGACCCTGGGATCACCAATCTGAAACCGTCAAAAGGATTAAGAGTGGTGTCTCTGATAATCCTTGAATCACTAAAACCATGGGGAAGGCCAGTAGGGCGCTATCAAGATGACCCTCGCTCTCTGTCGTCATCGTATCCCAGTGGTGACATCGTATCCCATCGTATCCCAGTGGGATACAAACAACAAGCCTAAATCCACTATCCTTATTAACAAGAATAAATATTTTTAAGTTCGAACCACACAACGACAAGGAGGTGGTTCTGCCTAACTTTTGCTCCAACCCTACCCATCCCAGGGAATGTTTATGGCACCACCTGGATGTGCGTTGGTCTTTGAGGGTTTTTCTCATGCACACAGAAAATATCAGAGAATGTGGGTCCCTGTTTATTAACATGGTTCCCCCTAGGGTAGGTGAGGCCATGTCTTCTGCGGCTGTTAGTTCCAGCATTAGGGCATGCGTCATTGAGGTGCACAAGGCCAGCCATCTACCGGTTCCCAGTGGCATCACGGCCCACTCTACCTGGAGTGCAGCCACTAACGCAGCCTTGGTCAAGCACATGTCTCTAGAACAGATATGTAGGGCGGCCACTGGGGCCTCCCCCTTCTCTTTCGTGAGGCACTATAGGTTGACCTCTCTGGATGCTGTTCAGGCCTTTTTTGGAAGTAGAATCCTGGAGCACATTATTGGAGATTAACAGAACCCACCCTATGGGTCGCTGCTTGGGGAGTACCCAAACAAGATGGCCTATACCATCCAGGAGAACGACCCATTGGTGAAGGGGTCTTCTCCTGGGTGGTTGTAGGCCACCTTGGCCCTCCCTGTTATCATTCTTCTCCGGTAATTTGTTTCATATATAAAATTGCAATGTTAACATTCCAAGCTAGAGTTTCAGAGCTTGTGAGTATTCCTTTGAGCTTTGGTCCCTTCCAGAGTTGTTAGGTTAGGTTTGTTTTTTCAGCATGTTATTGTGTGTGTGGTTGTGGTTCCATTGTTCTTGTCTCATTGTGGTGAGTCCGATCCTCAGCTAGACAGATACTGGGGCAGGATGGCTATGACCAGCCTACAGGAAGTGACCAAAGTATATTTCCTGCCTCCTTGATTGATGGTGGAGAATAGATGGGTACTGGGGACTTAGTTTTATTTTTGTTATGGAATCTCAGCTCTAGAATCCTCTTCCTGCATCTCTCCATGAGATGCCTACTCTTTCAAGCTTTAGGTTCCAGATGTAAACATTTTTGTTTTTTTTCAGATTTTTAGTGAAAAGTATCTTTGGGGAGGATTGTTGCCCAGCTATGCATCCATCCTTCCCTTGGTCATCATCATATGGGTTTTTCTTATTGCTGATATTTTAATGTTGTTGATTTCTGATTTAGCAAATGTGGATGTTATTGTATTTTGATAGTAAGAGTGAATTGTTTCAAGAACTACTTCTGTGAGGTAAGATGTAACTATTTTAAAACAGTGCCACGGCATGAACTACCAACATGTCCCAGAAAAGTTTTAATCAAGTCCAGAGCCTTCCTTCCTTGGAACTTTAGCATGTAACACTCATGTCCACTGGAAGTTATATGTTATTTGTAATGGTAGAAAGTGCCATCACAGTGACCCCATAGATTTTCAAGGCGAGATAAACTTGGACATGGTTTGCCACTGCCTGCCTCCACATGGGCTGAGAGAGCTCTGAGAAAACTGTGACTGACCTGAGGTCACCCACCAGGCTTCTTGGGAAGTAAATGAGAATTTTTTCCTAAGTGAAGAAGGCTGAATGGTGGTTTGCCTCATTCTTGCAATGGACATCAGATACCATACATACTTGTAACAGGCGGCTGCCTATATATAGTGTTAAAAAGTTTTTAAATTGTCAATTAAGGCTACATCTGTTCAGGTCATGTAATGCAAAGTTGGTGCCTCATACCATAGTTATCAGAAAACATTTTTGAAGTTCTTGTTCTTTTATTTCTAGCAGTGCTGTTGATTGTACAGGCAAATATATTTGTAATCGCTTTTGTCAAAATCAGCTGAACACACATCCTGTCTCCTTGTCTATGTGTTCGTGTGCTGCTGTGTTCTGCTTTCAGTATGAGTATGACTATGATGAGAATGGAGACAGAGTAATATTAGGCAAAGGGACCTATGGAATAGTGTATGCTGGGAGGGACCTTAGCAATCAGGTCCGAATAGCCATCAAAGAAATTCCAGAGAGGGACAGCAGGTGAGCCTTAGTATTTCTATCAGTACATTCTTGTGTGTTGATGCAATTATTTTTTGTCTTGAACACAAGTTATCCTTTTAATCAGAACATATATTTAGTATATGAGCTCATTCTCATTCTGGTGCACAAAGGTATTGTTAGGCAGTCTCCACTTTAGTTGAGGGACTTAGCTGGAGATACAGAGCAAGAGCCGGTATTTGGGATCAATAGCCTATGTATATCAGGATAGTCCTGGGTGAAAACTCTAAAATGAGCAGACAGTTGTATAATTAAAATATGGTTTTATTAAAGAATAAAAAAAGTTAAATAAGAAATATATTTTTGAACAATTAAGATGCACACACAAGAGCTGACTAAGAAAAAAGGGAGGGCATTGGATTGGGTTTGGGGGTTGGGTAGTGGTTAAAGTAACATCCAGGGAAAACAGTCCTGAAGATGAAAACAACCAGTGTCTCCAGGAGCAAAAAGGAGGACCCACAGGCAAGTATGGGTGAGCATAGGGATCCAGAACGCACGCACGCACGCGTTTTTCATATGACTCAGCTTAATTTCAATATTAGAGAACATAACATAATGGTTTTTCCAAACTATTCCTCTTCGACTTTTTTCTTTTTCACATCCCTCATGTTTATTCCATGCCACATCCTCCAGTTTCAGAAGTTCTAAAAATAATGCATGTGTAGGATTGGATCCAACATGAATATTTCTGTTTGACCTGGTGTTCTTGTGCAGGTGAAGACACAAGGAAAAGACCGTGATTGTCACTTGTACTAAATTACACTGAATGTATCCACACTTGTATTTCTACTTGAACAAGATTGTGTAATTCTGCTTTGAATTGCACTGTAAGAAAGACTGTTTCCTTCTTATTTTACTACTTAGAAAAATTTTCACTTTGTATTTTCATGATTAGATATTCTCAGCCACTACATGAAGAAATTGCTCTCCACAAATATTTAAAGCATCGTAATATAGTCCAGTATCTTGGTTCTGTTTCTGAAGATGGATATATTAAAATCTTTATGGAGCAGGTACCAGGAGGTTTGTTTCATATTAATTTCCCTCTACAAATTTTAAAAGCCTATTTTTCTCTATGAAGTACTAATTTTGTTGCACATTAGTAATAGGTCTGAAGTGTACTGTTTTCATATTTCGTAAATAAACTTTTTATATTAACTCCATCACTAACAAAGTAGTCAAGATATAACAGAAGCATAGATGCCATGGAGTCATATGGGGTCATAAGTCCCTGGGTGCCCGCCATTTGGTCACGTGGGGGTGGAAAAATTCGGGTTCTTTTGTATTTTTTGGTGGTTTTTTCAGTTTTCAGCCTGTGGGGAGACGTACTTTTTAGGATAGCACCACCAAAATTCCAGGGTATCTTCAGGAGACTCTCTTGATGATACCTCACAGGTTTGGTGAAGTTTGGTTCAGGAGGTCTGAGGTTAGGGGCTGATTGCCCTCTAGGTAGCAGCAGAGGGTCCAGAGAAACAGTAGGGCTGAAATTAGTCTTCTTATTGCCATCCCTGTGAACGTGAATGGAGATCAGTATTAAAAGGGCTGTGTAGTGATTAGTTGTTTTAGGCTAGCTAGGATTTAGTTTTGAGTATTATGGAGTAGGTTACACATAGCTGTGGGGTAAGGTATAGTTAGTAGATAGGAAATTAATTATATATTTGGGTGCTGTGTGGTTTCCGGGCTGTATGGCTGTGTTCTAGCAGCATTCTCTCCTGACGTTTCGCCTGCATCTGTGGCTGGCATCTTCAGAGGATCTGATGTTGGGAAAGCAAGTGGAGTATATATCTGTTGGAGTGTCCAGGGTGGGTGGGGAAACCTTGTCATGTGAAAATGCTGAAACAAAGTGACGGCAAGCCAGGTCAATAGTTGAGGGAGCATCTGAATAGAAGTATGGAGGTAACAATGAAGACTATAGCCTGGGGAGTAACCCTGTAGATAGCAAAGGGTCACTGGTGGGAGCATCTGAATAATGAAGTAATCCTGGCCTTTGTTTCTTCTTTTTTTGTCTATGGTCATCACTGTGTGTTAGTGCGGAGCTGGTTCTGACACGAGTCTTGACCCCTAGTATTTTTCAACTACCTGGCAGCCAAGGTTCTGTTCATTTTCATAGTTTCTTCCTTCCCTGGCCAAAATTTGTCCATGTGCTTATGGATAGTTTCAATTGCCTTCTCCTGTGTAGTCTGACATGAAGTGGCTTTCAGAGTGGTCCAGAATTTCTGTTTTTTTCAAAATAATATTCTATGTCCAGGTTGGTTTTATCATGTGTTCTGCTTTATTACTTGCTTCAGATTTTCTGGCTGGAAATAAGTCCTGCAGTGCCTTTGCCCCGATGTTCTTTGATCACGTGTGTCTGCAATGCGCTTTCGTTTGAGTGAAAGTTCCTATGTAGACTTGTCCACAGCTGCATGGTATGTGATAGAGCTCACTGCAGTAGCTAAAGGATCCCTCTTAATCCTTTGCTTCAGGAACAGCGTAGCATCTGTTAAGGAATTTTTCTTAGGTGGGTCTGTAGAATTGTTTGTAAGGGTTGGTGCTTCCTTCATCCGAAGTTTTCCTATGTGATCAGTGGTTCCCTTGATGTATGGTAAGAACACCTTCCCTCTAGATGGCTCTTTATCTTTGTTCATGTGGCTTGTTCTTGGTCTTGCAGCCCTTCTGATTTCTGTATTAGAGTAACCAGTAGCCTGTAGAGCCCTGTTTATTATTATTATTATTTGAATATTATTTGAATATTATTAGAATATTATTTGAAAAAACAGAAATTCTGGACCACTCTGAAAGCCACTATGTCAGACTACACAGAGAAGCAATTGAAATCTATAAGCACATGGACAATTTTAACAGGGTCAAGACTAGGGTACTAGGGTCAAGACTGTGTCAAACCAGCTCCACACTAACACAGGATGACCATAGACAAAAGAAACAAAGGCCAGGATACTTCTATTCAGATGCTCCCACCAGTGACCTTGCTATCTACAGGGTTACTCCCAGGCTATAGTCTTCATTGTTACTCATACTTCTATTCAGATGCCCTCAACTATTGACCTGGTTGCCGCCTTTGTTACTCACAGACAAGGTTTCCCCACCCACCCTGGACACTCCAACAGATATATACTCCACTTGCTTTCCCAACATCAGATCCTCTGAAGATGCCAGCCACAGATGCAGGCGAAACGTCAGGAGAGAATGCTGCTAGAACACGGCCATACAGCCCGGAAACCACACAGCACCCAAGTGATTCCGGCCTTGAAAGCCTTCGACAATACATTAATTATATATTGGTCATTGGACTGTACCTTCAATGTAGGTTCCCCAGCCGGGGTCTAGGGGCTGATTTCTCTGATCCTAGGGTCTAGGGTTAGGGGCTGATTACTCTGCTCCTAGGCTGCTGTTGATCCGCCAGGCACTTGGCCAGTCGGGATAACATCGGATATTCGCTACCAATAATGTCTGGCCTCCTGTGGGTGCAGGAGGAGAGAGAAGGGGGAAAAGAAAAATTCTGACGCCGTCAACAAAATATGTTTTAACTTTGTGAGGGTGGAATGTTTTTCATAGTTTTGGTAGTTGGTTAACATTTTAATGTATTTATTGATGTGAACCGCCCTGAGCTCGGGGAGAGGGTGGTATATAAATTGAACAAATTATTATTATTATTATGGACCTCCAAAGGAGGTGCCCCATCCCCCATTGTTTCCAATGGGAGCTAACAGTAGATGGGGCTACCCCAGGGGTAGGGAACCTGCGGCTCTCCAGATGTTCAGGAACTACAATTCCCATCAGCCTCTGTCAGCATGGCCAATTGGCCATGCTGGTAGGGTCTGATGGGAATTGTAGTTCCTGAACATTTGGAGAGCCGCAGGTTCCCTACCCCTGGGCTACCCCCTTGAGGGTCCATAACTCCCTTTAAGAGTCTCTCTTTCAGGTGTATTTAAAAGGAGAATCTGGGCTCCTTAGTTTAAACAACATTAAAAGTGATGCTGTTTCAGGTTGGATTCAGCAGCACCCAACAAGCTGTCAAACCTCCAGAGCTGGAGCCTGTGCCAGCATTCTCAGCCCCTTCCTGCCTGCCAAGTGGTAGACCTGGGCCCCTTTCCACTTACCTAGTGGTAAACCTGGGCGTTCCTTCGTAAGATCAGCAGATGGCTCGATCTCCCCCCACCCCCCATGTCTAGGGAAAACTCACATTTTGCCCTGGGCTCCATTTCCCCTAGATACGCCTCTGAGATATAGTGCTACTCCTCAAAACATCTGCCATGGTTTTATGAAGGATAGGTGGTAAACACAAGTCGTTAAAATACTCTGTTACGAAATCAAACTTGGGAGAGCCATGCTTGTTTCTACAAAACCTTGGGTTCTTTTTCCAGATGCTCTGAAACCAGCTGAGTTCTCAATGCTTTTATTGAAAATAAAGACAGAAAATAATAAAGCGTTCAATACAGATATTTCTCAGCTGAATGGCACCGTTCCTTCAGGCCTTTTCTCTGCCTCTCTGAGCTCAGAGATCCTCACCCCAGCTCAGCCTGGATCCGATAAACCTGTATTACTTACTTCCCAGAAAAACTTCCTTTCTCCCATGTGCTTCCAAATAATTCTTCTGATCTAACCATTTGGCTATTCACTTTGGTTTCTCTGAGGATCAAAGGTTTTTAACAGGGTGGTGTGAGTTCTTAGGCTTCTCTCCATGCAGTTGGCGTAATTAATTGTGATTATTCTGAGTTGGAAAGATTTCAGCATCCATTTTGTGTGTGGTAGGGAGAAGGCAGAGAAATATAAAAGGCCGAAGACATCCTGGCTCATTTTAATCACAAACCAACCAACTTCTCTTGTAATGGTGGAATGTTATCCATGAGTTTTGTCCAGAATTATGTTGAAACATACAAAGTGTAGATGTGCAACAGTGTGAGAATTATAACAGCTCTGAGGACCCTTGGAAGTGTAATTTTATGTTTTTTGTTTTCTGTCTAAACCCAGGAAGTCTTTCTGTCCTCCTAAGATCAAAATGGGGACCATTGAAAGAACCTACAATTAAATTTTATACCAAGCAAATTCTAGAGGGTCTGAAGTATCTCCATGAAAACCAGATCGTACACAGAGACATAAAAGTGAGCATGTAGATAATTCCTTTTTATATATATTCAAGAAATGCAACATTGTTTCACTAATGTAATCTGCTCTTTGAGGCAAGTTATTAAACTCTCTTCTAATAATTGGTAAAAATATAAAAGGCATTCAATTAGGGTATATTTGGCACAATTTCTAGTGATGTTTGTGTACTCGCGTCTTACTATTTTGTTTCTTAGGGAGATAATGTTTTGGTGAACACTTATAGTGGTGTGGTAAAAATTTCTGATTTTGGGACTTCCAAACGTTTGGCAGGAGTCAATCCATGTACAGAGACATTCACAGGTAAGAAAAGATACAAAACTTTTTGTGTTTTTGGTTTGTACGTACATTCTGTGTATTCCTTGACATCCCACTGCCTGCTGCGAGTCTGCTTTTCCTGATTTTTAAACTTCACCCATCAAGTCACTCTTAAAGGCATACAACCTCAAGGTTAAAGCTATTATTGCACTTATATTGATATTGTAGCCCCTTTACAAAAATAACCACCCCCCCATGAAAGAGGCAAAGCAATTCCCTGTACCACACTCTGGTGAAGAAAGGGACCATGTCTGAAAACTGATATTCTCCCACGTTCTCCATACACACACACACACACACACGCACACACATACACACAGATTTCCTGCTGCAAAGAAGCAAAGAGCAAAGAATAATGCAGGGCCATTTGTTCCATCTTCCCTGTGAAACAAGATTAAGAGTTGTTCTTTGCCTCCTCTCACAAAAAGTGGAAATTATGGAATCTGCCATGCAGTGAGCGTGAGAGAGGGGAAAGGCATCCATAACAGAAGACTCTCCCTTCAGTGTGCAGGGCAGAGCACCAGTGTATAATCAGCCTCCATGTCTGTGGCATTTTTTAGTCAGGATTCACCAGAACATCCACATCAGCATTTTTCCTGTTTATTATGCAATGTCCTGCAGAAATACCTGTAAGTCACAGTATCTGTCTGTACTGGCTTTTGTACCTTATTGTTTTCATACTTTCCATTTTCTTTATGTGTTTTAAGTTTTGGAGGCTTTTTTAAAAGAGAAATATCCAAGGCAGAGGAATAGCAACGAGGAAAAGTGCCTGGTGCACTGGTGCATCCTCCACCCCTGTCTGTCCCTGTCTGCCCCTGCCCCGGAATGCCCCTGCCAGGTCCCGGAATGCCTTCGTCACACCCCCACAGGGGTGCATGTCCCGTGCATCGTGCAGTCCCTTCCCCTTGGAGCTACATCTCTGACCCAAGACATTTGATCTGAAGACAAGCCTTTTCCCTGTCCCACTTTCTTTGTCAAATCTTGCTTCCTAGTGCAGTAACTATGGAAGGCTTTCTGGCTATGTCTACGCTCAAGAGGACTTTCAATAGGGAATCCATGTTATCCTTGAGAGCCAGCTATGGAGATGGGCCTAACTACCTATCTGGAAAAGTTTGTGTGGTTATTTAAAAATATTTCTGTGTCGCTTTTGTGTTGTATGTTTATCTGACATGAAAAGCCTATAAAATGAGATTGTACTGTGGAGGAAGGAATATACATATGCTGGAAACTGATAAAAATGTAGTTCTGGGAAGCTGTGAAGTCAGACTATGCAAGGATGTTAGTCTTGAGTAAAGAATTGGAAATCTTGAATGACTGGCATATATGTAGACTGTTTGAACGTGGATGACATTTATCTGCAGGTTAGCAGAACACAACAATAGTCAAACATTATAAAGCCTTATATGGCTTATGAAGTACAAAGTGACTTCAGAACTCAATAAAATCTACATTAGCTATCCAAGATTGATTCAACATATCCTTTGTGTAATACTTGCTTAGATGTTCATATTATCTGTATGGTCTATCAAGTGATGCAA
Organism: Sphaerodactylus townsendi; assembly: GCF_021028975.2. Classification (NCBI taxonomy): domain Eukaryota; kingdom Metazoa; phylum Chordata; class Lepidosauria; order Squamata; family Sphaerodactylidae; genus Sphaerodactylus; species Sphaerodactylus townsendi. The sequence goes on from NC_059428.1 coordinate 83,158,863, forward strand.
ACAGAATTACAGAGACAGAATGCTTTGATGGTCCTCCACAGGGGTGTGCTTCCTTTGATCTTTCAGCAGATGTGAAGCCTTTTTGGTTTTTAAAATTTTTTATCAGATTTGCTAGCCTCTTTGTATTTCCTATTCTGAGCTTTATGAGGCTTATAGCCTGATTCAACAATATTTACTCAGCAGTAAGCCTTGGTTATTCTGTTGGGATTTGTACCTGTGTAAGTGTCATTGCCTCTCATCCCACAACGTTAGTGTATTGTAGCCACCTGAAAGAGACATCCATGGAGTTAATGGCCAGTTACAATGTGCTTGCTGTGTGAAGGAGGTGAATGTCTATCACAGCAAGATTTCTTGTACAGACCTATTTCCTGGAGCCCCACTTTCACTTTCCACTCTTTCTGTGGCAAGGGAGACCACTTTTAGCATGACTTTTAATTTGCTTCACCACCAGAATGGAGAGATTTGCCAGTAAGCACAACTTTGCCCTGGAGATCATCCCCCCACTCGTGGCCAGCCTTCCCTCTCCCTTGCACTGCCACCCACGCCCCGTCCCTCTTTCCATTTTGGTGGCTGTTTCAAGCTAAAAAAAAGGTTTACTCACATGGGCTTAGCTAAAACACACCAACCTCCACATTTCATGTTGATAGATCCATATCTCGATATAATAAGGACAGAGAGTGTATGGAAATAACAAACCTATCTGTCCTCCAGGAGCAGTGGCAGCAGCAGGAAGGGGGGCAGATAATATCAGCACTAGCAGCTGTGTCCACTTCTTCAGCAGCATGTGATCCAGGGAATTACTTTGCTCATTTATGGAGAGGGGGGGAGTATTTATAGATGAAAGTTCAGTGTAACAACTGAGCCATTTTATCATGACTACAATCCTTGGGCATTATAATGGTTGAATGTTGCTTAACCATAACTGTAAGAACACCTTCATAATAGGCACCTTGTTCCTGTAAGCAGATTATATTATACTTCAGAAGCGTAATAAATATATCCCTCTCTTTCTAAATTTCAAATTAATGTTTTGTTCGTTTAATGTTTTGGGGTCTATTGCCTAAGTTAGAATTTTCACTGTACATTATGGAAAAATAGTTGAGAGCTTATTACACGTTTATTTTACTTCCATTAGATTCATTGCTCACACATAAAAAAGGCAGAACATTGATATCAAAACATATACAATATCCATATCAAATATTCCTTTTGAAGAGGTTTAAACAAGTCTGTTGCTGTTCTGTCAGTGAGCAACCCAGTAAATCATTATTGTATCCCACTACCAGAGGTTGTATTCACGCAATCAACCTTTGTATGTGCAAAAACATGAAAAAGGAAAAGGTTACTTTTGTCTACAATCTCATTAATTGGACTGAATGGATTTTCTTCTTTCTGAAATCCATTACAAGATCAGAATCAGTCATGTAGAAAAATTGTGATGAAAGGCAGCGCAGGGACTACAGATTGTTTCCATTGCTACATGTTAATCTTTTTCACTTCAGCCATACTAGAAAGGTCATTTCACAAAATCTCTAATAAAGGGTTATTCACGATCCCATAACAATAAAATTAACAAGTTTTTCGTGATTGTAGGCACTTTGCAGTATATGGCTCCAGAAATTATTGATAAGGGGCCTCGAGGATATGGTGCACCAGCTGACATGTGGTCTCTAGGATGCACCATCATTGAAATGGCAACAGGGAAGCCTCCATTTCATGAGCTGGGAGAACCACAGGCAGCTATGTTTAAGGTAAGTGGGGGAACTAATTGCCAGTGAGTTTGTGCTTACTGTCTAGTTTTAGTGCCACCCATTGTAAAGCAAGTTAACTCTAGTGAATCTGGTCAAGAGAGTATTTTGTTTGGAGCTCTATAGCCTTAGTATCTCTAAAACCTGATGTGGTAACATGTTTCATGTTCACTGGTATTGAACAGATGTTCCTGTGGCAAACTTATAAAATGTGGGTACAGAGGCGTATCTGCCATGGGAACATGGGGAGACAAATGTCCCTGGGCGCCCTCCATTTGGTCACCCCTGCAAAAAAAAATCAGATTCATTTGTGTTTTTTGTATTTTTTAGTGTTTTTTCGGTTTTTGGCCTGGAAGGGGCACAGATTTTAGGCTAGCAGCACCATCATTTCAGGGTATCTTTAGGAGACTCTCCTGATGATACCACCCAGGATTGGTGAGGTTTGGTTCTGGGAGTCCAAAGTTATGGACTCCCGAATGAGATGCCCAATCCCCCATTGTTTCTATTTGGAGCTAATAGGAGATGGGGGCTACACCTTTGAGGGTCCATAACTTTGGATCCCCTGATCACCAAACCTGGGTGGTATCATCAGGAGAGTCTCCTAAAGATACCCTGAAATGATGGTGCTGCTAGCTTAACAATTGCAATGACAATGACAGCAGACGCCCCCCAAATTTCCCCAGATTCTCCTTTTAAATCCACCCCCTTCGGCATGGACTTAAAGGGAGAATCTGAGGTCTCCAGTTTAAACATTGAAAGTGATGCTGTTTCAGGGTGGGGAAGAATCCATGCAACTAGGTACCCTGAGGAGGTACATCCATGGCAATGACCTGGTTGGCTCTACTTGCAGAGGCTCTAGCTAAGGTATTTTGTCAGGTTTTCCTACAAAGATCTTGACAGACAGGGGGCGCAATTTCTTGTCAGAGTTGATGGAATGTCTGTGGAAGTGCTGTGGGGAGAAGTTGTCACAGTTGTTGTTTACCTACAGGGAAGTTCCACAAGGATCTATAGGTTTTTCACCTACTGACCTCATGTTTAGGAGGAAGGTAAGAGGGCTGCTAGCTTTTGGGCCTAATTATCTGTTAAGCTGCTACTGTGCTCTGTGGCCAACTTCAGCTCTGAAGTTGCCTGCATGCCTCAGTGTATTTTATATAGTGACTTTAAACTTGGGAAGAATACTTATGCAGTAGAATGCATGGCAGAAGTTCAACTTCACAATATTTGTTTAACTTTTACATGAAAGCCTGAAAAATGGTAACTAAGTCTGATGCAGTCAGAGCAAAGAAGGTCAGGCCACTGTAAGTGCTTAGTTATAATTAAAAATATAATCGGATTATGTAAGTGCACTTTAATATACTGTTCATACTTGCAAACCAGATGAGTAAAACTGAAGTCAAAATGCAACGTACATCTATACAAGTGTAGAATTACAATTTTGTAATTTAATGGGAAGGTTGTTTGCCAAATTAAGTTGTCCAGTTTCAGTTGAAAGTGAAGGCCATTTATTTTTATTCAGTAGACGTCACTACTGCGAATGTGTATTGACTGAATGCTCAGATATTGGAAGCTTTTGAATATCAGGCACCCATGCAATATTATTTATTTATTTATCCATTTATTTACTTTATTTATAGTTTGTGTTTCTCATTGAGACTCAAGGAAGATGGTTTGTGGAATCATTTCTTAAGATATAGATGCCCATAGAGTTGCACTTCCACTAGTTTTGCAGGTATCAAGATGTGAAATAAACTTGTGACAATTGTTGACAGTTTTTAATTGTGGTAATTAAAAAGAAAAGTCCATGTCCAGGAGCTGGTCTCCAACTACAGGAAAGGTTATCTCCTCCTTGTCCTCTGGCTCACTTGTATGGCTATGGTCAATACTGGGAATAGGGTACTACTAGTGCAATCCATTCGGGTGGGGGCTGAATGGATTCCTGGAAACAGCTAGAGGATGTTCCGACCTGGATGCCCATTGTGCTGGTGCAAGGGGCAAATGCACTTGCAGAGGGTGTAGTATTCCAGAAGCTGTCACATGTGCGAGTGCATCTCCACCATGGGAGTAGGTGGGGGCAGTCTGGGGGTGTTCCTGGGGTGGAATCAACTTTAGTCACCTACCACAGGGATTTTGGCCTGGGAATGCCTCCTACACCGCCTGGTAAGCTATGCCGTGTTTAATGTGTCATAGCCCATTGGGTAGCAATAGGAGTTTCCAGGTCAGCTGAGGAGTTCCTCAGTTTTTTATGCTCCCCTGCGCTCCCTCTAGTAGGCAACTCAGTGGTACTAGGGGGCACCATTCTTAGCTGTCACAGAATTGTCGTCGCCCCCCCCCCCCCGAAGATTGCACTGTAAACTACATGGTGTTTGGTTTGATCCAGCAAGGTAGATTATATATATTTTTGTAGGTAGTGTTGGAGACTTTATGCAACTCAAGAGACCAGAATGGTTGGCCTTGGATGTGATTTAAAGTTCAAGCAATTGGATGGGCTTATATTTACAGTGTCATTCTAGTATAAACAAAAGTGTTCTGTTAATAGGTGTGTTGGGGGAAACAGTTCCAGGGAATTTCAGCCAAGAATTTAAGCCAAGGGGGAAAGCCATTTTGAGTTCAAGGGTGGTAAGAATCATAAGTAAAGTTTAAGATTATTTTAACACTTCAGTCTCCTGGCCAGCAATTTCTAATCATGATTAGTATAAAGTTTGCAGCAGCAAATATAATCCATAGAACTAGTGTAACACATTTGTTAAGAGAAGAGGTTATATGATCTTAATATTACTGATTGGAACACACATACACACACACATATACACACACACACTAAGTGATTAACTCTTTAGGTAAGACATGGTCTCTCAGTCTAATCTGCACAGAACAGTATATTGAACTCCCAAGAAATAGTATATAAATAAGCTTTTGTGTTCATGTACACTTCTTTTGAAAAAGCTTATACCAAGAATAAAACTTTGTTGATCTTAAAAGTGCCACTGGACTCAAACTTTTGTGGGCCAAGATGTGGACCCTCCCACTTGGGCTATCTTAATGTAAACCATGATAACAAAAAACGTAACAACTTTGTGTGGGTAAAATTTTACACTCCAGCATCTTCGATCAGTGGGTCCTGGCCCACTCTGATGACGCACTCCCTCTGCACATTGCAAGAGCGCTTGCCCAATTGGGACCCGGCTTTCGCACATGTACAAGCCAGGCCCTGATGCCACCCCATGTCCATAACTGGGCAAACAATGCGGTCCTCGTTTGGGCCCTCCCCTCTGCAATGGCTGCCGCGTTTCAGGCGCAGCCAGGCTTTTCTGCTGCTTTCAGACCAACATGACTACCCACCTGAATCTATATAAATACTAAACATTATTGTTTGCAATAACATGCCATGCAAAATGTATTTCTGGTTTTTTCTACTTCAGCATAATTCTGCAGTTTTAGTTGTCTAGCAGTGTATTTCTTTAAATGCATGCAAGCACAATGGGGTTTTTGTTATCTGCAAGCACTACACAGTGAATTATAATGTTTATTTATCAAACTAGAAGAACTTCTCCTCAGAAAATCTTACAGGATATATTTTTGAATGTTATATATAACTACCCCAAAACTCAACTTCTAACAACAGGATACTTTAATGCACAAAATGGCACAAGTAATGAGCAGGTACTAAAAGTTATTTTGGGGGATGAGAGTTATTTTCAGATAATGTAATGGTTAGCAGGAGTTCAAGAGACAAGATAAACAAGGTGAGGAATGTTACTTTTGAATGGTCTTAAAATCTATGGCTCATTCCGCACATGCAGAATAATGCACTTTCAAACTGCTTTCAGTGCTCTTTAAAGCTGTGCGGAATAGCAAAATCCACTTGCAAACAGTTGTGAAAGTGGTTTGAAAACGCATTATTTTGTATGTGCGGAAGGGGCCTATATAATAAAGGAGATTGTACTTGTGTGACAGGCTGTGGTGTAGTGCCCACGGGGCGGAGGGGCGTGATGCCCCAGGCGTGCCCCGGGGCAGGGGCATTCCAGGGTGTTCCAGGGTGGGGCGGACAGTGCTTCAGCAGGGGCGCAGGGCATGCACGTGCCTCAGGTACAGTTTCCCCTTGCTCCACCCCTGGTGGCAGGCAAAGGAATAAGTGTTAAAGATTTTGCCTTGGTTTTTCCACATCTTGTTCAACAAATTATATTCTTTGATGTTGGAGAATATAACTGGGGTGGCTATTTACCAGATGGTTTCGTGACCAGTAAACATCCAACAAAGCAATAATAGACCTTAGAATGTTAAAGCAGACCTAAACTGAAACCAATGCAGTGATCTGAAGAATTGGGGACTAAAGCTTGGCAGATTATACAAAGTGAGGAAAGAGGCAAATTGGTCAGGGAAGTCCTTATAAAAAAGCTGATGGAAGTATCTTGAACAAATATGAACTAATACCTGAGCTTTACAGTCCAGTAATTGCCCCCCCCCCCCATGATCATAGGTTTAAAACAAAAAGAAAAAATGGGTGGTTTGAATCTATATGTAGATGGTGAGTTATAAAGATAGTAAATTACATCACTATTGTAGGCTAACCAACTCAAGAAGGATATTGGAGCAGCTCAACTTTTGCAAAACGAAGTATAAAGGAGTGCTAAAAAATAAAGAAATGGGAAATATTGAAGAGAAAATGGAAACAACTCGTAGCCTGTAATAGTAATGGTAATTGTGTCTTCTGGAGCCTGGTAAATTCAAGTACTTAGGTTGACTTTTCATTCTCGCTGGCAATTTCCTCTTTGATTTAAGAAAAGTCTGTAGGAATCTGTAAGGAAGGAGAGGTAGTATAGAAACAAAGATGGAAGTTGAAGAAGGAGAATTGGAAACCTGGCAAACCTAGAAAAGAGATACATGCCTGAATTAAAATAAGACAATGAAATACTGCTGGACCTGATATGATCGTGATAGAATCACTGAAAGTGGATCCTGAGAGGTCGACTGTACTTTATACCCATTATTTACAAAAGTCAATGAAACTGGTAAATTCTTAGTGAAATGGACAAGTCTATTAATGTTTATAAAAAGGATTCAAAATATGAATGGACACATTGTAGACCAATCTGTTTAGTATCAGGAGTTTCCAGTCTTTATTTTGCTGCTTTGTTAGGTGTACAGAATGTGTGGTGACCGAACAAACTATTATTCTGGAGAAGGTAGGATTTCAAAGAGGCTTAAGCATCACAGACCATGAGTTAGTGTTGTACTTTCTGGTTGAAAAATATATATATCCATGACCTCAGAAATATAGGAGAAATGAATGTCCATGTCAGGAAGATGCATATGTGGATCTAGGTAGTGTCTTTGATTCTGCCTCATGAGAAAGACTGTAAAACAAGTTGGAGAAATCATCTATTAATTGCAGGCTCTTAGGACTAACGAAAATCTTCATAATGGTATTTATATGAGAATGAGGCGTGGACTTCATGTTAACCAATCAGATAGCATTATGGAAGACAGAGGAGTATAGCAAGGTATAATGCTAGCACCAAATGTTATTCAATCTTTACATTAATAATTTTCAAAGTTACTTTGGAGATAAATGCTACCACTCCTGCATGTCGCATACCTGCCATATATAGATGAAATAGTCTGCTTTCTCAAACAGTAATGGAGCTTTAATTCTGTTAAAATGCCAAGCTTTAATTCTGTTAAAATGAAGAATTAATAACTAATTATGATATGTCAAAAGTAATGACTTTCATCTATTGAGCAGGCCCTAATTAAGTTAATTGGTTAGTGGATGGTCAAACTCTGGAGCAGGTACAACAATTTAAAAATCTAGCGATCTTATTTAGATATAATTTAAAGTGGAGATACCATTGGACGTCAGTGCTGGAGAAGGTCAGAATAGAAGGGTTTTTTTTTTAAGATTTTGATACAAAGAGCATGGATGTAATGACCCTTCAGCATTTGCTGTATTTTAGGTTAAAATAACTTCGCTAATAACTTATGAGGCAAAGTTATGAACTGAGGAAGTGAATGAGAACATTGATCAACCTCTAATGTTCCAAATTGAGTTTCTGGTTCTGCTCCTAGAGAAGAGCTTGAATTGAGATCACTGGAAGTGCATTCCTGGCACCACATGAAAGTTCTGTTTTGTACTGAAGATTACGAGCTATTGTCAGGGTAAAGCAAGATCACTATGGGTTCCAACTTACTGATGAAAAAAGGCTAGGAATAGAAATTGAAGCCCTGAAGGAGTTGGGTAAAGTTGCAGCCATTTCTCTTTTGAAAAAGAAGGTAGTACAGTTAGGCAAAGCAAGTACTTCTTCTAGAGCAGGCAGGGTTTGCTCATTATTTTCTGGTGGTCTCCAACCTCCCCATGCCCTGACAACCTATTTGAAAAAGTTTAACAATCCTCACCTATATTCAAGCATTTTAGCTAGGATGAATGCTTATTCCCATAAGCAATTCTGAGGGACCTTTACAGGAAGATCACATTTCAGGACAGATACTGCAGATATGACTAAAAAGTGGTTGAAACATTAGATGAGATGATCTTGGGCTGTCCATGGTATGAGTTATATAAAGTGAAGGGGTTGGATTCAATCCTAAGGAATTTTTTATTAAGGATGAGCATCCAAGGGTTACTTTAGCCATGGCGAAATTCTTCTCAGTAGTGGATTATGAGGAACGCATGGCTGTGAACATCAAAACCAGCAACAAACAGTTCTTCAAGTACATCAAAAGCAGGAAGCCAGCAAGGGAAGCGGTAGGCCCGTTAGATGACAAAGGAACAAAGGGTGTGCTAAAAGATGACAGGGAGATTGCAGAGAAGCTGAATGAATTCTTTGCATCTGTCTTCACCCAAGAGGAGGTGAGGAAAATTCCTGCACCTGAACCAAGCTTCTTAGGAGGCGAATCCGAGGAACTAACGAAGATAGTGGTAGACAAGGAAGAAGTTCTGGCAGCCATTGATAAACTAAATGCTACCAAATCCCCTGGCCCAGATTGCATTCACCCAAGAGTTCTTAAAGAGCTCAAGCATGAAATTGCTGATCTTCTCACTTTAATATGCAACTTATCCCTGAAATCAGGCTCCATCCCTGAAGACTGGAAGATGGCCAATGTCACACCAATCTTTAAGAAAGGATCTAGGGGGGGACCGAAATTACAGGCCAGTCAGTTTGACATCTGTTCCTGGTAAATTAGTAGAATCTATCATTAAAGATAAAATTATAAAACATATAGAAAAGCAAGACCTGCTGAGAAAGAGTCAGCATGGCTTTTGCAGAGGCAAATCCTGTCTTACAAACTTACTAGAGTTCTTTGAGGTGTAAACAGGCATGTGGATAAGGGGGAACCAGTGGACATTGTCTACTTGAATTTCCAAAAGGCTTTTGACAAAGTTCCTCACCAGAGATTATTGAGAAAACTCAGCAATGAAGGAATAAGAGGAAGATCTTCCTATGGATTAAAAACTGGTTGAGAAACAGGAAGCAAAGAGTGGGTGTAAATGGGAAATTCTCACAATGGAGAGATGTGGGGAGTGGTGTACAAGGATCCGTTTTGGGACCAGTGCTCTTTAACCTATTCATAAATGACCTGGAAGTAGGGGTGGGTAGCGTGGTGGCCAAGTTTGCAGATGATACCAAATTATGTAGGGTGGTGAGAACCACAAAGGATTGCGAGGAGCTCCAAGCGGACCTTGATAAGTTAGGTGAGTGGGCTAAGAAATGGCAAATGCAGTTCAATGTAGCAAAATGCAAAGTGATGCACATAGGGGCAAAAAATCCAAACTTCACATACACGCTACAGGGGTCAGTGCTATCAGTCACAGACCAGGAAAGGGATTTGGGCGTCTTAATTGATAGTTCCATGGGAATGTCAACTCAATGTATGGCAGCTGTGAAAAAGCCAAACTCTATGCTGGGGATAATCAGGGAAGGAATTGATAATAAAACTGCAAAGATTGTCATGCCCTTCGGGGATCGGGCGGTATAAAAGCTGAATTAATAAATAAATTAATAAATAAAAATAAATAAATAAATATAAAGCCGTGGTGCGACCACACTTGGAGTACTGTGTTCAGTTCTGGTCACCACATCTCAAAAAGGATATTGAAGAGATAGAAAAAGTGCAGAGAAGGGCAACAAGGATGATTGAGGGACTGGAGCACCTTCCTTATGAGGAAAGGCTGCAGCGTTTGGGACTCTTTAGTTTGGAGAGGAGACGTCTGAGGGGGGATATGATTGAAGTCTATAAAATTATGCATGGGGTAGAAAATGTTGACAGAGAGAAATTTTCTCTCTTTCTCACAATACTAGAACCAGGGGGGCATTCATTGAAAATGCTGGGGGAAGAATTAGGGAACTAATAAAGGGAAACACTTCTTCACGCAACGTGTGATTGGTGTTTGGAATATGCTGCCACAGGAGGTGGTGATGGCCACTAACCTGGATAGCTTTAAAAGGGGCTTGGACAGATTTATGGAGGAGAAGTCAATTTATGGCTTCCAATCTTGATCCTCTTTGATCTGAGATTGCAAATGCCTTAACAGTCCAGGTGCTCGGGAGCAACAGCCGCAGAAGGCCATTGCTTTCACATCCTACATGTGAACTCCCAAAGGCACCTGGTGGGCCACTGCGAGTAGCAGAGAGCTGGACTAGATGGACTCTGGTCTGATCCAGCTGGCTTGTTCTTATGTTCTTATGTTCTTAGTGACTGAGTTGAAGGGAAAGATGTTGTTTGATGATGTGGCTAAGAATAGAATTTAGGAATAATAACAAAAAAGGGCAAATTTTAAATCTTGGAATACAGTAGATTAAAATAGACATATATAAATGTAATAATAATAAAATAATTTAGGAATAATTTAGTATGGCCTGACTTGAGGCCTTTGTTCAAATGAGTTGACCATTAGAGTATTATTGGATTGCATTCAAGGAAGTACTATGTTAATTTAATTTTCCTTGTATAAATGATATGAAATTTTTCTCTCTTTAGTTTGGAGAGGAGGCGGCTGAGTGGGGATATGATTGAAGTCTATAAAATTATGCATGGGGTAGAAAATGTTGACAGAGAGAAATTTTTCTCTCTTTCTCACAATACTAGAACCAGGGGGCATTCATTGAAAATGCTGGGGGGAGAAAATTGGGACTAATAGGAAACACTTCTTCCCTTAGCGTGTGATTGGTGTTTGGAATATGCTGCCACACAGGAGGTGGTGATGGCCACTAACCTGGATAGCTTTAAAAGGGGCCCCAGACTGAATTTATGGAGGAGAAGTCGATTTATGGCTACCAATCTTGATCCTCTTTGATCTGAGATTGCAAATGCCTTAACAGACCAGGTGATCGGGACCAACTGCATGAAGGCCATTTAAGTTCACATCCCTGTGCAGCTGGAGCTCCCAAAAAAAGGAGCACCTGGTGAGGCCACTACTTGCAGTAGCAGAGAGCTGGACTAGATGGACTTTGGTCTGATCCAGCTGGCTTGTTCTTATGTTCTTATGTTCTTATGTTCTTATGAACCATCTTTCTATTACTTGCAGGTCGGAATGTTCAAAATTCATCCTGAAATCCCCGAATCGCTGTCTGCTGAAGCAAGAGCCTTTATTTTGCTCTGCTTTGAACCTGATCCAAACAAACGCATCACAGCATCTGACTTACTTAAAGATGGTTTCTTGAAACAGATGAACAAGGGCAAGAAAAACAGAATTGCATTCAAGCCTTCAGGTAAGGAATTGTTGTCTAGGGTGGCTGCGGCAGAAGGAAGGATTACATAGAGAGATTTGAATAATTATTTTTCAGCATTCTGGGCATGTCAAGAGGCAAAATAGTGAAAGGTACCTTTTAATGTAAAGCTAGCTCAACTGGACAGCTTATTTTTGTAGCTAAAATAATATTCTTCCTTCCTTCCTTCATTCCTCCTTCCTTCCTTCCTTCCTTCCTTCCTTCCTTCCTTCCTTCCTTCCTTCCTTCCTTCCTTCCTTCCTTCCTTCCTTCCTTCCTTCCTTCCTTCCTTCCTTCCTTCCTTCCTTCCTTCCTTCCTTCCTTTATTTGATTGCTTGGTCACCTTGCCCCTTAACAGACTCTGGGTAGTTTACCATGATGAAAGTTCCAGATTAAAATTAGCAATGAAGGCACAATAAAATTAATCTCTCACTTAACTAAAGGGAATAAATTATAGAAAGGGAGGGAAAAAAAAGGGGAAGGGGAAAAAAGAAAGGGAGGAAAGCAAGAAAGGGAAAGAAAGGCCAGCTATGACGGAATACCACTGCTGCCCCAACTGTAGGCCTGGTGGAACAGCTCTGTCTTACAAGCCCTGTGAACCCAGATCTCATTTGACAGAGTATATCACCAGGCCAGAGCCAGAACTGAAAAGGCCTTTGACCAAGCATAGCTGGGTGTCTGTTGGACAAGGGATCACCAATAAGTTGTTATCCATAGAACAAAGTGCTCTCTTGGGGATATATTTGGCGAGGCTGTCCCAAACCATTCAGGGTTTTGAAAGTCAGCACTAGAACCCAGTATTCCTCTGGTAACCAATGCAGCTGGTGGAGCACTGGATGGATGGGCTCTTGCACTGGCATTTCAGTAAGGAGTTGTGCGGCTGCATTCTCAGATGGGGTTTCTGAATCAGTCTCAAGGGTAGCTCAGTGTAGAGCAAGTATAACCAGGAGGTGACCATTGCATGGATCACTGTAGCTATGTCAGGGCATGACATGTAGGGGGGCAGTAAATTGGCCTGTCATGGTTGATAAAATGCCAGCCTGGCCACATTTATGATCTGAGCCTCCATAGACAACGAGGTATCAAGTATCACACCCAGATTCTTGACAGTTGGCAAAAGTGTAGTTGCACCCTGTCAAGGGTGGAAGGTAGCCACACATACCCGCATCTCCCCAACCCAGACACAGGACCTCCAACTTGTTATTTATTTATTTATTTTTAAAGAAAAACAAGACTAAGATTTTTCAGAGTTACTTTTTGACTGGAAAAAAGGTGGGGGTTTTTTTTGAGAAACCTTAAAGTGATGTTCACATTTCTCACTGGGTTGTGTAGCAGGAGAAAAACAAAAATATTTGACAGCTGGGAACTTTCCTGTAAGTGCTGATTTTGTTTCACCAAGAGAGAAAGAACTGTCACGCCATTACAGTGTTCACAGGTGTAAAAGTGAAGGAGCTTGCTGTAGTTGTTGTAGTGGTCTCTGCAGCTAGCAGTCCATTGAGCACTGAGTAGCACGTCCAGAGGGTCCTAATAATCAGTCTCTTCCAGCCAGGTATGGGCTTCACATCAAGCAGCATATTTCATTTCCGTGGAGTGACAAAGCTGATTTATTCAAATTCATTTTCTTTCCAAAAATGTTATTACATGCAATTGCAGCTCAGTTCCTTGATTTGCTTCAATGATTAGTCAAGTTGCTTATTTATTCCTGTTTCTACTCTTTTGCTCTAGATTATAATCGCAGCACATCGCTTCCTTTGCCAGTCCAAGGGGAACTAGCTGGCAGCAGCAGCAGTGAACATGGCTCAATCTCACCAGATTCTGACATGCAACATGATATGTTCTTTGAAAAAACAAAGCGCTCTGTGTCAGAGATTCAGGCAAAATATCCCATTTCCCATTTACTAAGGTAAAACCAGCATGATGTAAAATGTCTGTTGAGATTGCACAAAATCCAATTGGTTTTACAATTAGTAGACTTGCAGCACAATCCAAAAGGTGCGTGTGAAAGTGCTGTGGAGACAGTGTGACCCCACGTAATGCTACTTGTGCCAGTGTAAGGGACATTTATGATAGCACCAGGGCACATATACTGGAACCAGGGAACGGCACGGGAGTGCGATGCAGGAGCACTGGTACAGCTGTTGCAGTGGTGCACCTCTGGCAGAAGGGCTCGCACTGACACCAAAGGGGACATTCCTAGGGGCAGAGTTGATGCTAGCTGGATCCAGTGCCAAAGGTCACCTTACAGAACAACCACTAATAGTTCGCCACTACTGGCTGGGATCCTCCTCCTCCCAGCAGCCTCTCTTGACATTATTATTTGCTGATGGACTGCCAAGGAAAGGCTGGTGTGGTCGGAATGGCTGTGTTGACTGATATTGATATCACCACTGCAACTTGTAATGGGCCATGCTAACATACATATCCATCTGGTCACCCTGCCTAGTGGAGTCACCCAGAAGGTTGGTCCAGCCAGTCTGTATGGGAAGGACACTGGGCCAGGGGTTCAGGCATGCTTTGGCCACCCATAGTATGTATGGGGCATCCTTCCCTCCCTTGGTTTTGAGCTGTTCTGCAGCCTGCTCATCTCTTTCAGAGGATGATAGTTGGATGACACCCGGGAACTCATCTTCTTACTCCTTCCCCTCCCTGTCCTGGGACTGGCTTCACTGTTCTCTCCTGCCCTTTTCCTCCACCCCCTTGATAGATGTCAGTCATCCTGTCCATCTGAGCCTGTGCCCTGCCCCCTCCATGATGGTGCTGCTGTGCCCATTCCAGGACCATGGATTCCAGGACCATGGATTGGCTTTTTGCTCTACCAACTCAGAGTTTGCTGCAGCAAACTGCTTAGCAGATGGCTCAGCTATAAGAACATAAGAACATAAGAACATAAGAACAAGCCAGCTGGATCAGACCAAAGTCCATCTAGTCCAGCTCTCTGCTACTCGCAGTGGCCCACCAGGTGCCTTTGGGAGCTCACATGTAGGATGTGAACGCAGTGGCCTTCTGTGGCTGTTGCTCCCGATCACCTGGTCTGTTAAGGCATTTGCAATCTCAGATCAAAGAGGATCAAGATTGGTAGCCATAAATCGACTTCTCCTCCATCTGTCCAAGCCCCTTTTAAAGCTATCCAGGTTAGTGGCCATCACCACCTCCTTTGGCAGCATATTCCAAACACCAATCCTGCGTTTAGTGAAGAGTGTTTCCTTTTATTAGTCCTAATTCTTCCCCAGCATTTTCAATGAATGCCCCTGGTTCTAGTATTGTGAAAGAGAAAAATTTCTCTCTGTCAACATTTTCTACCCCATGCATAATTTTGTAGACTTCAATCATATCCCCCCTCAGGCGTCTCCTCTCCAAACTAAAGAGTCCCAAACGCTGTAGCCTCTCCTCATAGGGAAGGGGCTCCAGTCCCTCAATCATCCTTGTTGCCCTTCTCTGCACTTTTCTATCTCCTCAATATCCTTTTTGAGATCACGGCGAACAGAACTGGACACAGTACTCCAAGTCGTGCTTACTGCTTTATATAAGGGCCGCGACAATCTTTGCAGTTTTATTGTCAATTCCTTTTCTAAGGGTCCCCAGCAAAGGAGTTGCCTTTTTGACAAGTGGCATGCATTGAGTTGAAATTCCCATGGAACTATCAACTAAGGCGCTAAATCCCTTTCCTGGTCTGTGACTGATAGCACTGACCCCTGTAGCTGTGTTAATGTGAAGTTTGGATTTTTTTTGCCCTATGTGCATCGCTTTACATTTTGCTACATTGAACTGCATTTGCCATTTCTTAGCCCACTCACCTAATTTATCAAGGTCCGGCAGAATCTGTAATCCTTTGTGGTTCTCACCACCCTACATAATTGGTATCATCTGCAAACTTGGCCACCGCTTCTACCATACCCTACTTCCAGGTCATTTATGAATGGGTTAAAGAGCACTGGTCCCAAAACGGATCCTTGGGGACACCACTCGACATCTCTCCATTGTGAGAACTTTTCATTTACACCCACTCTTTGTTTCCTGTTTCTCAACCAGTTTTTTAATCCATGGGAGGACTTCCCTCTTATTCCTTCATTGCTGAGTTTTTTCTCAACAGTCTCTGGTGAGGAACTTTGTCAAAAGCCTTTGAAATCCAAGTAGACAATGTCCACCGGTTCCCCATCCCACATGCCTGTTTACACCCTCAAAGAACTCTAGTAAGTTTGTAAGACGGATTTGCCTCTGCAAAAGCCATGCTGACTCTTTCTCAGCAGGTCTTGCTTTTCTACATGTTTTATAATTTTATCTTTAATGATAGATTCTACTAATTTACCAGGAACAGATGTCAAACTGACAGGCCTGTAATTTCGGGTCCCCCTAGATCCTTTCTTAAAAATTGGTGTGACATTAGCCATCTTCCAGTCTTCAGGGATGGAGCCTGATTTCAGGGATAAGTTGCATATTAAAGTGAGAACATCAGCAATTTCATGGCAGGCTCTTTAAGAACTCTTGTTGGTACCAATCTGGGCCAGAGGGATTTGGTAACATTTAGTTTTATCAATGGCTGCCAGAACTTCTTCCTTGTCTACCACTATCTTTGCTAGTTCCTCGGTTAAGCCTCCTGAAGCTTGGTTCAGGAGCAGGAATGTTCCTCTACCTCCTCTTGGGTGAAGACAGATGCAAAGAATTCATTCAACTCTGCAATCTCCTGCCATCTTTTAGCACACCCTTTGTTCCTTGTTTGTCATCTAGCTTGGACCTACGCTTCCCTGCTGGCTTCCTGCTTTTGATGTACTTGAAGAACTGTTTGTTGCTGGTCTTGATGTTGCTTGGTTTCCTCATAATCCTTTTGCCTCCGCTTACAGCTAACTTGCTTCTCTTTTGCCACCATTTGTGTTCCCTCTCACTTATTCTTCATCAATAAAACTGGACTTCCATTTTCTAAAAGACATTTTCTTTCTGATAATTTCCTCATAACTCTTGTTAACCATGGTGGCTTTCTTTTGGACTGGGTGCTGCCTTTTCTAACCTGTGGAACATTTCAGCTGAGCTTTTATTACTGTGTTTTTTAAATAACCTCAAACATCCTGGACAGTTTTGACTCTCTTGATTTTCCCTTTCAGCTTCCTGGCACTATCCCCTCATCTTTGAGAAATTTCCCTTTCTGAAGGCGAATGTAACTACACTAGTAGTTGCCACTTGTTCACATGCAGAGATGCTGAATCTGACAGCATTGTGGTCGCTGTTCCCTATTGGCTCAACAACACTGACTTCCCGTACCAGATCCTGGGTGCCACATAGAATTAGATCTATGATCACCTCTCCCCTGGTTGGTTCCACAACTATCTGCTCTAAGCCACAGTCATTTATCATATCTAGGAATGCTCTCTCCTTACTATGACCTGAACATGCATTTTTCCAGTTTATATGGGGATAGTTAAAATCACCCATTACCACTACATTTTTGTTTTGTTGGCCTCTCTAATTTCTTTTCCATCTCAGAATCCTCTTGTTCACTTTGGTCAGGACGATGTATTCTAATATTAAACTGTCCTTCACACCTGGTATTTAGATATCCACAGTGATTCTGGCAGAGACCAAGCTCCCTTGCATTGTCTGGCCATTTTATGTGATACTATGCTCTCTTTGATGTAAAGGACAGCTCCACCCCAATGTAAGCCCTGTCCTATCCTTCCCTAGAGCCCTGTAGCCTGGCATAACAGCATCCCACTGGTTCTCCTCATTCCACCATGTCTCTGTAATGCCCACTATATCAAAGTCCTCCTTCAAAACTCTGTACTCTAGCTCTCCCCATTTTGGAGTCGAATGCTTCTACTATTAGCATAGAGACACCTGTATACCCTGTCTCTGTCCTTAACCTGGGATTTATGTGCTTTACCCTCAAGTCTTTTGTAGACACTATCCCTTGTCACATGCACATTGCTATGTTCCTCGCTTGTATGTGGTTGATTTAGAAAAACCTCCCTCTCTGTCTGCATCCCCATAGATACTGTATTCCGAACCAAAGTCACCTCAGCTCCTGTCGGCTTTCCCCCAGTGATCAGTTTAAAAGCTGTTCTGCCACCTTTTTAATGTTGAGTGCCAGCAGCCTGGTTCCTCTTTGGTTAAGATGAAGCCCGTCCCGTTTGTACAGGCCTGCCTTGTCCCAAATCTGAAACCCTCTGCCTTACACCACCTTCTCATCCATGCATTGAGACCCTGTATCTCCGCTTGCCTAGCTCGCCCTCTTGGCGTGGAGCAGGTAGCATTTCAGAATGCCACCTTGGAGGTCCTGGACTTCAACCTGTTTCCTAGCAGCCTAAATTTGCTTCCAGAACCTCCGGCTACATTTCCCAATGTCGTTGGTGCCAATGTGGACCACAACTGCTGACTCCCACCCCAGCACTGTCTAAAGCCTATCCTAGGCGGCGTGACATCCGCAATAACCTTCGCCGGAAAATACAGAAGTCACCATGCGGTCATCCACGCCTCTCACAAACCCAACTCTCTGCATTTCTAATGATCGAATCACCCACTACAAGGAGCCCCCCCACCTCCCGAGGGGGTATCCTCAGTCTTGAGGATAGCTGATCACCAGTTAAGGAAGGGATCCCATCTAAGGGGCATCTTCCCCCACCTGGAACTGGCACCCTCCATCCCCAAGGCCTTCATTCTCCATGACATCTGAAGAGATGTCACCTTGGGAGATGGGACCTGGCTGTTGGGTCCCTGAAAGCCCTCGTCTGTCACCCTCTCTGCTTCTTTCGAAGCTTCTCCAGGTCTGCCACCTTGGCTTCAAGAGAGAGGCACCGTTCCTTGAGTGCTAGAGAGAGCTCATTGCAGCGAGGGCACACCCACGACTTCTGTCCTAGTGGCAGATAGTCATACATGTGACACTCAGTGCAGACCACGGCAAGCCCCCCCCCCCTGCTGGCTTTCTGCCTTCATATCTGATTTGTTTAGATATTTCAATATTAAGCTTTTAGTCACTGCCCCCCTGGAGCTATCTGCACGTACTATCTGTCAAATATGTCCTTATTAATTTAAAAAACAAAAAAAATTAAATTAAAATTGTGCGTGCCGCTGGTTCCAGAGACTGAACTAAAGCCCCACCTCTCAGGACAAAAGCCCCACCTCTCAGGACAAAGAGGAACAAGAGATGAACTCTGTTAACCCCTGTTAAGCCCTGCCTTCCAGATTCAGCAGCCTTAGCTCACAGGAGCCTTACAAGGAGAAAAAGAGATAACCCCTGTTAAAATACTGTTTTAAAAGCTGTGGCTTTGAGAAAAGCCCTCCAAAATGAACAAAGCAAACCTGTGGCAAAGCAGCCCCCCTTCTGGATTGCGCTGTTCTCAAAGTTAGCATACTGAAAGCCTCATTGAAATCATATTGTTTGAGAATGCAGCTGCACAGCTCCTTACTGAGGTGTCAGACCATGGGGTGCAGGGCTGGCCCCAGTGTGTGCTTTAGTTCATCATTTGCAGTACCTTTAGTTGACGTTAGCATTCATGTATGTATTGTCCCATACTTGATTCCTTGTAGTGAACAATCCTGTTGTCCTTTTCTGATCTAGTATTCCTGATGAGAACTCAGTTTCAGATGACAGAAGTGCTTCCCCTTCCCTTGAAGAAAAGGATTCCGGTCTTTTCTTATTACGGAAAGACAGCGAGCGACGTGCAATTCTCTATAAAATCTTGAAAGAGGAACAGAACCAAGTTGCTTCTAATTTACAAGACTGTGTAGCACAGGTAATAAAACTTTGACGATATTTTCTTTTTAGAAAAAGGAACACACAATTATAGAATTTGATGCATCTTCTTTTACAAAGAAAAAACCTTAAAACATACTCTGTATCACTTTTGTAAGTTGTGGTGTTTTGCCTTGGTAAATAAAACTAGTGAGTATTTTTTTACCACTTTGCAAAATCTTTTAGTTCAATTACTATGGGAAGTATTTGAAAGAAATAGTTTAATTTTGGCAACACTAGCATTTTTATAGCACTGGTTCTGACCATGACTGTCGAATATATCTGGGACTATCTTTTAACATCTTTTCTTATTTGTCAGATCACTGGATGAAAATTTAACTGCTGAAAAATATTTAAATTCTTCGGATAGTTACTCCCATGCATTAGTCAGCTCGATCCAAAGGAGGTGGGGTGGTCAAGCAGTCACCGGGGATAGTGCAACCTCCAAAGAGGGAGGCGGAGGTGTGGGCACTGGGGGAGAAGGAGAAAAACCTCTTCTCTCTGTCGCTACATTCAGTCATTGCTATTTTATTTTTGTTTTTATGTTTTCTCAAAGTACTTGCTGATAGCTCTGAATTCTTGTTACCAAATTCAAATTATTCTGTTTCATGTAAAACAGTTTTTAGTAATAGAATCTATTACAATGATATCTGGCTTTTACCTTTAGTTTCCAAGTCATTATATGTTTTTTTAATCCTGGTTTTTTTTTGTTATTCTTTTAGTTCCCTTATTTATGCCTGCAACTTCAGTTTTTTACAATTAAACTTCAGTCATCTCAATACATAGCCCCTTATTATAAATTTTAAAGTATCCCGGCCTACACGCATTGGCTTCCTTCAGTTATATTTTCTTTAAAATCACTTTGAACGCCTTCTTGCAATTTTTCCCCGGATTCTTAGTTAATAAAATAGTGTAAAATCTGCATGTGTAGGTGGTTGTTTGCTGTTCAAAGATATTCAAATCTACCCATACAGGTACATGCCTGTCAATTTCTGCTTTTACAGTGTTTTGCAATAAGTTAATGACAGATTGAAATCTTTTCTAGAATATGTATTGTGTCTATGTGAATAATATGTAAAATTCATCTTCTGTGGATTATCTGCTCTCTAAGCATATATGAGATTGAATTCCTGTAAAACTTTTGCCAGTTTACTTTCCCCTATTTTCTTTTTTGTATTTTTATTACATCCTATCGAGGTAATATTACTATTGATATGAGTCCAGTTTAGATTTTTTCCTATTATAAGTTCTCCTTGTTTAAATTTGTCTAAGTTTTAAAATGTGTTCCTTGGGAACTTAATTTGTTCATTATTTGGTGCATAAACAGAAGAAATAGAGTGCATAAATATATTTGTAAATTTGTATTTAAGGACTGACTGGTATAATGGTTAGCAGCTAAGTCTACATCAAAGAACATTAATCGTATCCAAATGGTTTCAAATGACTTTGATCCATTCTTATGTGGAATGCAGTTCAAGTTCTTCAGGCTTTCTTGTTAATCCATCAATCAAAATGCTTCCCAAGAGGAAACTGTTCCCCCCATGGAAATGCTGCACTGGATCCAAGCCAGTTTATTGTTCAAATAATGTATAAACTTTTTTGCTAAAATTTGTGCTTTCACCTAAAGATGATATTTGTGTGTGGGGGGGGGGGGGGGGGGGGGAATACTGATACCATTTTTTCCAGTTTTGTTCAGAACCCCCCCCCCCCGAACTTCAGGGAAGGGTTGAAATAATTAACATATACAATTGTATTTTGCATATCTATGAAATTAAAAGGTATAATTTTCTTAATCTTTCTGAAAGCAACATTGCAAATACCCAGTATCTTAGCATCTTGAAAAACTGGGGGAGGGGTGAATAAAGGAAAAAAATAGAAAGCACAAATTTTAGCAAAAAAGTTTATACATTATTTGAACAATAAACTGGCTTGGATCCAATGCAGCATTTCCATGGGGGGAACAATTTCCTCTTGGGAAGCGTGACTCGTTTACCCCTTGCAGCAGGAGGGTGGGGCAAAAATGTCACACTCCTCCCACCTGTGGAAACACTGCACACTGGGTTGAAGCCTGGTCTCTTCCAGTTGTGGTGGGGTAGCTAGTCACACAACTGGATAATGAGCTAAACTTTCTTTAGTCGCATGTAAACAATAAATATATACATGAAAATATAAGTTATGTATGTCTACAGTAGACACAGAAATGATCATTATCTCAAGCTGTAGCCATTTTATTCATAAGAGTTTTCCCCCAGTGTTGTACAACATGTCCACATTTTTGCATGGCCTTCAAAAAATTTTCAAAAATTTATTCACTCCCTTCCCTTTGCTGTCAAATGACTACACATATTTGATGAAAAGCTGCCCTCTACTGCCCTTACTGTGAACTGGCATATTTGCAACTTAAACCTCCAGCACAGAGAAAACCAAATGTCATCACTTGTGCTGAGGCTCAAAATGACACATTTACTGCATCTAGTTTATGAGAGTTTATTGTAGAATGACTAGTCCTTATTTTGCCACAGTAACCTAGTCCTTGTTAATGTGAATAGATGTAAGAATGAAACTTGTAGACAATGCAGTTGTTATTCTGTTCGTTCCCAAGAGGTTGATCATGCAAGTGTCTTTGCCTCTTAGGAGCAAATTCCAGTCTGAATTATGGCTGTACTATATGAATTGTAGCAGCTAAATCAGGACCTGAAACCTACTAAATCTTGGTTAAATGATAATCCCGCTTAGTAGTCAACATTGTTAAGGTTGGTGTCCCTTGATAATTGTTAACATGAGATGAGAGAGTTTTCTTCATGGAGGTGAGGCTGCTGTCTAGTGTCTTAACTCTGTAAATAGACAGGTCATGTCAAATAGGTACCTGCTTTGAAAATTGCCAGACCATCAGTGTACAGAGAATTTTGTATCACCTGCTCAGTAATTGGTAGAAAATGGCTAAGCAAAGAAGTTGAAAGTCTGAAAGAATGCTTCCCATACTTTTGATATTTGGCATGTTCATGTCCGTTGATTAAAAACTGCAGCTACGTGTCACTCATTTCTGATACTTTTTCTTAGAGAGAGAGGTGGGAAGAGAAAAAGAAATTTTAAATCAATCTCAAAAATTATAAGCATTCTTCTCTGCAGAATCTGCAGAATTGCCTTTTGCCATTCCTCCTGCCAGGACATGTAGATGGGGTTCTAGGCAATAGGATTCCCTTACTTACCTATGAACCAACAAGAATACGTGATACATAGATGCATAAAATGCCACAGTAACATGAGCCTAACCAACATAGCACTTGATTCCCTGGTACAATTAGTCCCTTTCTTCTGGTGATATTACAGTCCTTATATTAGTAAAGGAACTGGCGAACAGTGTTTCCAAGAGATGGAGGCATGTCACATAGTGCTTTAATTATTCAAAACATGCTTCAGCTTTTCTCATTGCGAAACTAAATAAGGGCCCTTTAAAAACATGCTTCCAGAATCCTCATTTTATTAACGTAATGTCTCTTTCCCATTATATTTGTTAACTAATTGCTGTGAATCATGGTGTGACTGAGAATTTCCAATTCCCTGCTAAGCAAACATACTGAGATTTGCCAGTTGTTGATGTGCTTGATTTTCCATTTTCTGAATTTTTCTTCAGAGTTCTGAAGATCTGCATCTTTCAGTCACTCACATCAAACAAATAATAGGAATTTTGAGAGATTTCATACGCTCTCCTGAACATAGAGTTATGGAATCAACTATATCCAAGCTGAAAATTGACCTGGATTTTGACAGTACTTCCATCAATCAAATTCATCTAGTGTTATTTGGATTTCAAGATGCAGTAAGTGGATCAAAATACTAATCGTCGGACTGTGAGCAGAGGCAACAGCTATTCTTCAGCCAATCACATGCACAAATATTGTGACCCAGACAACACTCTGTGACTTTCACTACTATGCAAACAGATAATGCTCATCTTCTACTGTTGTGAAAGAAGGGGAAGGAGAGTACAAGTGAATTGTAGAATATTATGTGCTTAGGTGTTATAATTTTCATAGAAGGGAAGGGAAGATGCAACGCAGAGTGCACAAGGGAAATGTTTCAAATTTCAACAGACATTTTAGTACACTATGTCAGAACTTCAAAAATGAATATTATATTGCTGGGGTTTGTAGAAAATTGTAGAAAGCATGTGACATACAACCTGAAGTAAGTGGAGACTCAGACTCAGATAAAAGCAATATCCCAGATGTAGTGTGGCAATAGTTCTCTTTGCGGTGACAGCAACATCTTGATAATCACAGCAGTAATGAAGCAACTGAGATACTTCAGTCATAGTACCACCTAGCCTGAGTAAGCTTAGCAATCACAGGATAAAAGGGCTGGTCCTCCCAAGGATAAGTACCAGGAAATAGGCATAAATGGATAGTTCTCACAATTGAGGGAAAATCAATGTTTAAGTTCAATACATATTGGAACAAAAAATCCTGATTTTAAATATACGCTGATGGGGCTGAACTGACTGAGACTGAAAGAGACCTTGGGGTTGTTATGGAATGCTGGATGAAAATATCGACTCAGTGTACAGCATTGGTGGAAAACGTGAATGCCATGCTAGGAATTAGTAGGAAAGGGATTGAAAATAAAAGAGAAAGTATTTTAATATCCTTGGATAAAACTTTGGTGGGGCCTCATCTGGGCTATTGTGTGCAGTCCTGGCCACCATATATCAAGAGAGAAGACATTGCAGAAGATGCATAGTAGGGCAACCAAGATGATTAAGGAATTGGAGCACTTTTCCTATGATGAAAGGCTAAGGACTCTGGAACTTCTCAGCCTACAAAAAAAAAGATGGCTAAGAGGAGACATGACAGAGATTTATAAAGTTATACCTGGGATGGAGGAAGATTCCAACCCCTGTTATAATAGGGACACCCAATCAAATTGTTGGGAAATAGGTTCAGAATAGATATAGAAGGAAATATTTCCTTACTCAACTAACAATTAAATTGTAGAATTCACTGCCAGTGGAGGCAGTGATGACTACAAACATAGAAAGATTTAAAGAGGGTTAGATTCATGAAGGAGATGTCTATCAATGGTTACTAACCACTGTAAATGAAAAAACCCTCCATATCCAAAGGCAGTAAACTTCTGAATATTAGTGCTTGGAGGTAGCAGTGGGCCTTGGCCTCTGTGCGGTTTGCCTTCCAGATCAGCTAGTTGGACATTGTGGAAACAGGATGCTGGACTTCATGGCACATTGGTCTGATGCAGCAGTCTCTTCCTTATGTTATGAATTCTAACAGTCAGGATTGAATTCTTAAAGTACCATAAGG
The DNA here is from genome assembly GCF_021028975.2 of Sphaerodactylus townsendi. Lineage (NCBI taxonomy): Eukaryota > Metazoa > Chordata > Lepidosauria > Squamata > Sphaerodactylidae > Sphaerodactylus > Sphaerodactylus townsendi. The sequence continues at coordinate 83,183,353 of NC_059428.1, forward strand.
TGAAGTACATGAACTGGGATCTAGATAAGTTGCTGGGATGGAAGGATTGCTTTATTTCAAACAGAAAAGAGTGGCTTTTATTTTGTGAAATTATTATTTCAGTAATAATGTGCACTTAGACCTTTGCTCTTGAATTTTAGAAAATAATGTTTTCTGGGGGGAAGTTCCTTTTATGCTTAGTAAACATGATCTGCTGTTTGAGAACCGCTGAACAACAGTGGCTAACTGTGTATTCCTATGCAAAATTGCAGCCCTCAGAGTCAGTTGAAGTCAGTAAGTTTAAAATGTTGCAGCTCTGCATAGGAATGCACTGAAAGATGATGAACTAATGATATGAGAGGTCCCGGTTTAAGTTTCACTTCAGCCACAGACCCACTAAGTCATCACAGACTCAACCTCCCACCCCTCAATATGGGGATAATATGTTACTACATTACGGAGGTGTTATAAGAAGTATAAAATGATTTTTCTGATCACTGAAAAACTGTGAATGCTGTTCATTTAAATGGCATTTCCAGCACAACTATGTCTTATTCTGGACTTCTGATATATTTTTATTTGTTTAGAATATTTATATACCCTGTCTTTCTCCCAACACAGTGAGGTCCCAAGTCAGGTGACAATAAGAATCATTAACATGTTGTATTAAAAATAGGTAATAAAAACATGTAATTAAAACAGGTAAGCCAGAAGTTCTTTTAAATAGTTCTCTCTTACTGCCTCACTCACATGCCCCAAGTATGGGTATCTGCCCTACCCCTTTTGTTCTATAACTGGCCCAGAAACAGCCTGGGCCAGGAGAGGCTGTGCCCTTGTAAGTTAGGAGACCTTGCTTTGAGGAGCACACTTGCCACATGAGTTCTTAGCCAGAGAGATGGTCCTTCAAGTATAAGGTTCCCAGGTCGCCAAGGGCTTAGAGCTAAACTGTTTTATTTGATCCTTTCCTTACAGGTGAACAAAGTACTAAGAAATCATCTGATCAGGCCCCACTGGATGTTTGCTATGGATAATATAATACGACGTGCAGTTCAAGCTGCTGTCACTATTTTAATTCCAGGTAAGTTAAAACAAAGCATTGAAAAGGTAAATTATATCATTAAAAAGGATGTACAAAGTATGGTCAGAGTGCATATGCATTGCCAAAAGTATGTTATGACAAATTAAAAGGGTTGTGTCTCTGTAAACTCATGCACAAATGAATATCCAACAGTGCAGTCCAAATGCAGAGATACTACACCAATGAGGTGGTCTCAACTTGACTACTTCTGTCCCAACAACTAATAGCAATTAAATTTTGTTATACTGAAGACCACTATTCAGTTTGCTTGTCCCAGTAGACTTATCATATTTTTTAATTTTCTGACCATTTTTATTTTCTGACCATTATGTGCCTGAAACCACAAAGTGCATCTGGAGTAACTGAAATAACACATGTAGTGTCCAGTTCTATTATCCTGTAAAATATTCATGTATGAGCAAGACATGTGCTGGTATGCTTGGGGATATATTTAAAACTTTTATTTCACCTGCTAGCACAGCCAAAGTGATTTTTTTACTTTACATTTAAAAACTAGAACTGACATGATTTTTTTTGCCATCAAGCCACAGATGACTTATGACAACCCCATAGGGTTTTCAAGGAGAGAGACATTCAGAGGTGGTTTGCTATAGTCTGCCTCCATGTTATACCTCCCGGTATTCTTTGGAGTTCTTCTATCCAAATACTTGCCCAGGTTGAGGTTGAGAGTGTGTGACTGGCCCATGGAACATGTAGGGGTTTGAACTTGAGTTTCTCAGATTCCAATACGACATCTTAACTACTACACAATGTAATAGTTCAGGGACTGGTGGAACAGGCTCCCTAAGGAGACCAGGACGCTGTGGGATCTACAGAGTTTCCGCAGGGCCTGTAAAACGGACCTGTTCCGCCAGGCTTTTGGCCAGCCGGGGTGTCCATCGGGCCCTTGTACCATCTAAGCCTCCTGTGGGGAGGGGGGAGGAAGGTCACCATCAGCTGGTTTTCATTAATCTGTCATGATGAAAATTTTAATTTATTTTTATGCTGAGTTATTTATTGAGTTATTTATATATGATGTACATCGCCCTGAGCCCTTCGGGGGAGGGCGGTCCAAAAATGTAACAAATAAATAAATAAATACTTTTTAAAACTTCATTTTAGTTTAAGTTATGTACTGTACTAGAAACTTCTTCAGTGTTACATGGGAAATAAAAGCAGCATGTTATTTAAATAACACAGTTGTATCAGTTTGAGAAGAAAGTTGCAAATACGTAACTTTTACTTTTCTTTTGAATGATTCTCATTTTTTAATTGAAGAGCTCACTACGCACAAGTAATTTCTGAAATAGTTTTCATCATCCCAAACCCACCAGATCAAGATACATACGCCCGGAATGCACCACTTAATTTCAGAAAGCCACCTTGGATACTTAACTATTAGGATTTTCTTTTGTGTAGAACTTCGGGCTCATTTTGAACCAATATCAGAGACTGAAGGAGTAGACAAAGATGCAGATGAAGTGGATGAAGATTTCCAGCGGGCAGAACAAAAACGTCCCGAGGAACCACTTAACACTTCTGGAATTTGCACGCTTACATCTTCAGTGGACCCTGACAGTCAGCAGCAGTTAAGCTTTCAATTAAGCAAACTTAAGCAGGAAACAAACAGGTAAACAACTTCCCTGAACATATTTAGCTTCCTTATTTAATTGCAAGGCTTGACAATATAAATGGTGATCATGAAATCATGTTAAATGAGACCGCAACTGAATTATTACAGTTCTTCCCTTGCTTATCCGAGTCAAGACAAAAACAGTTTGAGGTGTGTGTGTGGCTGCACTTCTTAAAAACCCATTTCAGAAGCATTCTGTAACACAATTTAGACAATAATTTGAATATCTCAGCAAAAGGATAAAATCATTAGACTCTCTAATGTGATATTAGGATTACATCACATTTGAGAATCAGTATGGTGTAATGTTTAAGAGCTGTGAATTCTGGAGAACCGGGTGTGATTTCCCACTCCTCCTCATAGCGTGAGATTCCAATTTGGTGAACTGGATTTGTTTCCCTGCAGTTATACATGAAGTCTGCTGGATAACCTTAATCTTGTCACAGTTCTTTGGAATTCACTCAGCCCCACCAACCTCACAAGGTGTCTGTTCTGGGGAGAGGAAGGGAAGGAGTTTGGGAGCTACTTTGAGACTCTTTATAGGAGAGAATAGCGGGGGTATAAATCCACCTGTTCTTCTTAATTTAATCCTTGACTGAACTTTTTCAGTGTTTCTTTCTCTGGCTGTTTCCGCACAGCCAGAGGCAGCGGCTTCCCACTGGCATAAATGAAGCTGGTGGAGCATTGGGACCGTTCGCATGGTCCCATGCGGACAGTCCCGACGCCACCGCTGCCCACAGGGGCAGCTCCGCACTGAGTTGCCCAGAGTGTCTGTGAGGGACTTACCTTGCCTTCCTCTGCAGCTCCGGGCAGCTGGAAAGACACGCCCACGCTGCCCTCTGATCTTCAGGGGTCACAAAGCAGCGTGAGTGTGTCTTTCCAAACACCTGGAGTTGCAGAGGAAGGCAAGTCCCTCGCAGATACTGGAGGGGCCAAAAGTGGTGGCCTCACGCCGGTGCGGTTCGCACCATGCCGACGGGAAGATGCCACTTTTAAAAAACCTCACTCAGGGAGTGAAAACCGTCCCTAGGGCGCTGTTTTCCACCCGTGTGGAAACAGCCCTAGTAACAAAGCATAACCTGAACATTGACATTTTCCCTGTATCCACATTTAGATGATGCTGGCAAACCTTAGCATACACAGAGTGCACTTCCCAAGTGTGTACACACAGAACTTAGATCAGTTTTCCCTGAGTGCTCACGTAGACTGCTGACATGGGGAAAATATCAAGGAGAGCAAACAAATCTGTAGAAGTTAAATGGGACAGAGATTGGAGAATCTAAGAGTGGAATACCCCTTATAACTGCTCTGCATTTACTCAGGGACATACTTTAACTGCACAGCTAGCTTGTCAATTATTCTTTGCACACAGTTCCATAATGCTTACTTTGGGCTGAACACAGTCCTTTACAGCTTATTAAACCAGAAGAGAAACATAAAATGTGCCTGAAGCTTTCATCATAACCATGCATGTTTAACTGCATTATTTATTTATTTGTTGCATTTAATATACTGCCTACCCCCGAAGGTATACATTAGATGTACGTCTATATTTTTAAGAATTAAAACAGGGGAACTTAAGACTTTAAAAAAAGAATTAAAAAATAAAAGGTGTGTGTGTGTATAGCACCATTTAGTCACAGCATAAATAATTAAGAGGTGATCATGGAGTTTTCAAGTTAAGGGACCAACAGAAGTGGTTTGCCATTGCCTCCTTCACATAGTGACTCTGGAATTCCTTGGTGGTCTCCTATCCAAGAATGAACCAAGGGCAGGGCAAAACAAGACATACCACTCTGCTAACTTTTCATTATGTTAAGTGTCTTATGTCAGACCTGACTCTAGTCTGTGCTGCATTTAACAGGTTGCTGGAATGCCTGTTGCAAAGAGAGAAAGAATATCAGATGCTTTTAAGGCAAGTATTGGAGCAAAAAACGCAGGATTTGCATCTCCTTCAGCGACAGTCGAAAACTACTGGTAGGTATGAGAACATGAGTGATGACAGGTTAACAAAAGTACAATTTGAACTGAATGTTTTCATTAAGCTTTCAGTCGATCAAGATCATGTCCCTGGCTCATATATATTTTGGGTTGTTTCAGAAAGTCAACTGTCTTCATCTACACTTGAACACAATGTAGACCAAGACCTTATTACATGGCTGACACAGCAAAAAGCAGACTCAGATGCAATTGAAAGGGTAACACTAAATAAGGGAAGTTCATATTTCCTCAACATCAGCCATAAACGGAATAATACTAAACCTACTGAAATTAATTTGTTTTTCAGTTTGTTCAAGAGGATTACACACTTGATGATATTCTCAACCACATCACTAAAGATGATTTGCGATCCCTTAGACTCAGGTAAGAAAAGGATTCAAGTTCCAGATATGCTATCAAGTGTGTTTTTTGTTTAAATCTGGACACTAAAGTATTTCTTTCCAACAGAGGTGGCCTTCTCTGCAGAATTTGGAATGCAATAATAAAACACAGAAAACTGAATAATAAACAGTTTGAAATGGACGATTAGCACATCCACATAGTTATGCCATACACTGCCAATGAATCTGTGAAGAAAACTGAGCAAACATTCCAACTAAGTTATTAATTTATGTATGTACTGTATGTATACTGCTCCTGCAAGTTTGAAAAGTGTTTCATTAATCCTTGCACAATATGCTGTTTAGTGATTTCTTTGGAAATTTAGCCATATTTCATTGTAATAGTTAACTATTGTATCAGACATTAATATTTGAAATCATGTACATTTTTCAAGAGAATATATATTGGGCAGTCACTGGAAACCCGCTTGTATTTTTTTAATATAAATTTTAAAGTTTGCTTGACATGCACTTTTTAACTGTTCATATTTATATTTAGGTTGGTTCAATTCCAGCTGTTTTCCCATTTGCTTTACCACTCTATGATCACATTATTCATAAAGAAAATTTTCTGCGTGTGAACTTGATGAGCGATAAAAGTATTAATCAAAACTTTCAGAATACTTGAATGTATGTAGTAATACCAAATGAGGATTTAAGATTAAATGGTCACTGAGAAGTTCTGCAAGATTAAAATTCAAAACGGACGCAATGGGTGTTTCACTCCACTGGCACAGTACTGAATCCAATCCACTGAAACTCATTTAACAGTCTTTAAAGACTGGAGAGGAAGGTCAGAAAACACACCCAAAGTATCTTTTCAAGAGGCTTTATTATATTTTACTGTACATAAAGATTTCATTAATCTCATTTGCAGGTAAGTTTGATAAATAGAGCAATACAGACCATAACTAAGCTTGTATATATAAAAAATAAACATTGCTTGATTCAGTTCTTTTGTTGAGCAGTTCAGTCTTTCTGGACTCTATGTTAGTAGTTTATCTTCCCACCCAACACAATGTTTATTTTGCTGCCAAAGCCACTTTTTAAAAAGTAAATGAGCAATAATCTGGTTCTTGTTCCACAGAAAAAAATGAAAAAAGTCCCAGTACAACAGCCATCCTTTAACTTATTGCTGAAGTTATAATTTTCATATTAGCCCACAGATTTGTACCGCGTCCACTGATTTGGGCCACGCACCTCAAAGGGTGGATCACGTCTATAAATGTAATTGCCTAGTTCTTCAAGAGGTGGCTCTGGATCAGTTGTGGCAAATTGTGATGCATCTTCAATGAGTTTCCTTATTTCCACATCAATCTCCTACATGAGAGAAGAGGAAAATCAACAGAAGCACAGCAAATTCTTCACTCCTGCTCTATATCCATAAAGATAATTAAAACCATGTGTTTACTGAAATAGATGGGCTCTAATAACACAGATATGGGACACTTCTAGTTGCATATAGTTTTCTTCAGATAAGTTTTTTGTCCTTTCTGAAATAAACCCTAACCTCTTGTGAGCAATTCTGATATCTATGTATAAATGAACACTTGTCCTATGTTTTACATTTGATTATGACCAACCAGCAAACTACTGGAGAAGTATGTACATTTTATTATTTATTACATTATTTACTTGGGGAATTAATGAAATTAAACAAGATCATGTACAAGCTGTTTCCAATTTAATGGGACATGTTGGGACATCATCCTGCAGATCAGAATAGCCAGATCTAAATCGTTGTATTGCTTAGAAATGAGTATCCTATTCACAAATAAGTGTGTTACCCACTCAAAAGAGTGATATTACAACATCTGAAAAGTCACGTGTAAAGTATAGCAATGGTTACCCTAACTCCTCTTACAATGTGCTCAAAGCTATGGCTTTGAGTTTCAGAGTCTGAATCGGATGTTTACAGTAAACAATGGTTTATACCCCACTTTTCTTCCCAATAGGGACCCAAGTGGCTTACAACCATGTTCTCTCCTTCTCAATTTTATCCTGGCAGTATCTTTATAAGATTGGCCTGGCAGAGAGTCTGTGGGTGGCCCAAAGTTACCAACAAACTTCCACAGTAAAGTAGGGGATTGAACCTAGGTCTCTTAGAAACTAGTCTAACAACTAGGATGTACACTTGAAAAAATATTTTTTTCAGGGCACTTATACCAGCATTGCAGATCATTCTGGTCCCCAATGCTGTTATATTGGTGCCTGTACCTTCTAAAACAATTCTTCCCCCGTCACTTGGAAAACTTTCCCATAAAGAATAATGACACCCCCCCCCCCTCTCAATTCAGATCCCACCGAAAGAAACCTTGAATCCAAATACTATATTGGAATTTGTGAATATCAGAAAAATGATTTGGGGGGGGGGGGTGGGCAGTACAATAGGCCTCTAATTGTTACTGTGCAATTTGGAATTAAGGTATTTCACCTTTAACTCTTCCACATTAGCTAAGTTGTTGTTCACCATTCTATCCTTCAGGAGAGTAATGGGATCACTTTTGCTCCTCACTTCTTGAATTTCTTCTCTTGTACGGTAACTGGAAAAGAGAAGTAGATGACAACCGCTGTAGCAGACTATTAAATTGCTTGAAAAAACTACTTCACAAGATGACAGATGCTCAAAGATAGCTAGTCAGCTGTTGCATTTCCATGGAGCTCAAGGCTGCAAGCACAATTCTTTCCCCTCATGAGTCTATCTTCACAATAATCCTGTGATGGAATTATGCAAAGAGAGCTGCAGTTATACAGTCCTTTACCTGAGAGGTGATTTCAACCAAGATCATCATAGTCCAACACAAAGCATTACAACGCTCCTTCTCAATCTGATCATTTCTACCTTATATACCAACAGCCATGCCTGAATAACTGATGCAAAAGTAGCCTTCTGCTTTTCAATATCCATTTGCCCACTGAAGTATAATAATAATGTATGCTATGTACCCTACTGGCTACTAAAAAATCAGACTAGAAGCGTTTTCCCAAATCAGATAGCTGAAACGTACACTTCCCCAAAATTAAAACCAAAGGCCCAAATCATTCTTATACCCTAAAATAATTAGCAGCTCACAAAGAGTTAACTCCTAGTCTATTTTGCTGCTTGAATCGCTGTCCTGGGCACGCCTTCACTGACAGCATGGAAATCTGCTAAACCTTTGCAGTGAGAGAGATTCCACCCCATCCCACCAGACAAAAAGATCAGTCAGCCAGGACAGTGACTTAGGAGAGTATTTAATTACATTTTATTTCATGCCACACTGTGCTTTAGCAATCGTTATGTACTGCTCTAAAACAAACTGCCCGTTAGCTGCTGTTTTTAGACGTATATGCCTGCATTGTTTAAACTGTTGAGTTCTATTATTAATACATTTCATTCAATAATTTAAAGTGATAAGTAAGCCTAGATTCAAAGGACCAATTATATATTCACGTGCTGGCTCTCAGCCTGTGGTAAGCTATTTGCATTTTTTAAAAATTCTCTTTTATACTGTTGAATACCACTGCCTTCCCCAATAAAACTGATTCTTGTACGTCTTATCTGTTGGCTTCTAAGGAAAGTAACTCAGAAAGATTCTGGTAGAAAGCTAAAGGTCTAGTGAAAATTCAACTGTTTTTCAAATACAGTCATACAGAAGGAGAAAAAAAAAGCTTTCTGCTGAAAACTGTTTGGTGTACCTGATGCCAGGATCACTCATACTATGTCCATGATAACGATATGTTTGTAGCTCCATCACGATAGGACCCTAGAAGAAAGACATTTCAATAGCTTTGAAAATAATCACATTTTATGGTAATATTTTAAATTAATGAAAATAATTAACTGTATACAAGCACTTCAGGACATATTACAAAATTATTATTGTTAGACTCCTATACTAATAAGAGGTGTGCTTTAGAGGTTGTAAGGTACAAGAGGTACAAGAATTGTGGATTATCCTGCCAATTGTACCCCTACATTCTGTTATAGAATCAAACTTCTGCCTCTCGCCTGAATGAACATCACATACTAGAAACTGGATTTGGAGTAACTCTAGAGCAGGAAACTATGAGCATCACCCAACCTTTGACTAGATGGATGCGTTAAAAATACAAGAATAATTTCTTTAACACTAGAACTCTAGATACACCTGAGCTACCTTCACACAAGCAAAACCAAGTAAACACTATAAATAAGCAACTAAACAAGAACATACTTTTCCGGATCTGCAATGATCAGCAGCAAATTTTGAAGCTTCCCTTACAGCAAGAACGTCCATACCATCAACCTGTTAAAAAATAAAATGACTATTAAGGCAGAAATTGAATAATATAGTCCCAGCCAACAGTCATTTCAGTGCACTGTCTCTCTAGTCTCCTTTTCAAAATAGAGAATAATAAAATGGTTCTTACTCTGAGCCCTGGAATGAAGTCTCCTCTTTTGTAGTAGTCCGTACTGGCTGCAGCTCTTTCTACTGAAGTGCCCATTCCGTATCTGTTGTTCTCGCAGATAAAAATGCATGGCAGTTTCCACAAGGCTGCCATGTTAAACGTTTCAAAGATCTGACCCTGGAAGAAAAGATTTGGTACATTTTAAAATTATCTTCTCATTTTCCCTGATCAAATGATCCAACCTGTCTTGGGTAGACCCACCCACACCCATGTTCAGAATTTTTCACTTCACAAAGATAGCCCAGCTGATTTTTTGGGAAAGAACTCCGTCAGAGCAGAATTACACCCTGCTAAGCCCACTGGGCTTCAACAGACGTGGAAAGGTAAGACTGCCAAGGACAGCGGTGATGTTTACAGAGAATATCTATTATAGATCATTTTCAAGGTGGCTTAGCATGATAACATTAAAACACATTTAAATGCAATAGTCCAGTATAATCTAAAAAGAGCAACCATCAGAAATCTAAAATGCAAACAAAACAGCAACTAAACAGAAGTAAAAGCCAATTTAGTAACAGGCAGGAACCGGTAGAAAACAATTTATATGAACAAATTCAACAATTACTGGCAAAAGAGCTTTTTCTTTGACCTTGGTATTTTTTTATATTGTTATTTTCTTTTCCAATATGATTGATGTTTAGCTGCCTTGAGACCTTCAGAAAACCAGATAAAATGTTTAAACACACAATACAATTGAAACAATCTGTATATAGTTGAGCAGCTTGTTCCCAATTACAACCCAGTAAAAGCGAAGGATGTAGTATAGAGGGTTCCCTTTCCTAAGCAAAGAGGGGCCAACTGGACTGCAGCTCCCACAATCCTTCACTTTACCAACAGATTCCTCACTTCCCAGAAGGGCACAGGCGAAGGTCTGAACAGCAACCAGCATGAAGGGACAGGAGAAAAGAAAGAGAGGTAGGGTAGGGTGGCAGAAAGACAGGTAAGAGTTGACATAGGGAGAGAGAAAGAGAGATGGAATACATAGATCGAAAGAAAGCTAGGGTAGGGGGGAGAAAGAGAGAGAAAGAAAAAGTAGCAGGGAAGAACATTTAAAAAGAGCTGGAGTAGTGGGGCAGACAGAGCTGGGGTAGGGCACGAAAAGACAGAGAAATCGGGTAGCAGGGCAGAAATATGAGATTAAGAGAAGGGGTGGTAGGATGGAGAGTGAGAGGCAGAGAAAAAGATGCTGCTGTTGTCATGGAAACAGGAGGAGGGAAATTTGGCCTAAACAACCTTCCCCTATCTAATCCTTCCTCAATATTATAGCACTGGGTGGTCAAAGAGTTGCTACAGTTTTAATATATAGGACCTTCCATCTATGTTAAAAATTGCCACTACACTCTTGTGATGAAATTGGTCTTCCAGGTGTATACAGGAGCTTCCCTGGCATTTCTTCCCATTCCACTATTGTAACTTATGTATGAATTATGTGAACACATAAACATATGACACTGCCTCATAATTAAACAGGTCCTAGATTGATCAGGATCAGTATTGTCTATGCAGACTGGCAGTGGCTCTCCAGGTTGTCAGTCTGAGGTCCTTCACATCATCTATTACCTGATCCTCCTTAACTGGAGATGCTGGGGACTGAACCTGGGACCTTCTGCATACGAAGCAGATGTTTTACTGGAGCCACAGCCCTTCCCAGGATAAGAATAAATAAGAGATTATAAAAGCATAAGACATTCAATAAACAATGTAGCTAGGATCAGACGAAAGGTCCATCACAATCCAGCATCCCATTATCCACAACAGGCAACCAGGGGTCTCTGGGAAGAATAGGGCATCCAGGCAACAGGATCCTCTTGCTGCTCTCTTCCCAGCAACTGGCATTTCCAGCTATACCACCTCTGGGTATGGGGAGATTATGAAGCTGCAACCAGCCATCCAGTTTGCATCATCTAGCCTGACTGGCAATACGTTTTTGTACCAAAAACTTCCCCCCAAAACCTGTTCAGGGCCTTTTCCCGGGACTGAAGCCTGAACTTGGGGGGGGGGGGGTGTGGGGGTGTGTGTGTCACCATCAGTTGTTGTTCATTAATCTGTTGTGTTGCTAATTTTAATCCATTGTTTTATGCTGATTTTACTGAGATATTTATATTTGATGTACACCGCCCTGAGCCCTTCGGGGGAGGGCGGTCTAAAAACGTAATAAATAAACTATCCTTTCTGGCTGCTCATATCAAATCATATTATGAACAGTAACCTTTTTGCTTCCAAATTATAGACTCCAGTTAAGTATAATCTCTAACTGGACGTTCACCTGATTGGCAGCACCATCTCCATATAAAGTAACACAGATTTCATCGTTGCCAAGATACTTGCATGCCAAAGCAACACCAGCACCCAAAGGAACCTGAAACCAATTACAAAGCACAGACCTGGTCAAACAAAAAAGTTCATTCAAATAATTACTATTGATAGCTGGCTGCTAGTAACATTAACAAAACCAACATTATTTAATATTACTAAATATACCTTTGACTTCTGCTTTTTTTAGAGGTCTTCACAGATAATAGACTTCATACTACAGTACAACTGCCAGCAGAATGAATGGTAAGGATATTTGGCTAAAAACACTAAGGAAGTAGGTCACTCTTAGCCATTCAGCCCAAATCGGGCATGTTTAAGCCCACTGAAATAACTGTGTTTAAGTGCACCTCCCTCCCCACCCAACGGACTACATTTGTACTCATGTACCTTACCTGGGCACCAACAATTCCATTACCACCATAGAAGTTTTTGGCATACATGTGCATAGAGCCTCCTTTGCCTTTAGCACACCCACCTTTACGGCCTAAAATGATTGAAAAAGAAAACGATATTTTAATCTAAGAAGGTGATGACAAGTCTTTGGACAGGACAAGGTCTTACTCTGCCGGCTCTGTCCTTCCCTTGCTGACTAGTTCTTAAAATCAGAAGAGAACACAATAAAGATAGTAGATAAGAAAATAATGCAATAAACTCCAACACTATCCGCTTCATTAAAAAGTGCTCTAGAACAATTCAGTATTACAGATTTTGTGGAACAACACACATGTGGGAGATTTCTAGACCTCAGGCAAGCCCTTCCACAAACTGGGAGCCACAACAGAAAATACTTGGCTGGAAGTGGCTGTTACCTTTCCCAATTGCAGGGTGGCATCTTTAGAAAAGTGATGCAAACTGTTGCAGCAGAACACAGTGGAAAAGGGTGTATATAGATACGTGGGTTCTGTACAGCAAAGAACTTTGTAAGTAATAAATCAGTAATCAACATACTCTATTCAGCTAGCTCCTGGCAGCAATTAAGGAGCAGTGTTCTGCGTAGCAGCTAAGCTCTAGCTGAAGTTTCCAAGGTGACTTTATGGGAAGATTCATGTACTGCATCCTCATCTAGCCTAAACATGTATATAAAGGCAGCAGCATAAAATATGACCAGTGTTGAAGCTTCAGACATGGCAATGGAAGTGTTTAAAACTATGGTGACAGGGCAATTCAACTGCACAACTATACAGTGCTGTATATACATGTGTGAGTGAATTTCTTGCAGGACAGTTAAGCCACAAGTTGCAAATTCTGCAGCACCTTCCTAGGAAAGTTAGGTGGTTTCCAGATTTGAACCTTAGTCTCCTTGGTCTAATTATTGACTATATTACTGAAAACAAACCTGTGAGCTCAGCAAGGATTTCACGAACTGAAACCCCCCGTGTAAGCGTGAAGGCATGACATCGGTAGGCGGTGATCAAATGATCCGTTTTATTTATGGCAGCCTCTAGTCCAGCACAGCAGGCTTCCTGTGATAAAGGAAATACAACCATAACTGAACACACTTCTAGCAGAAACTTCATAAACAATGACCCTAAGTGTGACTGTTGTACTGGAACAGCTGAAATTCTTCTCTTTCGTCCAGTTTCTGTTCATGCAGATATCTAATTCTTTATAAAAAGTGCTCCAGCAAATGGGGAGGTGGGAAGGCCGAGCCCTGGCCTAAATAGGCCACCCGGCCCCACCTCCCCCTGGTGACGTCAGGGCGCCCAGCATCACTGCTTGGTGCCCCGAGGCTTGCCAGGCCCGCGTTTCTGGGAAGCCAAAGCCTCATGAGCCCAGAAAAGCTTGCGAGGCTGTGGGAAGGAGGCATCTTACAGAGGCTGTCCCTTCCCCACCAGCAATGGCTGCCGCAGTAAGTCGCTGCTGCTCTTTCTTGAAAAAGCTTTTAATTAAAAATAATAAAAAGTAAAATCTTGAGCATAAACCTCCACAGTCATCTACCTGGCCATCATATAAGTGACAGAAGCCACGAATAATCTTCTGTTTATACAGCTGGTCTGCTTTCAGCTCCATACGCCGAATGGTTTGCATAGTCCTGTAGTATTGCAAACCCTCCTCTCGAGTCATAACTGCTGTTGTGGGTGGACCCTCCTCCAAGCGATGGAGATCATGTTTCTGGAAGGGGAAATATTTATTTATTTATTGAATTCATTAGCCACCTTTCTCCCTTATAGAACTCAAGGCATCGTACGATACAATCAAAATACATAAAATAAGAGCACATAAAAATTTGAAACCAGAACTTAGGACTGCTTTAATCAAACATAGTCCTAAATAAAATTGTGACAAATAGTCACTTTCAACCTTCTCATAAACAAATCTTTGTACAGAAGTTACGCTTGGCCTGGTTGGAGAAAAAGGCAGATATTTGAGAGTCAATACACACCAACATAGTCAGCTTAAAAAAATAAAGCCAATCTCAGGAGATCCAATCACATCTCCCAAGTAATTACGTAGCTTTACTCTACTATAAACACTTAAAGGTTTCATATTTACTAGATGCAGGGTAGTCCTTAACCAAATCAGAATGTTGCACCTCTTCAGACAACTCACAGTATTCCTAAGCTTCTGTCCATTGTTTGACTAAAGGGCAATATAAGAGAAGTTTATAAAATCAAGGCATTGTGTGAAGCAAGTGAATGTAGTTCTCTCCCCACTAGAAACTGGGGTCACACAATTAAGATTTGGAGGAAGATTCCAGACAAACAAAAAGTAATTATTTATACAGCACAGGAATATATGTATGTACGTGAAGTGCCATTAAGCTGTGATTCCAACTGATGGCAACTGTATGAATTAATGTTCTCCAAAACATCCTATCTAAAAGCCTTGCTCATGTCTTGTAAACAGAGGCAGCTTCCTTTATTGAGTCAATCTTCTGTTTAGTCCTCCTCTTTTCCTGCTGCCTTTAACTTTTTCTTGCATTATTTTCCTTTTCAGTAAGTCTTGTCTTCTTATAATGTGACCAAAATATGACAGTTTAGTAGTTTCAGCTTCTAGGAAGAATTCAAAGCTGATTTGATATAAAGGTAAAGTTAGTCCCTGATGCAAGCACTAGGTCATTACTTAAAGTTGTGCAATCCCCTAGTATGATTACGACTGTCTCCTTGATGTTCAACTGTAATCCTGCTTTGGCATTTACTGCTTTAATCATCAGGAGTCATTTCAAGTCTTCACTATGTGGTGTCATCTGAATAGCTCAAATTGCTAATATTCCTCCTACCAATTTTCGCTTTCTTTTTGATATATTCTCCTTTGGATATATTCTATAGGGATATAATATACATCTTAGTCTAACAACTTTAAATATCTATAGGGATATAAAATGCATTTATATAAAACATCTTTGGCAAATGGAAACCATTCTCCATATTCTGTACCAACAGTAGCCTCTTGTCCAGAGCACAGCATGTACATCAAAACAATCAGATGCCATGCCACACCTTTTTAAAAAAAAAACAAGGATAACTTTTTATGATCCACATAAAAGTTTTTCTGCAATCTATGAAAGATAAGCTGGTTTCCTTCTTGAATTCTCTCATATATTCCAATAACCAATGCAAATTTGTGATCTTTAGTGCCTCCTCTTCCTTTTCTGTTAACTTGCCAAATTCACTGTACAAAAATGAGTAGTGGTCATCGGCTCAACCTATTTTAGAAAGAAGACTGGACAAATTTGTGGAGAATGTCCATTGCTGCTGTGCCATGACGATGGGTTTCCTGGTTGCATCTGGCTAGCTGCTATTGAAAACAGGATCAGTAGAAATCTGATCTGATCCAGCAAGTTTGTTCTTATATTATATGGTCCTGCACACAAAAGCTTTGTGCCTGGTATAGGTACAGCTTAGCATCCACAAAGAAAAAATATTAATTAGTCCATGTATATATTTTTAGCAACAGTTCGCTTTCTATCATCATATTTAAATTTGGTAAATAAGGTGTTCAAGCTCCATATAAGAAAAAAGGGAACTACAATGAATGCTACACTTAATGTCCATCTTGCCTGTATTTCTAAGAATATTTGAAAATGTGAAGTACTTTACATTTTTTAAAAAAACTGCCTTTTCAAGGCTCAGCAAACTCAGATGTAGACAGCTTTGCTTGCACGTTTTGTAAGCAGCAAATAAGTTACCAGCATTCTTGTAGAATCCTTTATCTGCATCTAACATTAACTACATAAATAAAAACAACCAAGAAACTTACCTTAACCTCAAATGAAGCCTCATTAGCAAAATCTGCATAGTTTCGAGATGCAACGACCACACGGGCAGCCTTTTAATTTAAAAAAGGGGGGGGAATGAGAAGAAGTTTAGATGGTTTTTAAATTTCATAAGGTTTTCACAGTAGCCCCAAGAAAAAGAATATTCCAACTACAAAGTCAAATAATTTAAAAAAATCAAAATTTGTATTCCATGAACAGGATTCAGAGACAAAAGTAATGTATACACTAAACATCACCATGAATTACCTTCTCTTGCAAATAGCCTTTCCCCAGGAGTCAGCTAAGGTCTGTCCAATGAGGGGACAGTACAACCTTTGTATCAAATCTGCACAGTGACAGCTAGATGACATGCCTTGTAAGTTGTGCCCCCACCCTCTGAAACAGACTGCCTGTGAAGGGACACAAGGCCATATTGTCTTGCCGTAATTTTGTGAATGATTGCTATTGGGTGTAAGCTGCCTTGAACTACAGACATATGGGACATAAACAGCTACTGGTAAATAAATAAAGCCAAAGGATACCTTAAACATATATATTTATTACCCTTCGGCCATGCAGTCAGGTAAGAGTAAATAGGTGATTTAGAAGTAAATAAACAAAACCCGCTCTTCGGCTAAGATTGGTTCCTAAAGTAGCTCAAAAGAATTAAAACGCATCATAAAGATACAATACAGTATCTACGCAAAAGGAAGAAGACTCTGAATTAAAAACAATCCCACTAAAAAGGATTATACATTAGAAGTTTTTTCTGTAATTACTGTAACTGTAACTTTCATGCCAGCGTAAGATAGCTCCTTCTTTTCTTGATAGCACACGTGGAAAAAAACAGAACTGTGCTTTTCCTTTTAGGCAGACAGGGTATATTAAGGTTACTGTGGTTGTCCTCCTGGACCTTTGATATTGTGCTTTCGTCGGTTTCCAGGCTTCTATTCATATACAGTGGGGCACAGAGGCTAATCCACATTTACTACAAACACATGTCCGTTTTTATGCTTGCCAGTTCAGGTTTATTTGAACAGACATTTGAACTCGTATCATGCGTGGATTGTATGGCTCACATGTATCTGACAGACACTGTGTAAAACATTACAGAATTGGAGCAAGCTGTACTTTAGCCCAGTTAGCTGTCTGCTAACCTTTCCCCTCTACTCCACGATCCCAAATACCATGCACTGTCTTCCTGATCCGGGCCCCATCTAAAACTTCAGACCTTGTAGAAGTTCTTACTCCAGCTCACTGTAATTCCATAAAAACTTAACCAGTACCCTTCATCCCAAAGACATTTGCTTCAGTGCCCCTTAATTCTGATTTTTTAAAAGAAATCCTAAAAGCAGAAGAGAGACCAGCTTGTGCAATGGATGACTACAGAGCAAGGTTAAAAGGAGGGAGGCACAAAAAGGTTTATGATGAAGGAGTGTTAAAGGACAAACAGAGTAAAGGAAACAAAGAAAACAAAAGACGGCATAAAGCCAGTATTTGTGGAAAAGGGTGCACGTCCTTAGCATCACAAATTAGCAATGGCCACTTCTTATTATGCTTTTAATGACTCACTAGCATTTACAATCTGTGTATTAAAATTATTTTGTGTGTTTGTATGTTCAAATGGACAGATATTTATCTGCTGCACTTGTGAATACAAACCAGGGTCTAATCCAGGGGTAGGGAACCTGCGGCTCGAGAGCCGCATGCGGCTCTTCTGCCCTTGCACTGCGGCTCCACAAACCGAGCCGCCAGCCCCATCCTTGCCCGCCCTGCAGGCAGCAGGGCAAGCGCACCAATTGCCCGCGGCCGGCTGGGCCGCACCGCGGGCTTCCCCTCTCGCCTGCCCTGTTCGAGCAGGGCGGGTGCTTTCCCGCCGGCCGGTGAGGCTGAGCCGCTGGCTTCATCCTTGCCCGCCCTGCAGGCAGCAGGGTGGGCGCACCAATTGCCCGGCTTCCCCTCTCGCCCACCCCGTTGGAGCGGCGAGGCCGACCCGCTGGCCCCATCCTTGCCCGCCCTGCAGGCAGCAGGGCAGACGCATCCATGCGCTTCTCAAAATGAGCGGAGTAAAAGGTTAAAAAACCCAATATATACAGTGTTATCTTTATTTTAAATGTCAAAAATTATTTGAGGCTCCAAGTGTTTTCTTTTCCCATGGAAAACGGGTCCAAATGGCTCTTTGAGTGTTAAAGGTTCCCTACCCCTGGTCTAATCAGTATTCCTGGGCTATTTGGTTAGGATGTTTTGTACACAAAACTGGTACATCTGTGACACAGAAAGAATGAACCTGTGACAGACTGCAAAGAAATGTGTGGGTTTTTTTAAATGCAGTTTTGTCTGCAGCCATTATACACACTCAAATTGAGGCATAGAGGCGTGGGAACAGGGAAGCCATCTGATTGGCTGAGTCACTCTGACTGGTCACAGAAAACTTGATGTCACTGAGAGGGAAGACGTTACCTCTCTGTGTAAAACTATTTGAGAGGCTTTGGGAGTTTCTGAAGTGAACAGTGGCGAATTTGCCTAGGGACGAGGGGTACCCCTTGTCCCCGGGTGCAACATTTTCAGTCACGTGGGGGGCGCCAACATGTCCCCCATAGACTGCATCAGTTAAGCGAGCAGCACCGGCAAGCTTTACAGAGAAGCCAGCTCGGGCTGCCTCAGCCCCGCCCACTCTGTACGGTGGCCCACTGGCCCAGTCCCACTGTGCATTGAGTGTGCTCCGCCTCTCAGTCCCAGCAAGCCACCAGAGCAGGAAGACGGGGAGCTCCGCCTCCCTCCAACCCAGCCTTCTCCTGTGTGTGGTCACAAGCCTTCTCCCCGGCTGACTGACTGGCCAGCAGCACAGAAGGGAAGGGAAACCGAGTCGGCCCCTGCAGACCCAGGTAAGTGAAGGGCGGCCTGGCGATAGGGTGGGGCACTTGGGAGGGCATTTTCTCTTGGGTCTCCGTCTCCCGACGTTGGCCAATGGGCCCCTTCAGGTGGGGGTATGTGGTTGAAGGGCAGCCTGTTTCCCTCCCCTTTAAGGGGAGTCCCTTCCCTGCGGAAGAGAGGCGCTGCCCACTCCCCTCCATTCATGCCAGGCCAGCCCCTATCGGGTGCTCCCCCCATGCATTTCCCCAGCCCCAAGTGCCTCTCAGCTGGTTCACAGGGCTTGGGAAATGCAAAGTCCCCCATACACCGGCTGAGAGGAAAGAGGTAGTTTTGCGTGGTGTTTTAAAACTTTTACAAGCCTCGTGGGGCAGCTGGGGGGGGGATTGCCAATCCTCCCCCCCAGCTGCCTCATGAGGCTTATAAAAATTAAATCCACCTGCAATCTACCTCTTTCCCCTCAGCTGGTGCACAGGGGCTTTGCATTTCCCAAGTCCCCTGCACCAGCTGCGGGGAAAGAGGTGATTTTGCACGTGGATTTCCTTCGCCAGAACCTGCCTCCCCCTTTCCCATTGCTACCCACATAATTGTATCCCCCCCGCCCCCCCGCCCCCCAATTATACCGTCTTGATTCAGTCTCGGCAGTCCCACTTTGTTTTAACGCAATTTTCTATTTTCACCTCACTCCCATACACACACATTATTACAACTACCACTACTAAATTGCAAGCCTTCCATTTGATTGTTTTACTTCTTGCACATTGCATGGGCTCTTTTTTACGGGTTACTCTCCGCTCCCCAGCTATAGTGGGAGAAAGTGGGAGGGGAAGGATTATTTACATGCTGGGGCATTATAGCTCGCACAATTGTCAGGGGAACTGGTAAAAGTGAGCAACTATATAACCAGAAATGTCAGTCTCTTTTCTTCATGGGTTGTACCTCCTCACCTTCCTGCCGCTCTCTAAGCTGTGCAGTTTTAGAAGAAGAAGAGTTTGGATTTATATCCCCCCTTTCTCTCCTGCAGGAGACTCAAAGGGGCTTACAATATCCTTGCCCTTCCCCCCTCCCAACAAACACCCTGTGAGGTGGGTGGGGCTGAGAGAGCTCAGAAGAGCTGTGACTAGCCCAAGGTCACCCAGCTGGCGTGTGTGGGAGTGCCCAGGCTAATCTGAATTCCCCAGATAAGCCTCCACAGCTCAGGCAGCAGAGCTGGGAATCAAACCCGGTTCCTCCAGATTAGATACACGAGCTCGGCCTCCTACGCCATTGCTGCTCTTTTTTAGTCAGAAATAGGTATGTGTGAACTGCTTCGGAGTAAGCAGTAAAGGTTTGCTAATCTGTAAAAGCGAGAAGGGAGATAAACCTGGCACCACCTTCTCCTGAGCAACCTTTCACAAGAAAGGCTGGAGATGGGGCTGCTTTCCCAGTGGTTCTTGCCTGAACTCTAAGCCCTGCCTACGGAGACAGGTAACAAAGTAGATAAATTTTTAATAAATCACACTGTGCAGTGCTGTATTTTAGAGAACAACTGATCACACACACACACACACACACACCCCCAAATCTCCTGATCTCATCTTTTCTCAGAGGCTGGAGTTTTTATCCTTCTGTAGAACTTGTTCCACATTCAAAACATGTATTGCCTTTGAAATGTGTATTTTCCAATTCGACTGATCCACATAAAATACTTAAGGTTTGGATATACCATCAATTTTTATACTTTGCTTAAGAGGTGACATGATAGCCATGTTGAGATATTTGAAGGGATGTCATGTTCGTGAGGGAGCAAGCTTGTTTTCTGCTGCTCTAGAGACTAATGCACTACCTTGGAGTGTGGTGGAGTCTCCTTCATTGGAGGTTTTTAAAGAGAGGCTGGATGTCCATCTGTCAGGAGTACTTTGATTATGTGTTCCTGCATTGCAGGGGGTTGGACTTGATGGCCCTTGGGGTCTCTTCCAACTCTATGAATCTAGTTGAACACATGAAACTGTCTTCTACTGTCTTCTACTGAATCTGGCTATTTTTCCAGCAAAGTCAGCATTGTCTACTCCGGCTGGCAGCTGCTCTCCAGGGTCCCAGACTGAGGTCTTTCCCATCACTCACTGCCTATTCCCTTTAATGCCAAGGATTGAACCTGGAATCTTCTGCATGCAAAGCTGATCCTCTTATCACTGAGCCATGTCCCCTTCTTAAGTAAACCTGCCTTTATTGAGTTAGAGCCAATGTTTTCAACCAAAAACATGACAAATGTCATATTCAACATCAAAATATATTGAAACTATGTATTTGGAGGTAAAATGCTGGGGGTGTCTGCTGGTGACGGGTGATGCGGCCTCGAGAGGTTTAAAACCCACTTGCGCTGGCTAGGAGCTGTTTCTCAGATTAACAACCTACCTCATAGGGTTGGTGTGAGGATAAAATTAGGAAAGAAAGTTGGTGGGGAGAGAGCCATGTATGTTTGGCTGGGGGGTGTGTGTTTTGTGAGCTGGTGCAAAAAAATCATTGTCCCCCCCCCCCCCCCACCCCCCCCCGCCTCCCCCCCCCCCCCCCCTCCGCCCCCCCCCCTCCCCCCCCCCCCCCCGGAACCCCCCCCCCCCCCCACCCAGGGGGGGGGGGCGCAAAACTCAGGTTTTGTCCCCGGGCGCCAGTTTGCCTAGAAACGCCTCTGGAAGTGAACAGCTATTTTGCCTATGCTTTGACAAAACATTACCACTCTGAGGAAAGTAGCGGCAGTCAGTGTGAGATTCTGTCTTGCCCTACTATGCGTGCTGTGTTTTAAGCAAATAATAAATACACAGCCACTTTCCCACTAGGGCTGGCAACAGCCTCCATATTTCCCCCGCTTCCTCAAGTCCAAACACCAAACTAGGCCCGCCTGCCTCCCCCTTCAACTCATTGTTCACTCCACAGGCCTATCTGGGCCACCCGATCCCTTCCTTCCCACCTCTCCTGCCTCACTTTCTCGGCTGCTGCTTCACTCTCCCGCCTACTACCTTGCTGTCCCACCTGCCCCTGCTTTGGAGAGGTAAGGGCATAATTTTGGGGGAGGGTGCAATTTTGGGGGGATCTGTGGGGGGTGCATAGTTTTAATACTTGCCCTGGATGCCATTTTCTGATGGTACACCACGGGCTCGCTCATCTGCTCACAGTCTTTCAGGACTATTTTCTACTGCAGAAGCATGCACTTCCACTGCACTAATGACCACACTTTTATCTTTCTGTGAGACAGAGTATAGAAGCAGTTCAGTCCCTGGTAGGAAAAAGGTGGGAAAACCTGACAAGTCTGGTCAATACAAGCCTGGTCAATGAGAGGCTTCCCTGCCTTGGTGCTATCAGAAGGTGCAGGGGTTCTTCTCAGAAGCATTAAGATAAAGAGATGAAGATACCAACATGGGTTATATCCTTCTCTCTCTATGAATACTGTACACAGTATAGGGAACCATGTCATATTCTATATGCTGGTAGAGCTCCCACCAACAATAGCTGTACTGCAATAATCTCTAAGTTCAAATACTTTTGTGAAATCACTTTCATTCTACGTCCTATCTGTGCACTCAAGGAACGTTACATATTATACTTGGTGACCAAAGCCCAAAAAGCCAAAGAAAAATAACATACTATAATTGATGAGGGTGTTTATGTGTCATTAGGTTCTTTTAACACAGTCTTTTAGACTTAAAAAATGAAAACAAGAAACTCTTGTTAGACCATGCACATTACGCATTCCAGAACCCTTTTAAGCGGCCCATTAGAAATGTAAGGTGCATATTCCAGACAAAGGAACATTTTTGTATTTGGCTTCCATTATGGTTGTATTTAAGGTTCCCCCTTCAAGAAGAGGGGGAAACTTTTAGAAATTGATCCTGATTTGAGATAGCACCCAGCTCATAGCCTGACTTTCTGATCAAACACCAGGATTGTTAAAAAATAATAAAGTAAACAAGACAATAATAATTAGGAATTAAACTAGAATGGCATATAAAACTGGATATGGACAGTTAAACTGAAGAAACACCATACAAAATAATAATGTGATCCTTACCTCACTAACAGCTCCCTAAAGTAGCAGAGTTGGGAAAGAACAAGAACAGAAAAGGTATCAGCTACTGTCATATACAGAACTCAAAATAAATTATGAATCAGTTAATTTTAATCACTAATTTTAATTGGCTAGGTCAAGCTTGTTTCTGCTCTTTGGTTGATAACTACAAACACGGCTCTCCTTGAGTCAAGGAGTGAATTCCACTGGTTTTATTTATTTATACACACACATATGCATACACGCACATTAATGTGTGTGTGAGTGAAGGAGGGAAGAAGACAATGCGTGTAAGAGGGAAAAGAACTGGGTCAACCAAACAGCATAAGAATCAGAGGGAAAGGTAAGACAGAAGCTGATTATTGGTCAATTTCTGCAAACTGTCAGGTAGGTGAGGACAGTGCTGCTTTGGCATCACTCCACCCACTCCAAAGGGATTCCCCACAGCACGGGACGCCCCCCCCCCCAAGTAGAAAAGACTAATCTTGAACTTCCCCACAGTGGCCAATAGAGTTATACCATGAAATCATGGTGTATCTCTGCTGGTGATTCTGCTGGGGTAGAGAACTGATCTGGGTCTGGAGGCTGACTAAGGCTGTCCCTGGCCCCCACCACGCCAATGCAGCTGGTAGTGGCGTGGGAGCACTGACAAGTGGCTGGGCACCAGAGGCAGCTGTTCAGGGCACCGCAATAGCCGTTCACCAGCAGATTTGCCCCTTCGCCAGGGGCAAATGCCCTGGGGAGGGCATAAACCTATGCTGCCCCCACAGGGGAATTCAGCGCATCCCCTCTGGACTGGGCTGCCCATATGGCAAATCAAAGAAAGTCCTAGTTTTCCATATCACCTCCATTGGAGTTTAAGATTGCTTAGTAAAGCTACCTATGAATCTGTTTCCTTTCCCACTGACTCACACTATCCAATTTCTAAACAGCTCACTTAACCTTTCTGTAGATCCATGCCACAGAAGACAATAGCCCTATTAACATGAGATGTGCATCACATAGGGCCAGTGTAAATAAGGAACAACAAGACAGGCCTCATCCTTTGCCTACAGCTAAGGATACTGGTCCTGCCACCTTTCTATAGATGTTTGCCTCACGTGAGTACAGCATTGGTATACACCCAGCCTCTATTCATGGGATAAGAGTCTCTGCACATAAATATTAATTTTCTACACTCATGTTAAATGCTGCTGGAACAAAACTTGTTTTCCCTTATCTAATGTACAATGTCCACTTTAACAACAAATATTAATTTAGATGAATCCAGCAGTCACACAGTCAAACACATTAAATGCTGTCAAATTTTTTCTGACTTAAGGAGACACTATGAATTGATGTCCTCCAAACATCCTTTCGTTATTAATGCTAATTTATTTTGGTTAAATAGAGGCATATTCTACAAAGGTTCTCAAATGTTTAATATGGAATATACATGATGCATTAGAGGATCCCCCCCCTCTGCTTTTTTTATCTGAATCCTCAACATCCTAAGGCAGATTGGACTAAAAAGTTGAGGAGCAAGTCTAAATATTGAATGGACCAAGCCAAAACAGCATGAGAATTTTTAGGGACGTTTTCAGGATGCAGCACCTTGTTTCTACATTGTTGACAAGCATTTCAGGAACAAAAATAAATTATTTCCTTCGTATTCATTGTATAAACTGAGAAGTCAACTTTGACTTTCACAAATGAAAATCATTCAAGAAAACCACTCTCTCACATACAGTCAAGATGAAGCAAGTGAGCTCCTCTGAGGGCCAGTGACAACTGCAAGGTAAGTTGCAGCAAGGAATCTTAATGGTGAAAGACCCACCAAACTTGTAAATAAATATCCAAATAGCTCCTCAGAGAACCTATCCTCCGTATTCTAAGCCCAACCCTATGATTCATTAGTTCAATATACCAAATACATTTATTGCTACAGCTTTCACTTATCGGGGGGGGGGGGGGATTGGCGGCATGTAGAATGTGTGTACAATTGCTGCATCCAGTTGTTACTGGATATTGTGCTATAGCAACTGGATTGTCCCATCCATGCAGGAAGATCCACTTGCACATGATGCCTTTAGTACAAGGGCAACCCAACATCCAATCATGCATGAACACAACAGACACAACTCGCAGACAATGGCAGGATGATCCAACAGTAATATACCTAATGCTCTCACCACAGCAGTAATCAAGGGAACAAGCCTGTCCAGAGGATGCAAGACACCCACACACAGCCTGCCAGTGACACGTGGACACAGCATTACCACTGCTTCCCTGCCCTTTTTAAAGGGGAGAAGGTCAGAGCCTCTTTTCAACAGAATGCACAGACATCCAAAAAGAAGAGATATAGATCATTGAAGGACACATCGATAGTGCTCTGTTTTATCATCTCTTCTTTCCACCTACGTCCATTTTAGGTATATGCATCACATATACTTTGACCTGGATAGCTCAGGCTAGTCTGATCTTGTCAGATCTCAGATGCTAAGCAAGATTCACCCAGGCAAGTATTTGGATGGGAGACCTCCAAGGAACACCAGGGTTGTGTTGTGAAAACAGGCAATGGAAAACCACCTCTGAATGTCCCTTGCCTTGAAAACCTCACCAGCTGTCACCATAAGTCAGAGCTGAATACAATGCAGACTCCTCCCTCCCTACTCAGAAAATAACTTATTTCTTCATAACTGTGCGAGGAGCCGCCATTCGCCTTAGGATGCAGCACGGGGTGTGTGTGTGTGTGTGTGTTAAATTGCTCGAGGAGGGACCACAGACTCTACTGCTGCCTTTTAACCCACCTATAATCCCCATAGCAACCTTGCAAGGCAGAGTAGGCGAGAAGACCGGTTCAAGGTCACGACGAAGTCAGCACCCAACCCCGGTCTCCGAGCTCTAACCGTCTGGCCTTCCCGATCCCCCTCCTCACTCACCGGCTTGTGGGCAGCGGAGCCTTGCAGAAGACGGGAGAGCGCGGCCAGCATCTTGCGCATGGAGTGTTAGGGGCGGCGCTTCCACACCTGCTTTTGGGGCCCTGCCTTCGCCTCAAGCCTTTTCAGGCCCCGCCGTCGGACTTCCGCGCTCCTCCACAAGCAGGCCGACCCGCTACTTGCCCGCAATGAGCGAGGAAGAGGCCGCAGAGGCGGTGCCCCCTAGTGGATCCTGCGTGCACCAACAGTCTTCCCCTAAGATTCCCGCTCCTCATCACCCTCCCGACCAAGCTTCTATTTCCGGAGACTCTGGTATGTTGTCTCAGCAGCGCCACCATGCGGTCTGGAGGCGGAAAGGCAGGCATATAGTTCTTGGTTTTAAATTTTATCTGTAGCAGAAACAATGTTTAAGGAAGGCTGTCCCACCCCAGAATTTTTTTTTGCCATTAGTCACAACTAACATGACAATCTCATAGGGTTTCCACGAAAGGACATTTGGAGGTGGCTTGCCATTGCCTGCATCCGTGTCATGATCCTAGTATTCCTTGAAGTTCTCCCATCCAAATGCTATCCAGGGTCAGGGCTGAGAATTTGCGACTGACCCATGGTCACCTAGCAAAGCTTCCTGGAGCTGGTCATGGTTTGAACCTGAATTTCCCATGTTCTAATCTGACAGCATAATCACTACACTATGCCACAAATGTGCAGAATATCTATATTTCTGAATTTGTGGTAAGAAATAAAGAGCGACTACATACTAGAAAATACTGCAATACAAAGGCAAAGAACCTCAATTTCATTTTAAGAATAGCAAACAGTGTTTGTATGAGAGACTGATCAATTGTGTGGTTGGTTGTAGTCAGTGGTGGGATTCATCAGGTTCACACCACTTCGGCAGAACCTGTTGTTAAAACAACCAGTTGCTAAATTATTTGAATTCCATCACTGGAACCAGTTGTTAAATTATTTGAATCCCACCACTGGTTATAGTTACTAAAAACAATCATGTGAAATGTATTGTTGAAGGCTTTCACGTCCGGAATCAGTGGGGTGTTGTGGGTTTTCCGGATTGTATGGCCATGTTCCAGTAGCACTTCCTCCTGACATTTCGCCTGCATCTGTGGCTGGCATCTTCAGAGGATCCTGGAACATGGCCATACAGCCCGGAAACCCCACAACACCCCAATAATGTGAAATGCTCTCTAAACAACTGTGCTTTTTGTACATTTTCTTACAACTAAATATAAAGGAGGCAAAAGGCTTTCCTTAAAAAAAAGAAGGCACGTCTGACATTAGCCTAAAACTGCATGCTAGTCTCATTCGCAACATCGTTACTCTTCTAATTAATTTTATAGCATTGAGAAGGAGGTAACAGACTACACCATTTTAGTATTTTGGTCCCTTGCATCTTTTATGTTGATTGTAGGATGTACCTTTCCTTTATTTCACATACATACAAATGCCTATTCACAAAGATGCAAAATGCTAGTGCATTCTCTTTTCATTCCAATCATAACCGCCTATCAAAATAAGAAACATTTTAAATGCATCTGCACTGCAGCATAAACATTCTATTAAAGATTTTAAAAGATTTTTTAAAAAATAAAACTATTATGGTCAGTTATCTTGGACAGCCAGAGAAAAGCCTAAAGCACCATGTAATTGTTCTCCAGTTGGTGATCATTATTGTGCATATAAAACTGCAATGCAAGTTCTAATACAAACATTTTCAGAGCAAAAGGGAGCTAGGAGAAGATATAAGTTCACCCCTCCTCTTCTCTTCTGGTCATAAAAATAAATAAACCCCATGAAACATCAGCACTTTGGTATTAAATCAAAACAAAGTTTTAGCATAGAAATAGAAGGTACTCAGTCAATATGGAATCACTCTGTGAATGTAATGATAACAGCATTGTCATGTAGTGATCTGATTTGGCAGTGATTTATGCCCTCACTCTGAATAGGCTACCATTTTCATTTGAATAAATGCTTATTTACTTATTTGTTTACAATATTTATAGTCTGCCTTATCATGGGGACTCAAGGTAAATTACATATACTGAGTCAGTACTGTTAGGACCCTGATCAATCCTATAAATATATATAGATAGATAGATATAAGTGGCAATATATTTTCCTTTAAAAAAAACATATTGGCAGAAGCTAAGTTTTCACAGCACAGTGTAGGTAGCGGCATGTCCAAAGGTCACAAGGCTGCTTTACAAAATATAATTAAGTGAATGAGTTACTCCTGAATAACCTGGAGGTCTCATCCTGTTTAAGGGCATGCTTGATTACCACACCTTGCAAAGATCCTGTTAAGACAAAGAATATGGAAAGCCACTATAATATCCGATACTGCCTTTTCCCTATCTCCTCTGGAAACCAGGTCAGCAACAGATGGTTGCTCCTCTGCACCTCCTCTACCTTTGTTATTACTTTCCTAAAGTCACCCACCTTACCCCAGTCCAAAGGTCTCAGCCAAAATCTGAATATCTTGGGCAGTAACCCTAAAAGGTTAATCTGCATGGAAGCCTTACAGTAGCTCCTCATTTAGTTTAACAATGTAATTTGACCCCTTTGTCCTGGTCTTAGTCATAGTTGAGTTGATTAACTAGCTCTACACCCCAAACCCAGCACAGCTGTGAAACCTAGTGCAATTGGTTCCTTTTCCTGCCAAAGGAACGATCTACCCATAAAGGTTTAGTTCACCTGGAGCACTTTGCTCATTACTAGCCTGTGCCTCCCTTGGTCTGGTCAGTTTGAGACACGATATCGTCTTCAACTGGGTTTCCATGCTGGCGTGGATTCCCTGCTTTCTACTGCTTCTACTTCAAGAACGTTAGGTAACGTATCACCCTGCAAATTCCCAATTCCCTCTCTATTGTCCCATCTACTTTTCAACCCTTTTTATATACTAGGAACTTGAATGTATGCACTCTTACATCTTACTGTGTGTATGTATTTTGAACCAAATTTATATAAACGTTTAAAAACTTCATTTGGACTCTTGAATTACTCTGTGGATCGCTCCTTGCCAAATTCCTTCCCCGTAGATATAGTCTCCAAGATCTCACCTAGCCTCCTCTCGCACTGCCAAGTGAGTTTCATTCCCCTTCGCTATTTTAAAAATCATATGTGTGCTGTTGCACTCTCAGCAGCTGGTGGAGATTCCCTTTTATAAAATAATAACCCCTGTTAAGCTAGGTAACAGTACAATCAACAAAATGGGACATTCAGTCTCCAATGCATTAGGATTTTAGAAGTCTGAAACTACTGGAAAGAACTGAAGCGTAAGTATTAACACAATGCATTACACAGTACACAAATTACATAATAGGATCCTACTTACAGTAAGCTACACATAGTGGTATAGGCCACTGCCCCATATCATTTATTAAGTTCTTCCTTCCAGATCCCTAAGAGGTTCTTTCCACAGATTGCAAAAAAACTCCTTTCTTCAACATAACCCTAATTTCAAATGAACAAACATGTCTTTATTGTCATCTGCAGAATGTTGGCAGGTTGGGTACCTTTTTGTACACTGTTATTTGAGTATCACATGTACTCTGATGAATGTGCACATGCTGTACAATTGCTACCCAACACTGCTTTCCAGTTTAACTTTGCCCAAACAGATAGGGCTGCTTCACACATGCCAGGTACATCATTTGATTTCTCATCACTTGCGATTCGGTAACTGACAACTTCAGGAGTGATTTCATTTAAAAGCATTTTACATATAAACATTAATATAAATGTTATAAGTGGTGGCTCATACAGGACAACCATAGCAGTATTGGTTAGAGTGACACACAAGGATATGAGAGATGTAGGCTGAGATCTCCGCTCTGCCTTGAAGTTTTCTAAGGGACCTTGGGTTAGACACCAACAATCTAACCTACCTCACAGTGTTGATGTGAGGATAAAATGAAGGAAAGAAGAATGATGTATACTACCCTGAGCTCTTTGGAGGAAAGGTGGGGAACATGTAAAATAAACCAGATAGCTACCTAATGCTGGGGTCAATGATCTATGAAGATGGCTGTGTGAACCAGTCCTCAGGCATACACATAATTCTTGTCATAAGCAGCATACATTAGTACACACAGGGCTTCTTGCAGAGAAAATATCATGAGGAAAGCATCCTTCAGATATGTATGGCTCCATTTGTGTTTCAAATCAGATTTAAATGCATAGCCACTGCACAGAGCTCTTGATTATTTATGGGAGTGTCACACATGCAAATCAAAAGACATGTGGCTTCCATAGGTATTACTGGCTGAAGACTGAGAGAGGAAGAATAATTCATCAATTTCACCCAAACCTCTATAAAAACACAATTCTTTTCATTGATGGAAGAAAAGGGGTGATCTACATCTCAAGTTATTTCAATGTGAAAAGTACTGTTTGCCAATTTGTATCTATCCTCAAATAAAATATACTGTTACAAGATTTTGCTTTCTAAATATTTTAAAATTATAAATGCAGCATCAGTGCCAGTAGCACCAAGAACATTCTGTAAAGTCTGTAAAATGACAGTACTTTTGTTTAAACTAAGTTATGATAAGGTCTTTGTTATGTTTAAGTGCATTGTTAATTAATATCTACGTTGTAAATTGAATGCACACAAAACATACTTTCTGACAGTATTCTTGTGATTTCACTATGAAAATGCAGTGAGAATTGAAAATGCATGTCCATTTGAACTGAATGTTTTAGAACTGAAAATTGCTGATGTTATAACTTTCAAAAAAAAAAGTTTACTGGCATTATTGAAAGGTTTGTTTTTAAAGTAAATTTTAACTATGCAGTGGCAAAACGCCATTAAAGATTAGGGGAATGAGTGCAAAGTTAACTTTGCACATAAATATGCAATTATTTAATTTGTCAGTGGCCTTAACTTCATAACTTGGCTCTTCAACAGGTGAAAGCTGCCAGGAGAAGGTAACAATGGACATGTTAAAATTTGGTCATAACTTATATAATGTTTATATTATGCATTTCAAAATATACACCCATACGATTAGAACGAGTATGTCGATATGATAAATGACTGAAGTGGGACACTACAAAACCAGCAAAACATTTTGACATAATCATTGTGATCCTCCCAAGTTAAAGTAACTCTTTTTTAATAACATTTAATTGTTGAGCAATAATTCATTGCCATATGTGAGATTTGTGTGTTAACACACCCAGAGGATTGCATGAGGTAAAAAGTCATTGTTTTCAAAAATCCTGGGTGGGAACTTAAAATGTCATCATATTTTGATGGCCCCATGACTCCTAATTCTGGCTGTCACCTCATGAAAGAAAATCTTTTCTGAATTTTTTAGAAATTCCTCTTTTTTCAACAGAGATCCCAAGCCCCTAATAAAAAAACAACAACAATAAGTGTTTGGCTTAATTGTGCTTCGGGGGGGGGGGGAGGGTTGGCTGTGTTTGGAGAAACAGTTATATCATATTTTAAAAACTTAAAATGCTTTAATTTCTCTTCAAACTAGAGGCCAAATAATATGACTATTCTGTGTGTGTGGCCAGTTGCTTGTTTTCCAAGACTAGAATGGGGCATTCATGGATGAACAGGTCATCTGAACTTTTAATTATAACAGCCATCACCATTTTTCAGACTACAAAGGATAGCAGATGAAATTGAAGTAGTAGATATGGCAGATGATTCAGATGTAGGATGGAGTTGTCCAGTGGTGGGATTCAAATCATTTAACAACCGGTTCTGGTGGTGGAAATTCAAATAATTTAACAACTGATTGTTTACAATCACCATTTTAACCACTGGTTCTACCAAAGTGGTGTGAACCTGCTGAATCCCACCACTGGAGTTGTCTCAGAATTACTTGCAGAGATCAGTTCCCTTGAAAGAAATGGCAGCTTCAAGTCTAGGAGAAACTGCAGTCCTTCCCCAGGCACTGCCACCAAGTATCCAGGAATTTCCCAAGCCAAAGTTGGCGAGCCTGGATGCCATGGAAAATGTCACCTGGTTCTTTTGTCTTGTTAATGACAACTGAAGCAGCTGCCCACACACGGAACATATTATATCAAAAACACCATAAGGTGGCAATATGATTCAAGAGATATAATTATGTATCCATCTATGCCACGTTCTCTTCTGTACAGTACAGCTAATAACAGAAATGATTCATGTGCTATAGGTTGCTTGGTTACTTGAAAAAAAGTAGTATTGCAACATTTATTAATGACCACAAGAAAAAAAAGCTTGTTTCAGTGTAGAGGGTACAGCTGTTTAATTGTAACAACCTCATTTAAAGTTTTGTCGAAGGCTTTCACGGCTGGATTCAACTGGTTGTTGTGGGTTTTCTGGGCTGTGTGGCCATATGTATGATAGATCTTGTTTCTAACGTTTCACCTGCATCTGTGGCTGGCATCTTCAGAGGTGTATTACAGGGGGAAGTCTGTTACACACTGAACAAGATCTACCAGATCACAGCCACACAGCCCAGAAAACCCACAACAATCATTTAATGTTGTTTATATTATTTTCTTGAGGGCAGGGTTGAAGTGGAGAAGCAGATTTATTTCACTTTTCTAGTGATTCAGTGTCTCCTGACAGGGGCCCTTTCCCCACTTACCCTTTTCCGAGGGTTGCTGCGCGCAATTCCCAGCGCGCGGCATCCCTGGCGCGCGCCCGGGCATCCCCACGACCCCGCACTCTCTGCGCGGGGTCATCAAAAGGCGCCCTTTGAAAGAGCGCCAGGAATGCCTCGTGCTGAGGGGCGCGACAGCAGCAGCGTCGGGGCGGCTGCGCTGTCGCCGCCCCTCTCAGTGTGAAGTGTCTGGACCCTGTGCTACTCTCTCCTCGAGTGGCCAGCCGGGAGAAGCTTAAAATAAGCGGGGAAAGGGCCAGGTTTGCCTATTAACCTGAGTGCCATCCATGATGTCCAATATTCAAGATTAATATTTACACACATTTTTATTGTGTAGTAAGCTTCAATTGGGAAGGCTGGGAATTCCTCAAATTGGCACCATTTGAGTGCTGCATCCAAACAGATTCCTCGTTTCATCAGCCATCCAATGTGTCTTAACCTTACTTACCTCAGAAAAGAACTAGTATATGGTAAAAAATTAGAAGTATTGTGATAAGGCATGTTTGAAATCCTATTAGGGTTGTAAATTGATTGAACAAGAGAAAGGGCATTTCTTGCTGGGCGACTGAAAGGTCTGTTACTTCCAAAATCACTCAAGTAAATAAAACTAAAATCAGTTCCAATTTTGCTGGTTTAAAAACATCGCAGACAACATTAGAGGCATAGGGATTGATTTGGACAATATAGGGATTAATAGTGAAATGTATATTTTCAACCAAATCCAGGAAAGGCTAAGGGATCTTGAGCATCACCTTTTTTACCCGACAAAGGCAGCTGTATGCTCCTCTCGTTCCCTTGGAATACAGCCAATTTACAGATCCAGAGCTAAATACCTCACATCTCTGTCATCTATCAAGCAACGCCCATGCCTTCATGTTAACACGCTTTAACAGCTGCCATTCAGCTGTTACTTCTGGGAAATACCTTAGAATTCCCAAGCAACAAAGACTATGCTGCTGCGGATGCGGATCACCTGAAGCTATATCCCATATCCTCCTGGAGTGCCATCTTCATAGTAACTTGCGTATGACTTTAATCCACCCCTTGTTGTTTCCAAGGCTTACCCAATCTGAATTCCAAACTACTCGCTTCTTGTTAAGTGATTGTAACCCATTGACTACCCTGGCAGTTGTTAAGTTCTTGGAAAATATTTTAAACATCCATATTTAAATGTTTTTAATTCCAAATATATTTGTAATTTTCATATGCCATTAAAGGTTGAATTGAAATAAAACTAAAACAGTTTTCTCTCACTATAATTTATTTATCATAGTGATGAAATGAGGTGGCTTGATTGATTAGAAGTACTTGTACTATTGGACAACAAAGCTACACTGGTTCAACACAGAGGTGCTCACATATGATACAGAGACATTTGCCTAGGCATAACCCTGGAATTGCCAGATGCTATACACAACAATTGCACTGGGATATCAAGCACATTTGCAGGCCTGCCTCTTTTTTCCCCATCTCAGTATAAAATAGATGATAATAATACTGGTGTAGGGTGATGACTAGGTGGGCCAAGGGGAGGGATGAGTGGAAGCAGGGAATAAGAAGCAGCAGTGTGCCAAAATGTCCAGCTGTTTTGGACAAGTGAGCAATCCCCAGGGCCTGGGGCGTGGCATGTGCTGTGAACTGTCATAACCCCACCTCAGCTCTTCATCAAGCATCCTGCAAGGGTTTTTTAAAACATTGTCCAAAGTAGCCAGCGAGATCTGAGACTGAGATCTCGCCACTATTTTTTCATAAAGTAGGCATGTCTTTCTAACTCAGTCTGGGGTATTTGTCAGATACCAATTTGAGGCTGCAATCTTCACTTGTATTTTCAAAAAAAAATTGGGATGGTGTGTCAGATTAGTCTATGCCTGCTGTCAATTTGGTAAAACAACTGAACATGATATTTAAAGAAGCCAGAGAGATGCCTCTACAAATTCTATCAGTAAGGAAAAAACAGACTGAGAAACAGCAGTGCATTAGTAACTGGTTCGTGTTTAAATTAAACTGTTTGTTTTTTAAAAAAAATTGAAAACTTTTAATAGCTGTGTTGATAATAATTTTAACATAATACAAGAACAAAACAGCAATACTTAAAAAATCAAATAAACTAATTTTATATGTAAAAAGGACAATCTTGTATTTGAAATTTACTCCAGATGTAGCACCTCTTGAGTAACGAGTCACTAGTACTAATAAACTGAGTGATATAAGTGCTTTCCTCTGACATACCTATTCCAATCTTGTAGAGTTCCAGTACACACAACAGAATGCTGGACACTATAAATATATACTATACATATATTTGGTTTTACGTATGAGAAACAAGTTGGAGCGAGGGCTCATCAATATGAAGATGACACAAAAATGTGATAGCCAGGCTATAGCCAGGAGCTGGTTAGAGTGATTATGTCATCCTTGTACTGAAAGGCATGCATTGATTTTCTGTTTCCAGGTATAATTCAAAATGCTGGTTCTTTCTTTTAAGTCTTGAGGCTAGGCTACCTGAAACCATCTCCTCCTGTAGTATCCAGCCTGCCAGTTAAGATCTGCTTCTTGTAGTCTTGCTCTCTGTGCCCTTAGGTTTACAGGTAAGGTGAGTGGTGACAAGATACAGGGCATTGTCTGTGGTAGCAACTTCACTTTTGAACACCCTTCTCCTTAAAGCTCACCTGGCACCTATTTTACTTTCTTTTAGGTGCCAGGCTAAAACATATATTTTTACTCAGACTTTTAAGTAGGGATTTTTAAAAATCTTGTCAGTTTTTTAATTGTCTGTTTCTGTTTCATGGCTAGCTGTTGTGCTGCTTATGTCCATTGGCTTCTTTAACTGACTTTTTAAAACATATGGTGACATGCCTTTAATTGTAAGCCTCCTCAAGTAGGGCTCTGAAGAGTCAGCAAATATTCTAAAAAAACAAATAAATAAGCATCATTCATTCAACACAATACATGGTTTAAAATCTACAATACATGGTTTAGAAATTCATCTATATATATATAAAAATCTAAATGTGTGTTTGTCCCTGATGGTCTCCCTCAGAAGCTGCTGGACGGATCACCCCCAAATTTTCACAGGATGTTCCTCCCTGTTGTGGGCAGGTAATTAGACCTTCAAATCACCAAAACTCCATACCTGAGCCAGGTAAAACATCTTTTTCCTGGCACACCAGGCCATGAAGCTGGCTGTGTTTAACTGTCACCCTTAGAACATTCGTGCAGCATGTCTGTCTGTGGCCTGAGGGGTTGGTATGAGGGCTTAGAATGTTCACGCAGATGGCCAGAGATGAGCAGTGAAAACAGTAAATAGGTAATACTGGTAAGTGTTGTCAGAACTGGCTTTGCCAAGTATGGTGCTTCTATATCAACAAATGCTATCAACAAACGCTACTGATCAATTTCAGACTCTGTTTATTGGCTTGAGGTTCCAAGAGTTAGGAGAGAGAGAGAGAGAGAGATAAGTTTAATGTAGTTTTAGGTTCTGTTCTGAATATAACCACTTATAGCTTATGCTATACAAAAGGGTTACATTTTTCATCCACTCCAAACATGATTTGTCACTGCCTGTGATGCCATGCGTATAATAGGGTAACTATAAGCAGAAAGGTAAGCTATGCTGAATTTTCAAGCATGTTCGTATGCCCCTGAATTAGCCCTTTCAGTTCATTCTCCAATATCATCTGTGCAATAGCCTATAGTCTCTATGCATAATATTCTGTAATTCTCTGCTTTAAAAAGAGGTTTGATTCTGTCACTTGACTCCACATTTTCCCCTTTCAGCTGTTTCCTATTTCACTTAACAGACAATTCCACTCAGTATCTTCTCAGACAGGTCTCCAGTTCAGATGCTCAGTGTAACATCTTGTGACCAAAGCTTTGGAGCAAGGACATTGGCAGGGCAGCAGCTGGTAAGCAGAAACATCAAGGTCCTTACCTGAGGATCAGGCACACATCCTTCTGTACATTAGGAAACATTCATAGCATGAGATCAACAATAGTGTAACCACCTTATGAGTAGATCGATGTCTGATGTTGGTACTAAGGGAAAAAAAGGATAAACTGAGTTTTTAAAAGCTGCCAAAGATTACTTCGTATTTCAATACCTTAGTTATTGCCAGTTCAGTCAGCAAGAGTTCATGTGTGCCTCTACCATATGTGGTTGTGGGGTTATCTGCTCTTTTTCTAGTATATCAAGGATATCACTACCAGAAAAGAAGTAATTGAGTGGAATATACTGAGCCCTTCGGGGATAGGGCGGTATACTAAATTTAACAACAACAACAACAACAACAACAACAACAACAACAACAACAACAACAACAACAAAATAATCCAGTGCAGTGCCTAAAGACCTTGGATGGCACTTAAAAACAATCGGCGCTGACAAAATCACCATATGTCAGCTGCAAAAGGCCACCCTACTCGGCTCTGCATGCATTATTCGTCGATACATCACACAGTCCTAGATGCTAGGGAAGTGTCCGACGTGTGCTGTAATACAAAATCCAGCATATTGATCTTGTTTGCTGTGTATAACTGTTTTTATAATAATAATAATAATAATTCATATCAGTTATTTTTCACGAAAATTGCACTACAGGAACTATGACTAGGGTACAAATCCAGAGTACGGCACAATCCAGACCCCTTCTGTACATACAGAATAATCACTTTGAATTCGCTTTCCAGTTTGGGAGGTGGGGGAGGAGTGCTGTGGCAGCAAGAGACAGTGCAGCAAAGGTGGCACTGCACCACCTCCAAAGGGGCTTCAGGGCAGGCCTGCAGAAGGGAGGGAAATTAGAAATCCCTCCTGCTGTCCAAATTGCCCCATTGCTGATAATGACTTTTGCCAGACTTTTGAGCAGCATAACTCTGAAGGTCTGGCAGCTGGTGTTCTTGGGCTGGAATGTTGGCTTCACCCCTGGGAACATACCAGCCTGACCCCCATGTGCTGGCATCCAAGTGAACACCAGCATTACCCCAAAGCAGCCACAACTTCCGGGTTTTGCTGCCGCAGAGCTGAGGGGCAGCTGGCCACCAGTGTCTCTGCCTGCTCTATTGACAGGGGTGCTCCTTGCACCAGTGGAGGTGCCAAACGTATTGGTGTGACCTTCCACAGCTTCCCGTGGCCATTTCCCCCCTCCATCTGTATTGGGCATTTCAGAATTTTGCTTGATATTAACTGGATTGCATTAATAGTTTTACTCTCGATAGCAATATACTGGGAGAAGCATCTTGGGCCTCTGTTTTCCTGTGGCCAAGCTAAGGGAATATTTTATATTTCAAATAATTTGAATTCCTAAAATTGGGTTTGTTTGTTTGTTTATTATACTTTAGATTTATTTGCTGCCTCCCCCGAAGGGCTCAGTTTATCAGGAGTAACTTTAAAGATCCAATTTTACTTATGTTAAGTTGTTAAATTTTTTATTTAGTGCCAATACTTGGTACAAACAAAATTGTGAGTATTTATAGAAAATGTACTTCTATATTGATTTTTTAATACTTTTGTGATGAAAAGAAGCCTAAGTACTAATTAATAAGTTTAATTAAAAAACCAACTTAATTTATGTTCTTCAAATATGCATCTTGCATTATTAATTGCAATAAAGTTTTAGCCTAATCACTGCAGTGGAAAAATTTAGATATTTGTCCAAATACTATTTCGCCATTCTTGTTTGTTTGTTGGAAAATCAATTCTTCATAAATGTCTATGTATGTAAGCACAAACAATCCTGGTGTGTAAAAACAGGATAGTTGTATTTCACCCAGTGAGGTAATATAATATTTTGATTCTTCCTGTCCTCTTTGAAGATGAAAAGGAAACAGAAAATTAGATGGATGGGTGGGAAGTTTTTATTTTCCATCCATGCTGGTTCTATATGTTAAGGCAAACCCATTGAAAAATGCGGAAGGTTGGATGGAAAGAGAAGGTCTGGCATGTGAACCTAAGCAGATCTACTTCCTTCTAAACCCATTGACTTCAATGGACTTAGAAGGGTGTAACTCTGCTTATGATGGTATTTAAAATGCTTTAAAAGTTCTGGATCATTGAAACAGACAGCATAGCATGTTGGAAACTTCTCATTGAGCCTAATGAAGCTTGTGCACAATTTCCAGTGTATTGTGCCCAGAACCATTTGTTTAATGTTTTGCTCTGCACTCTGAAGAAAAAATCTTGATAATTTTATAAGTTTATTCCATAAAGTTAAATTTAGAAATCTAAATCCAGATAGCTACATTTCCATATAAAATGCAGTGAGGGTGATCTTTGCAGAAATAATTGTACGCATCTAGAGTTATGACTAAGAGAAAGTGAGTGTTTTAAATACATAGAATTGACTAAGAATAGAACTTCAGCTTCAATTATTTAGGACTGGTCAGAAAGGAACAAAGCAATTTAGACTTATTTATTCTATTATATAAAAGGCTAGCTGTTGTGGTGACAACTTACTTCCATCCAGTCACCACACATGATTCACTTCCAGTCAGTCGCCATGGACACATGGCTTGGGGGTGGGGCTTACACAGAACTGATAAAAAAAACACAAACTAAACAGCAGAATGTGGTGGTTACTCAGTCTCTGATGCTCACTCTTCTCCCACACTGCTGAATAATTTCAGTCACTATACCTTCTGCAGCTGCTTTAGGAGGAGCAGGTGTTAGCCGCTTTCCATGGGAGGTCGCGACTACTGGCAGCCACAACTGTTGCATAGTTATACAGGCATCCAGGAAGAGGAGCAGGGATCAGGGAACAACAGAAGGAGGAGGCAGCTGATGACATGAGGCCAAGAGGGAGGAAAGGCAGCACTGGTTGGCCGCTCAGTAGGTCCCATTAACCCTTGTGTGCCAATGCAGGCGTCCAGGAAGAGAAGGATGAAGTGAAAGCTGGTGATGCAGGGTCGAGGATGGAGGAAAGGCAGGAGGGCTTGGCCGGTTAACCACTAACAGTTTTCTAGAGCTTATTGTATTTGTTTATGCAACAGGCTTTACTGCGTTTATATATATAAACTAGTTTAGATAGAAAATTGATAATGCTTTATATCCTATAAAATTTGGAAGCACTGCAAAGCGGGACTTTTTTTATTTTCTCTCCCTTTGTAGCCTGCCGAGCCATGTTATTCCTGGGAGTCATTTTGTTCTATGAGTAATGAACAGCACAGAAGATGAAGTGGGAATCAGTAATCAGGGGAAATTGGCTTCCCTCCTGCCCTGACTGAAGTTCCCTTCTATAATCAGAAACAGGTTGTAGGATAAAGAATAAAGGTCATGTTATTTATTTAAGATATTACATGCATTAAGACTCTTACCTTTCAAAGACTTAGAGCAAACAGCAAAATAAAAAAAACTGGCAAAACAAGGTAAGATTTAATCTAAAGCGGTTAATTTTTCCAGAGACCAAATACCAGTAGTAGGTTTTACAATGCTTTTGAAAAGCTTAGACTTTTGTGAACCTGCAGGGGGCAAGGAATCCATAAGAGGTATAGTCACCAAAAATGCTTCACGCTGCTTTTTTTTGGTGATGTTTCCTTCATTAGTACACAAGCTGTGATGAATGAAGTAAATCTTAGACAAATTTTGAATATGAGATGTTAATTATTCCTGCATCATCATGAGAGAAATGCAGAATATAAATGACGTAATAATAAGTATAGCTGAAGTTGCAGGCATATAAAAAGTTTACTGGTTGGTGGATGGGAAGGAAACAAAGCAACAGGGAAAAGTGAGGATATGAGGTGAAAAGAAAGTGAAAATAGTCTGGAGAAGGGAATACAGGGCAAAGTGAGGTGCCCCCCTGGATATCCTTGCTAATTTCCCATTGTACAATTGGGTCCAGCCTGACCTGATGGCAGACACTATGCAACTGGGCCTGGGATGTGGCAGGTGCCATACAACCTGGTTTTCCAGGGTAGAAGGCTCCAGAGGAGGGAAAGATGAGAACAGGGTGGCAGATAAAGGTAGGTTGGCTGGTGGGTGGGAAAGGGAGTAAAACCCTGAAAAGGGGGAGGCTGTGGGAAGTTTCAGGGAAAGAGGAAATAGGGGAAGAGGGGAAACAAATTACCCTCCTCACAAGTCTTTGCAGGTCCTCTGCTTATGTTTATAATTTTCATATCCCTATATTTACACTGGTGATGCTTTTATTGTTTTCTATATTTATTACTAGTCTGACAAATTTGCTTCTAGGTGCCAAGACTTTCAGATATGATCCTGAATAATCTTCCTAATTTTGCTATTTGACAGCCATGGCAATTATAAGATTTATACAACATTCATATAACCAGACAGCTTCCATTTGGACACACAATTGAGAAAATTCAAGAGCATGAATTATTCCTGCAACAGTCTGGAATATATTACTCTTAACAAATTACCTCCAGATCTACCATTTTTTCCAAGACATTGGACTAGGAATACATTATTCATTTGGTTATAAAAATGATCAATCTTTTGCCAAGTTTAGAATGGCCATCAGGACTAACTCAAAAGACATGCAGATAGGAAAACCCTTTTCTTGCCCACAGAAGTGATTATTCCCTGCAAAGAGCTGCTGTTGGCTGAGTTATTTTGGAAGAATTTCATACCACAGTTCCAATCTCCATAAGCTTTTATTGCCACTACTGGAGAACTGTGTTTATTGAAGAGAAGGAACATTTCCATTATTATTCGAGAGTGTATTCAGTGAAAAACATTGCAGGATTTAAGTCCTGTAATGAGTAACTATATAATAAACATTATGCTAAATTGGTTTGTTTCATCTAGACCCTGAGATGTTTCCTGTACTCTGGAGGGCTATACAAAAATGAGAACTGTAAAAGAATTTATTGTTCCTAATACAATGCCACTTTTCAAAGGGAGGAGCATCAACTGGGGAAAAATATCTTCTGTAATACATGTGTGAATTAAGTACCGTCAAGGTGCTGCTGACTGATGGCAACCGTATGAATTAATTATCTCCAAAATGTCCTATTGTTAGCATTACTCAGGTAGACTTCATTTCAAGGTCAGCCTTGAGAGACTTTGGGCAAGATATCCTCTTCTGGTGTCTTTTGCTGACAGTCCCCCCATTCACACATTCATACATGAACGTGTACAAACATTCACTCATGGAAGAAACAGGGTGTCTCTTTGGGATTCCTCTGTTTCAACCCACAGAAGCCTGAGAACTACAGGTCAGGCATCTCTAACTAATAATTCAATAAATCTTCATCAAACTACAATTCTGGGGATTCTGTTGGAAAATAGGCAGCCCTTTTTAATATTTTATCTAATATGAATTAGGAACAATAACTGTGATTTGTTTGTTATAGTAAAATTAGTAAAATTTATTAGTAAAATTTATAGTAAAATTTATTAAATGATAATGTTAAGTTTCACCTATACATGCAAGCTGGAACATTATACTGAAAATGGGATTCTGTAGCCAACTTGGATTAAAAATAAACTTCTGGGAAGAATGCCAGGAGCTGCAGTGGAGCATCTAAAGCTCCTAAGGAGTCATGCACCCTTTCATTATAGGTCTCTCTCTACACACACACACACTGCCCTTTGGCTTTTGTCATCAATATTTGCGCACTTTTTCACTGAGTTTAGAAATGCATAAGGTTTCTACTCTGCTAGCATAACTTGGAAAGTTTCAGAGGTCTGCAGTCGAAGAGCTAGATTAAAGTCCTGGGATCAAATCTAGTTCATAACGAGGAAGTTTCAGGTGTGGGCAAGCAAGGCTTGCTAGATGCAACTTGTTGGACAATCTGATGTCAACTCATCTGTCTGAATCCAAGGAGAATGCAGACACATTGACACAGCCATTCTTTCACTCCTGCTCTAACTTTTGATGGGTTTTGGTCAGCTCCCAGGCTCACCATCTTGGGTTATATGGTTGGTACCTTTGCTGCAAGGGTATTTCTCAGGAAACATTGGAACAGAACCACATGGAAAAGTCCATAGTGCATCTCCTTGCCATACCCATTGTCTTCTTCAGAAACTGGCTCTGTGGAACATGACATGATTGATCTGTGGGTATTCCAACACAGAATGCCCCACATCACAGTTCCTCACCCAGA
This sequence comes from Sphaerodactylus townsendi, assembly GCF_021028975.2. Taxonomy (NCBI): domain Eukaryota; kingdom Metazoa; phylum Chordata; class Lepidosauria; order Squamata; family Sphaerodactylidae; genus Sphaerodactylus; species Sphaerodactylus townsendi. The sequence goes on from NC_059428.1 coordinate 83,225,879, forward strand.
AGGAAAGCAGTGAAAGCTGACAGAAGAAAACAATATCCAGAATGAAGTATTTGTTTACCATGAAGTCATGTTGAGAATACATTTTAAATAAAAAATATCAATTACTGTTGCTGATTGTCAAATTCAGACGGCTTGCATATCATTGCCTGTAGATCAGCTAATAATCTGGCTAGTCAAGCCCTGCAAACAGTAATTTCTTCACCATAGTTTTTGTTATGTGGAAATCTGTGCACACTAATAAAATGGTGACAGGGCTTTGCAAGAGGGCACTTTTTGTTTTGGACCCATTTCATGTTGCATAATGCTGTAAGACAGTTTTTTCATACATGTATTCCATCACATCCACAAGCCAAATATTATGTTTAGCTTCCTGAAACATCCACAGTAGTTCTTTACCAGCTATCCAAAATACTGTCTGGAGCTTCCTTCTCTCTGGCTCCTGTTATAACTTGACTGCAAAAAAAATTCTGGCCAGATACAGCAGCCTGCAGATGGGGTCTTCCACACCCCGCCCACCCCGCCCAAATCATTGGAAACGTTCAGAATTTGGTATCAGCCAATGCTCATTTGCTGACCAATCCAACTACTACATAGAATTTAAAGTTATATGAAAACTTGCTTAGTTAGCAGGCAGGTGATAAAGCAGTCTTGTTTAAATGGAAAAAAAACCATATTACTTTGTCCTCTCATGCTTTATCTTCAGCCAGTTTTGGAAAATACGCCTACATAGCAGGATACCATGCTTTGCTACGCATACTTCATCACAACCTCTCTGAATTTCGGGGTGACATTCAGCATACTTCCTCACAGCCTGTCTGTGGACTGACAGGTTGGTTTTCCTATAGTTTGCAGCAGCTTCCTGTAGTTGTCTTTTTCTAATGTAATGTGTAAATTGCTTTCTGCATTTGATTCCTCTTCTCCCTTTAGCGGTTTCAGCAGAAGGAACAGGTTCGTATGTGTTGAGGAGGGTGGTGTTAGAATGCAGTTGACGCACCATTGGATCAATCGTGCTTATTGGTTGGGGGGCATTAGCAGAACTTGTTGATGCGACAAATAGAGCTTCAAAGTGCCCTTCATTAAAATATCCTGTGAAATACCACTCACTGACTGAGTGACTGACTCATCAAAAGAACTCAAAAACAATCAAAAATACCATGTTGAAGGAAATGAGACTCGTGGTGTTTAACTGTCACCCTTAGAATGTTCATGCAGATGGCCAGAGTTGAACAGTAAATATCTAATAACTCGAGTGGAAGTGAATATTTTGGAAAATCCTTTCTTAGCGAGCACCTGAAGCACATAACGAACCGGTGTGCCAAATTTCAACTTTGTAGTTTCGGTGGTTTTTGAGTTCTTTTGATGAGTCAGTCAGTCAATGAGTGGTATTTCGCTTTTATATATATAGAAAAGGCTAATGCTAATGGCAGACAACAGCTACTTATATGTTTTATACTTTTAACAATGTGCCTTTTTGTATTGTTGAAGGCTTTCACGGCCGGAATCACTGGGGTGCTGTGTGGTTTCCGGGCTGTATGGCCGTGTTCTAGCAGAGAACATGGCCATAACACCTGGAAACCACACAGCACCCCAATGTGCCTTTTCCTCAAAAACCAAATATGACATCTATTTTATCTCATCTTACTTTTTACACCCATCACTTGGTTGCTTCCTTAGGTGACAATTTGTATGTGCAAAACAGTTTTCACTGAAAAATACCTTTCATATTATTATATTAGATATATGATATGAACATACCTTTCAGTTCTAAAACACAGGCTAGAAGTGAAGAGGAATGATTTGAGGACACACATTTTTGTAGTGCCAGAATAACTAAATGTAGGTATTGGAAAAAAAAAATCTCAGTAGTGGCCTTATAATTCATCTAGTTGTTGAAAATACCCCCATTCATACATTCCCTCTAGTAATATTCCTTGCTGTCATGTATTTTTCAGAAAGTCTTTTCAGCTAGTTACTTTTCAGAGCCAGTAATTTCAGAATTTATTACCAAGGATCAAAAATTGAACAACCCCATGTATGTATTTCCCCTTGAATTCTTAACTAGATCACCTACATTGTAGACCAAACTAGATCCATCACCACAATGAAGAACAATTTAGACTAACATCCATACCATAGCTAATTGCCATGAAGTGTTTATTTTGTTTGGTCTTTCTCTCATCTTCCATCTTGAGTCACTGGACCAGCTTGTTAGCCACTTAAGGCCAAGAGGCAGCATTTCTGGTCATTAGTACCTCATGCAACCAACAGCTGGCAGTAGGTTTAGGACCACACCACAATTGCACCATACTTACAAGCAAAGTCCCTCATTCACAGCTCCATCTGGGTGCATGCCGTATCTGGCACTAGTTGATTGCCAACATTGACTGGGAAACTTTATCCTTCCTGCCTCTGCCTCACTGGTTGCCATCCCGGCCACTTCCCTTTGCCTCAGGCAGCCCCTCTGGCCCACACTTCCTCCTATGGCCTTTCAGCTGCTGTGGATAGTTTTGGGTCTTTCCACAGAGCCCTCATTTCTGAGTCCGCATAGCACACCATGGGCTGTGCCATTGGAATGTGACTCCCACCTGACCCCGCCTCACTGCTCCCCTTTCTCTATCTCCCCTGGGATCTCTGCTGTTCCTTAAGCTGTCCCTTTCTGTGCCTGAAACTAAAGTCACTGCAAGCTATAGCCTAATGCTACCAGTCATGACCTTGTGATATGCCTGATTGAGTTATACTGTTGATAAAATTATGAGTTTAGTCACTGATTATTTTACCCTAAGGCGTCAGCAAAGAAAACGGGTTAGTGAGAAATCCTTTGAAGACTCTCATTAGGTACATGGAAATCATTAAATAGAAAATAAGTTTAGAACTGCAAAAAACAAATAGTTATATTTGGAAATATAAATGTTTTTATAATGTAGTCACACTTGCCAGGCTTTTAAAACCCTAGACAAAAATACTACCTAATTTATGTCTTACTATTAAAGTTCTCATTTAACTCTAATTAAGTCAGACTTTCCTTTGACTACCATAGGAGAAAGTGTGCTTTGCCATCTGCTATTAATTTTGAAAAATTACAACTTGGTTTTATACAGAAAAATATAAGGAAATGAAAGAGCCAGCGTGGTGTAGTGGTTAAGAGCAGGTGGACTCTAATCTGGAGAACCGGGTTTGATTCCCCACACCTTCACCTTAGTGGCAGAGGCTTATTGGTGAACCAGATGTGTTTCCACACACCTACATTCCTGCTGGGTGATCACAGTTCTTCAGAACTCGCTCAGCCCCACTTACCTTACAAGGTGTCTGTTATGGGGAGAGGAAGGGAAAGAAGCTTGTAAGCCACCTTGAGTTTCCGTACAGGAGAGAAAGGTGGGGTATAAATCCAAAACTCTTCTTCTTCTTCTAAAATGTAATACATCACTTAGGAGTAATTCAGCACAAAAGCCAACACTAAATTGCTTTGTGTAAACACAACTAATTTCATGACAAAGTCCTGTATACATACCCTATATAACTATAAAGGACACTCAGTTCACTTGCCCATTGTAATTATCTGATGTTTTTGTAAAGGAAGCAAATGTATTCCATCCTGTGGTAGTGGCCAGTTGGGTTGCTCACCTCCACCTGGGACCAGGAGATCTGGAATTACAATTTATTTCCAAACTACAGAGTTCAGTTCCTCTGGGGAAAATGAATACTTTGGAGGATGGACTCTTTGGCATTATAAGCCACTGAGATGTCTCCCGAAGCTCCACCCCCAAATTTCTAGGCATTTTCCAACCTAGAGTTGGTAATTCTACCAAGCTGTGACATGCATACATTGCTTTGATCAAACTATCAGAAACTTCTCTGTTAAACAGCTAGAAATGATGTTGTGGCATCACAGTAAGCCATTTGAGTGAGTTTCACCCCCCCCCCCCGAGTTTCCCAGGGGATCCAAAGGCTAAGTTGTACTTATGGAAATAAAACCTGTTCAGTTTGCTTCACATGTGGAAAATGTGCCTTTTGCACAAAAGTATCTGATGGTTTGATCAAAGTAATGTATGCATGTCACTCCAAGAAGTTGGGAGGAAAGTAGCAGTCCATAATTCTAATCACAGTACCTTCCAAATCACCAGAACTACTGAAAAACACCTGGAATTAGTTGCCACAGTTCTGACTTCTCTTTGAGCACAGGTTGTGCAGCAACATAAACACTGAACAGTTAAATTTAGTGATAGAGAGCTGGTGCAGATTCAAAGGGAAAGGAGTCCTTTCAGATATGTGGGTTCCAGGTCAAGGCAAGACTTAAAAAATTAAAACCAGTGCCTTGAAATGAATATATTTGAATAAAAACTAGTGTTATTCCTGACAGTGTATAATTAAACAAAGCAAGGCTAAATTTGGGGATAAGATTTCAAAATACTTCCACAAAAACCTTGCATTCTGCAATTCACTCTTGCTTTCCCACAGAACTTGATGGAAACTATCCAGAACTTCTTATCAGTGAGGCCCTTCCCTTTTATCTGTCTGGGTTCCAACATTTTGCTATGATAGAATGTGACAATAGAGTATGACAGAAAGGGGACAGGTTCTTATAGACAAAATAATTGCCCTCTCAAAGCAACCGTTTGTAATGGAAGAATGGGGCAATAGTGTTAGGCCATGCTAAATTAACATACATATTAGTAGTTTTCAAAATGCGTAGTCACAGAAACAATCTTATTTTGAATATGTTTAATTTCCAACCAGATCTTAGAATGTGCTTCTGTAAGTGTATGTGCTTCAGTTTCAGTGAAAGTACTGACTCATCCTGAGGAATGTATTCCATTACAGTCCTCCTGGCTTACACCATACGTTTATGAAAAACCAGTTAGTTGCTATGGTGACTGAGACCAATACATAATAGGAACCTTTCAAAAACTAGCTAGAGCATTTTCAGTGACCATATCAAACTTAAGAGCATTTTTTTAACCTTAACGATAGAATCAAAATCTCTAGCAAACATTTAACTTGCCTTCTACCCACTGAGGCTTTTTCTGTGTATTTCTTGGAGATGCACTAATCAGAGTAAACAAAACAAGTTCTCAATTTTTAAACTGCTTTGAGCCAAGAGAAAAGGCAGGGTATAAATATTTTAATTAATAAATATTTTTTTCTATAAGGATGCAACACAAGTCTGGTTATAGTTTCCACTAGTTATAGTTTCCACTAGTTATGCTCCATTTTGGATCAATATAGGGAACTGGGTATTCCCAGCTGTATACATTTCAGACCATTCTAGCTCCTTAATCTACAGAATCAACTACGTTTCTGGATAGGACGCTGATTCCATACTAAAAATGGGCATTATAATCAGCTTAATGGGCTGTGTACTAAGAATTTATTAATAATATATATTCAAAAATGTCAAACAAAAAAACAAAAGAGGGACTGTTTGAAGTGTATTTATTGCATATTCACAGTAATGAGATTAAAATGATGAACTTAACATATGCTTTTAAAGTAGCTGGAATATATCTTAGTTAGAGTTGCCAACTTCCTGGTAGGGCCTAGAGCTCACCCAGAATTACAACTGATTGTCAAACTACGGAAATTAATTCCCATGGGGAAAATGGCTGCTTTGGAAGGTAAAGATTTTGCCATTATACCACACTGAGGACCCTCCCTTTCACTTCTAGAAATCTCCATTCCACATTCTGAAATCTCCAGAAATTTCCTAACATGGATTGCTGTATGGATTAATGGTACATGAAGCATTGTGGGCATTCAAAATGTTATATAAATTCTAAATTCTACCATTTTAGTGATAATTCAAAGAAAGCATTTATTAAATTACAATGTTCTTTTTGTATGTAAGCCATATCTTCCAGAGTCTTTTAATTCATTTGAATGGCATCTCAGACAAACTTTTTTTTTCTCAAAGAATCCTATTTTTTCTGTCATCAAGTGGTAAGAGATCTAGTGGAACATATAGTGCAATCCTTGGGAGAGGCAAAAGGACTGCAAGGGTGCATCAACGTGTGTGTCCACTTCACCAGTGTAAGGAATTCCATAGAAGCAGAAATAAAAGGCTTTTTGGTGTAAAAGACCGTTTATTCAGACATTTCAAAGTTCCATCCTGTCTTTCATTCCAGTTTGCTCAAGGAGGCTCCCGTTTCCGATGCTTGGCACGACCCGCCGGAGAGACCCCCGCCGACTATAATTGATGGCCACAAGCATTACGAAATTCAACGCTTCTGCAGGTAGTTGCGGCAACGGAGGGAAGGACCGACCAGACACAATTTCGAAGGGGTTTTTTTTTTGTACTGCTATGAACCGCATTATTGTAGGCGTATTCTGCAAACGGAATCAACTCGCACCAGTTGTCTTGGTGATAGTTGGTGTAACAACGTAAATACTGTTCCAGGGTTCTGTTCGTTCTCTCCGACTCACCGTCACTTTGAACGTGGTAGGGGGCGGCAATTGCCGGGGCGGCCCCCTACAAGCCCAGGAAAGCTTTCCAGAACTTTGAAATGAATTGGGGCCCGCTGTCGGAGACCACCTTAACGGGGGCGGAGTGTAGACGATAAATATGCTGAATGAACAGACGCGCTAACTTAGGAGCGGAGGGGATGGAAGCACATGGGATGAAATGGGCTTGCTTGGAAAATAAGTCCACCACCACCCACAAGACCGTGTTGCCTTGACTTCCTGGCAAATCCGTAATAAAATCCATGGAGATGACTTCCCAGGGGCGGGAGGCCACCGGGAGAGGCTTCAACAGACCATGGGGTTTTCCCGGAACGGATTTGGCTTCCGCACAAACAGAGCAACCTTTGATATATGTCTCAATGTCTTTGCGCATCGCTGCGCCACCAAAATTGACGGCGGGCCAAATGCAGAGTCTTAAGGAAGCCAAAATGTCCAGCCGAAAGCAGGCATCATGACAGGCCTCGAGAACCTGCTTACGGAGGGGAGGCACGTACCAACAATCCCCCGCTTCCAAACACCATTCTCCAGGCGTAATTGGGAGTCACCTTCCTCGCTGGTGGCTCAAGCAGAGCCGCCTCCTCGAAGTTCTCGTAGGAAAGGAGAGATCAGGCTGGGAATGGGTGGAGAAGGAGGAGTGGACGTCTGAGATCGAGTGACAGCCAGCCCCAATTGGGAGGGAGAGAGAACAGTGCGCGGGATATCCCGTAAGGCAGCTCCACCTCCTCGGGCAGGCGCGAGAGCGCATCAGACAGGTTATTGGTTTTTCCGGGGAAAGAATGGACCGTGAAAGGGAAACGAGAAAAAGAAATCGGCCCAACGGAGTTGTTTTATGGACATCTTGAGGGGGTGGAAAGGGCGGCCAAGTTCTTGTGATCCGACCTCAAACTTGAAAGGGGTGTTTAGCCCTCCAGCCAGTGGCGCCAAGTGGAGAGCGCTACTTTGATGGCCGCGAGTCTCTTTATCCCCTACAGTCCAGTTGAGCTCAGCACCGAGAATTTTTTTGATAAATAAGCACACGGAACAAGCCTATCATCTTTATTTCTCTGCAACAGGGCTGCACCAAGCGCTTTGTCCGAGGCATCCACGTGAACCACAAAAGGAAGATCTGGGTCAGGGTGTTTTAGGATAGGTTCGGTAGTAAAAGCTGATTTTAAATGTTGAAAGGCTGTCTGACATTCTTTAGACCAAGAAAGGGGGGCCCCGGGCTTGGCAGCCTGTGGGTCTTTACCCTTAGTGCGTAAGAGGTCTGTGAGTGGGAGAGTCAGTTCAGCGAATTGGGGTATAAAGTCACGATAGAAATTAGCAAACCCTAGGAAAGACTGGAGTTCCTTCGGATTGGTAGTGGCAGTCCATGGGGGGACTGCTTCAATCTTATCAGAATCCATTTTTAGCCCCTCGAAGAGATCCGGTAACCCAAATAGTCGATGGAGGATTGGTGAAAACAACATTTAGAAAGTTTTGCAAAGAGGGAGTTGTTGAGCAAGCGTTTTAATACTTCCAACCAAGGCTTCATGCTCCTCCATGGTTTGTGAATAAATTAAAACATCATCTAAGTACACCACTACTCCCTTGTATAATAAATCATGTAGAACTTCGTTGATGAGGGCCATAAAGTCTCAAGGGGCCCCACTTAACCCGAATGGCATTATTAAGTATTCATACTGTCCAAATTTTGTGTTAAATGCAGTCAAATGTTCATAGCCTTCCATAATCCTGACTCTGTAGTAAGCTTCTCTTAAGTCCAACTTAGTAAAAATACGTCCCTTGCCCAATGCATCTAAAAGGTCCTTGATTAAAGGCAAAGGGTATTTATTGGACAGGGAAACCGCATTGAGTCCTCGGTAATCCGTGCAGAGCCTTAAAGACCCGTCCTTTTTTTTAAACAAATAATACAGGAGCAGCAGGTGTGTGTTTGGTAGCTCGTCGTATGAACCCGCGAGCAAGGTTCTTGTCTAAGAAGGCACGAAGTTCCTTCTCCTCATTGGGACTCATGCGGTAGATTCTACCCTTGGGCAGTTGAGCCCCTGGCTGTAATACGATTTTGCAGTCAGTGTCTCTATGGGGTGGCAATTGATCGCATTCTTGCTCCTGAAATACTCTGGCTAAATCTTGGTAAGCCGGGTGGAATGCCGGTAGATTCGGAGCAACTGAGCATGCACCGCTGACGGCCAGGGGTGTATGTCATTAGGAGGTGAGTTTTCCCCAATTCATGTGTTCCCTCCACAGGAGGGTCAGTGAATTCTAAGATCCGTTCTTTCCAAATGAATTTTGGTTCATGCAACAACAACCATGGCATGCCCAGGACTATGGAGGTTTGGCCACTGGAGCCAGAATAAAACTAATTTTTTCTCCCAATGGTCAGCGCAGCGGAGGAGAACCGGTATGCTTTTGAACTGGGCCGGTCCTTCGGCCCCGAGAGGGCTGCCGTCCATTTGGGTGCGTAGGAACGGGTATGGGCTTTAGCTAGGGGGACTCGGTCTAGTCCAAGTTCCTCCGCCACTTGGGGTCAGCATTAAGCAATGGGAGCAACCCAGAATCTACAAGGGCTGGGAGAGGCTAATAATAAACGAGGAATTGTGCTTAGCGGGGTTGGCCAAGAATAGCTTGAATGCGTAATGGGAGCGCTTCGCCTTCACTCACCGCGAGAGATCTGAGCTCCGAACCCATATCCATGTGGGGGGGCTGAAGAGAGGCAAACAGCTGCTTCCCCTCTTCTGGAGTCGCCTTCCGGTAACACGCCTTAGGAGCGAAAGAGCCTGTTGGTAGGCGGCCCGGATCTAATGCGTGGTGGCTTTGGCAGATGGGCGAGATAGCGGGCGCGAAAAGCCGGAGCGGTTGGCTTCTGTTTTTTCGGGCAGTTGGCAGCTAGATGACCCGGTCCTCGCGCAGTAAAGACACAATCCCAAACTGGCGACGGGCGCCGGAGGTGGTTTTTTTCCGTAGAGGCTGCTGGAACAGCTTTGCCGAAGTCGCGAGCGTGGTCAGAAGCGGGCGGGTTTTGGGCATGGGCGGCCCTCTCGCGCCTGAAGCCAGTAATCCAAACGAGACGCCACTTGAGATCCTAATTCGGATCCATTCAGCAATAGTGTGCGGATCCGAGATAAGGAACACCGTTTCTGCGCGAGTTTGCCGGGCCGACGCCATCCGAGAAGTATTCACATTTCATGCGCTCAGGCCACTCAGGAGGGAGCTCGAGGAGAGCAGCGCCCGCCGCATCATCAAATTCAACGGGCAAATTCGGCAAAGGAGCCGGGTTGCCTTGCTGAATAGGGGATTTGATGGTGCGCTGGATGGCTTCATTTTCAGCACCCGGATCTTGGAAGCGAGCCCTTAAAGGACTTGGAGGAACGCCAAGGCACCCGTGGCGCAGTATCCTCCAATTTTGCAGGTCAAAAAGAGTCAATTAAACCAGTCGGCTGCCGCTTTCCATCCAAAGAGCGGAACCCGGGATGTCCACGGTGATTTTTTTCGCGTTCAGACCGGGTACAAATTCGTCATAGTCCTCCATGTGGGCATCGAAGGTTGCAGGATGAAGTAGGGGAGTTTGGAAGCGGGTCCCATCGGAAACGTGGCAGGTATTGGAGGTCTGTAATATCCTCTCTCCACGGCTCCTCGGCACCCGCTGGGCGTAAGCGGGTTCGCCGCAGGGTTGAGTAAAGCGTGCGGCGAGAGGAGAGCCGGAATCCAGGAGTGGAGGTGGGGAGCACCGACGCCCGGGCGCCAGCTTTCAGTGCTCTGGTGGGAGCAGGTCTTTGGAAGGTGGCAGATAACGCCGAGTAGCAGGACCCAGAAGCGTAAAAGCCCCTCTGGCGCTGGCTGTACCAGTAACTTGGCGTAGACTCCAGCTTGGGGCATCTTGTCCTGCTGCTTCTTCAGCTCCCTTTTTCAAAGGCTGCTAAGTCTCTTTCCTTAGCGAAGTCCAAGGCATCTTGGTGCGCATGCAAAGCTGCTTTCTCTCGCTCCAGTTTGGCCAGTTCGTCTCGTTGAATAGCTGCAGTTAGTTCACTTTTCGCACGCATGGCTCCTTTAGCTTTGGCGTTGACGCTTCTAAGTCCAGCTTTGGAGTGTTCCAGGACCTTATCATGGACCGATAGATTCTGCATATATTGCCGTTACGCAACGCTGCCTTCTTGGCACGGTCCAATTCTGGAAGTTGGATTTCTCTTTAGCGCTTTGCTGGGTTCCCGGTCCTTTTGCAGGTTTTCACGCTCTTGCTGCAGCTGCTCCCGTTCCTCTTCCCATAGCTGGTGTCTTCACGGGCCCATGCTTCCTGGGCTATCTCAAGCATAGTCGCGCCCCACTTCCTCATCCCAGCTCTCTTTTGACGGAGAGGGAAAATAGGTCCGGATGGGACGGCAGGCTTTCTTCGGATTCCTCCTCATCGGAATGCAGCACCTCGTGTCCACCCGGGCGGCTCCACGGGGCGCCTCAGGTGCAGCTGCTGATCCGGGATCTGGGGGGTCCGATCCCGAAGCTGGTAACGGATACCCTCCCAACTCCCCGATATAGTCCCCGTTTCAAGCGGGTAGTCTTAGGACGGGCCCCATTTAGTGCTAATGCTTCACGGTGGGATTCTTGGGGAGCATCATCATCAAAATCACGAGAGTCCAGGAATCGCTCAATGGACCTCCTGGGTTGCCGCATGAAAAGTGGCTCAGGCCCATCTCCTCCGGTGACAGGTTGCCGTATCTGGAGGCTTTGTAATCCCACACGCGAAACGGGTAGGTATCCGATCCACAGAAGCGCCCGGGATCCATAGACAAGCGCCCCAAAATCGACTCATGCAAGTCCACATGATCAAGCTTCGCAAATCCTCGCCCCAACGGGAGTAAGGGAAGACCTTCGTGGTTGGGATCACGAAAGGACGGGGAAAAGAAGTTACACCAGCGAGACCCGCTTCTCCCGCCGGTTCCTCCAAATCCAGGAAGGGAAAGCTACCGGAGCCCCTCTTTGGGGGCTACCGCCAGACCTTCCACAGGTTCACATTAGAATATTCAACCCTCTCCATGCCGGAGACACCAGAGGTCCGTCAAGCTACACTGGGAAGATAGATGAATCTAAGTTTCTTTGCCACAAATGTAAGGTGAATTAGTAGTCACTCCACGCCGTCAGCCAAGAACGAGACGCAGACGCGGGAGATAACATCTGGTGGAGATCGCCAGCAGCGGAGCACCGGAGGTCCGTGTTCCTAGCGACCTCCCCGCCTGCCGTCAGGTTCCTCGGCACCTTTATTGTTACTCTATCGGGCGGTGCGTGTGAGAGCACCTCGGGGAGTCTCCCGGGAGAGCGGGAGGTCGGGAGATCATCATGTGCTGCATGATCTCATCTGGCTACGCGGCGGAGAGGAGCTGCACGCTGCCTGAGCTTCAATCCTCACCTGGGGCAGCACCATTGTCCCTGCTCCGTGATTGAGCCAGACAGTCTCACGCACCCGCGACTCATGGGGACGCCGAGGAGGGGGGCGAGCGCGACCGCAAGGCCGCAGGGTCCGGGTTTAAGGCGCCCCAACGTTTCTACCACGGCACTGCTGGGTCGGCAGTGCACTACTACATCTCCTCCTTTTTACATTTTAGGAAAACAAATCAAACGCTTAAGGGGCGCATTTAAAGGGACGCTTTGTCTCCTCCGCCGCTTGGTCAAGTTGACCAAGCTGCTTGTGCAACACATTAGAACTTGGTTGCGGGGTAAGGGAAATGCGAGGGGTTCTTACACACGCTACAGGCAATATTAGACACGCATTGAACGTAAAACAAAGATCCCATAACAAGGCACACAATTAAACCAATGCAGAGCTGTACAATAGCACTCAACTATCTCCTCCCGCAGCCAGCCGCCCAGAGGGCTGGACCAATTAATGGGGCAAAACATCATACTTCAGATTAGATAATAACTTTGCAGCTCACGACTTTCATGTGGATCAACTGAGAATTATCAGAAAGATTAAAAAACAACACATAATATGTACATTCTCACAACCTCAGGATGTAACAACAACAAACAATCAATAGCTAACGCATTGTTCAGGGTCGCTTGACGGTGCCTGCTGCCTCTGATACAGGGCATCCCAGAGCTGTGTGGGAGGTAGGAGTTGATGGACTCTCGGGTAGCGGGCACAGGCCAGCCGCCAATAGTCTTAGTGGCATTGTAGGAAGCGAGTCCGGGGACTCCCACTCAGGGAAGTTAAGTGAGGGAGACGAACTCCGCTTCGAGAGTGGCCACCGCCGTCCTGGACAAGAGGGGTCAAAGGCAGGGCTGAGCCTGGCGGCGCGGTGCCCTCCGGGCTCCCCGGGTGGAGCCTGGGGTAGGACAATGGTGAGGCTGCACTGAGGCAGCAAAGAGTTCCGCAGGGGAGTCGGGCATGGGATGTAGTTAAACGGCCCTCTCCCCGCAGGTCCAGAACCAGCCCCTGGGGAGCAGGATGCTTCCCAACACCTGGGGAATGTCCCTCCATGTGTGTGCAGTTCCAACTGGCCGGAAAGCCGCATCGGTCGGGCCCGGTCGGTTCCTCTGCTCGGGCTGGGCGCCGGTGATGCGGGCTGCAGGTGTTGGACCTCGTGGGTTACGCGACCGGCCTTGGGTGACAAGTGGAAAGAGCGCCAGCCGGGAGGGTTTGGACTCCATCGGGTCCCCAGTCGGGCCATTACAGAATATCTCCCTGATGGATGAGGCATTTCATGAAGGGCTCAGCCCAGACTACCGCTTAGAAGTCTCCTCGGTGCTTTGCAGACGGGGAGCAGGCAGTGGAGCTCAGCAGGCTCCTCACTCCTGTGTAGGTACCGGGCTCCAGGCAGAAAGATGAGATCGCTGGCAGCGGCAGCAAACTGCTCCCAGATGTTGGTCTGCGTGAAGCTATGCCAGGGTGGCCGATCGCCATCGGCAGGAAGCAGCAGAGCAGGCAAAGCGATGGTGGTCAGCCTGAGTTGGTGGTGATGATCGCAAAGAGAGCGGCACAGAGGTTCTCTCCGGGTGTCTCTGGGGTGGTCTTGGCATACAGCAGCGCTTAGGGCCTGGCTGGTGGTTGCCTCTGGACGCCTCCCCCCAGGTCATCTCGGATCTTTAAGGCCATGACGGCTGCGTCCTGCTGGGATCGCTAAGCGGATCCTCTCTTAGAGAGATGCTGCCTCCATCTCCTCGGGATGGGGTTGGTTTCTCCTGGCCATTCCATGGGTTGGCCTGTCATGGCGAATCGGAGTCCACGGGAACCTGTAGTGGAAGAGGGACTGAAACACACCCCTTTTCCCAGGTTACGGAATGGGTCCCGCCAGGCTCCAGTTCTAGAGCCGGGATGGCGGGAGATTGGGATCGAAAGTTAGTGTTTAGATTCTAATATGGGAAGGGGAAGAAGGCTGTATACTTTGCAGCCCGCTGTGAAGTTGCTTGCTTTTAATGTGTCTCCCTAAATTTACAGCTGGGGCCTCTACACTCTTTTAGTTGTTTGACAGGGAGGGAGTGGGCAGGAGGTAGGCTTAATTCCAGCGGAATATTGGCTTCAGAGCCGCCATCAGGGTGCATCGGGCGCCAAGGCGAGGGTCCGAGCCCCTCGAGGGGGGAGGGAACAGGCGCAGTCCTGGGGATTGTAGGGTATGCATACTTAATCAGCAAACACAAAGGGGCTTTGGAAGCACCTTTGGGGGGGATGGGTGCATCCGGGAATGTGAAGCAATCATCAGGGCAATTAGGAGGCAAAATTCCTTGCATCACAACAAAGGAGAAAGGGAAGGGGGGGGTTTCTTTGCAAGGGAGTTGCACTCTCTACCGCGACCTCGGTGCATAATGCAGGTGGAAGCTGGATGAAGCTAAATTTTGTGATCTAATTATCTTTGGGAATTGCCACCGGCGAATCGGCCTTCCTTAAGGCGAAATCAGCCGAGCCGCCTGGCCTTTAATGGTACTGATAAAGTTGCCAGGCGCTAAGGTTTTGCCATAACCCAAACGGGTTTGGGCATGAAGCGCATAATGGCGGCAGCCCTTTAAATTGGGGCCTGTCCTGACAGTGCTGGGCGTATCAGGATCGGGCCCAGATTTTTTTTAATCCAGGAGGGCCAGTTAGCCAATTGGCCCTCCCGGCCTTTTACTCGGTCGAAAAAAACAGAAGGAAAAGGGAGGGAGGGGGAAACAGGATTTCCTGTGGAAATTAGGAGGCAACTTCGAAGGCACGATTGGAATCAATGATCCGCGGACGGGCTTTACCCATCCCAGACCAGAGTCGTTTTAACCTGACTCGCTGATGTCTCTTCCCAGAGGTTGACATGGATGTCTAGGAACGCAGCATGGACTGCGGAGCCGCCGCCGAGTCCCGCTGTTGACTGAGCAGGCTGGATACCCGCTCATGGGTTTTGTCTCCCCCCCCCCACCCCTTAGATAAAGCGGGTAAGCCCCGTCGGGCTGACCACTGGTCGGCCACCGGCTGCTCTGATGACGGTAACATCAGCCACGGTGTCCACCCAGGCCTTGAACTTACATCCTTCTATGGCGAAGCTCCAGATATGGGATCGGAGCCCCTGAGGCATGCCTTCCCACCGCCAAGCGACGGTGGTGTAGGGCTGCGCCTATGTTGGCTGCTGGGGCTCAGAGCCTTTATTGGGTCGGCAGCGGCAGCCGCGACATGGGGCAAGAGAATCAGCTGAGTCGCGAGCTACCCGCCGGCAGCTCCCTGTGGGATGTTTGTCCAGACCTGGGAGGTGGGATGGAACCTGGTGCGCGGGAGTCGACATCACTCGGGGACGGCGAACAGTCCCCACCAGCGGCAGAGGCTCTTTGGCAGCACTAGCCCAATCTCTGTCCCGTAGGGATGTGGGCTCATTAAGGGTTGGGGCCTTTACAAGAACCCGGGTCGGGGAACTTAAAGGAGATGGGCTGGGGTGCATGTGCAGCCAGATGCCACGAGGGGGGGGTGGTTTTGCAGGGCCTTGGTGTTTGGGTCTGCTCTAGTATTCTCCTCCTTGGTCCTGGCTGGGGAGACGCTCGGGCGTGGGGAGTTTCCTGACCGGCAGTCGCTTTCCAAATGGAAGCCCTTCTGGCAACGTGCGGGCACCGGGGTTTTAGGTGGCCTCTCCTCCTGGGAGAGAATCTCCGCTTTCGGGTTGTAGGCCCCCCCACCTGGCTGCCTACACTCCCTCTCGAAGTGTCCGGTCTGCCGCTTAGTTAAAGCAGTCATCCCTGAGACCGTCTCCGGCCGGGTGGAGAGTGCTGCGGCTGCAGGAGGCTAGCTTTGGTGGGCGGAGGACCCAATGTCCTGGCAAGCCTTCAGCATGTCGGACCAGTTCAGGATTTTTTTTTGCTTCTAGGGTCTGGTGATTGTTCCCTACGCGCACTCCATGGAAGCGTGCTCTCGCTTTGGCGAGGCATACAGGAGCTCCGCTTTGGAGCCCTCCTCGCCATCTGCCCGCCTCTTGAGCGCTTCCTGGAGCCTAAGGTTCACAAATTCAGCATAGGGCTCTTGGGGGTTTTTTGCCACGGATGGAGGGAGAAACTCTGGGTTGGCTGGCCGGGCATTGGGGACTTTGATAAATGCCTTATAGAGCTGCACTCCTTGAGGCTTACATCGTAGAAGGAGTGGCCTCAGAGCAGGACAATCCTGATCAAGCAATGGGTTGGCAAAAGCATCGGGCTTCGCAGTGTTGAGCCTATGGCCGTGGGTGGTGGCCGGCCAGAGGTGGCTGCTCTGTTGAAAGCATTGCTGGCGGAACTCAACTTTCCAGAAACCACCAAATCAAGCGCAGGGCTCCAGGAGCATGCCGAAGGTGGTTTTCCAGTCATCTGGAACCATTAGGTGGTTCCTTTAGCGATGGCTTCCAGCATGCCACCCTCTCACCGAGGGGCTAGTGACTCCTACGCCCCGCATTGCTTTGTGGGAGCCTCTCGCAAGGATATTATAGCTCAGGGGGGGCGGTACTCGACAACCCGCCGGAACTATGCCATCCCTCCCGGTATCTGTGAAGTGGATGGGGCACAATGTCACGAGAATATCGGCGATCGCCTCCGGTCAGGGTTTCTTTCTTCTGCAGATCGCGTGACTAATACGCTCTAAGTAGAGTTTTGTGAAACAAACCGCTACCATTAATGCGCGCGTGGCGCTGGCTATTGAGGTGCAGTGGCTTCGGAAAAGGAAGTTACGCGATAGCAGGAGGGGCGCATGAGCAGCAGGGGAGAGTTTGGAAATGGGTGAAGGGAGCCGAGGGGCAGAAGGAGGACAGGCGCCCAATTTATGGGATAGAGAAAAATTCCGGGTCGAAATTGAAGGCAGAAAGATCGAAAGGAGGGCTGAAGGCCTACAGCAAGGGAGCCGTAGGGTCTGCAGGCTGATGGCTACAAAAACATTGTCTCCATCGCTGCCAGTAGCAGCTGACATTCGGGCGCTAGCTGAGGCTCTGTCGCTAAGAGTGCGCCTCCGATGTTTTCCCCAGTCCTTAAGATTCACCGTCCCCCCCTCTGCAACACCATGGACACTCGAGCTTCAATCTTCCTCGAACCAATTTGGCGCCAGCTCCCTTCTCTTTACGTGGGGACTCCTGCCGCATTTCGCTTAATCGCTTTTCAGTTCGTCTAATCGTGCTTGTCATAAAGCCCTGCTTTTGCAAGCTCCCCATACTCCACCCGGGTGTTCCGGTCCCGGACGAGAGTAAGCTGTCCTAGGATCCAGCTGTATGTCTCTGGATGCGCCGATCCAGAGGACAAGGCGATACCGAAACGGTGGTCCCCTGGATCGCTCGGTATCCAGCTGGACTTCTCAGTATCGCCCCTTCCCCAGGGCGCACCCGGTGAGCAGGTGGGTGGGAGGTTCGAGGATTCCCGGGTTTTCGGCACCAGCTTGTAGTCGCACCCACGCCGTCCAGCGTAAAGAATGAGACGAAGATCGATGGGGGAGATAAACATCTGGGTGGAGATGCGCCAGCAGCGGGAGACCGGAGGTCCGGTGGTTCCTAGCTGAATCTCCCGCCTGCCGGGTTCCTGGCACCTTTTATTGTTACTCTATCGGGGCGCGTGTGGGAGGGAGGACTGGGGAGTTCCTGGAGAGCGGGAGGTCGGGAGATCATGCATGTGATGCATGATCTCATCTGGCTACGTGCTTGGAGAGGAAGCCGCACGCTGCCTGAAGCCTAACTCCTCACCTGGGGGGGGCAAGACCACTTGTCCCTGCGCCCGGTGATTGAGAGCTTCAGACAGTTCAATGCACTCATTGACTCATGGGGGGATGAGGATTAGCAGGGGTGCGAGCAAGCACCGCAGCAAGGCCGCAGGTCCGTTGGCGTCCCAACGTTCTACTACGGCACTGCTGGGTCGGCAGTGCACTACTACAGGAATTCCATAGAAGCAGAAATAAAAGGCTTTTTGGTGTAAAAGACCGTTTATTCAGACATCCTAGAAAGCTCACGTACACGACGTGGCAGGAATAAAGTCTCCCGCCAGAAGCACAGGTTATAACTCTGTCCATCCCATCCCCCCTCCCGGTTTCTCATGGGAACGGAGTTCTCATCTCTCTCGAAGAGATAAGGCCTCCACCAGAGTCTCCGCCGCAGATGCTGGCCCATCGCCCGGGTTATGGAATTCAGTCAAGGCCAGGCGGCTGTTCTGAACATCAACACCATTGAATCCTTTACAACCAGTGTGAGGGGCAAATGTTCTGGCAGGGAGCAAATATGCCAACCAGCCTTCAGAAAATAACTCCCTGGCAAGAAATGAAATTGCCCCCAATTGCTCCCTTCCCCAAAAACTATGCCCCCAATGAGAGGCAAGGGAAAGGGTGCCCATGCCCTTAATCTCTTGCCTACCTCTCTGGTGGCCACTGGGAAGCAAGCAACAAGTGGTGCATGAACCAGACGAATGATGGCCACACCAGGTGGGTAGCACAGGTGGGTAGCACCAGCCGGGCAGAGTGGCAGCTGGACAGGCTGGGTGAGTGGAGGCTAGTGGATGGGAGCACGCGGGGAAAGGAAGGCTGAATACACACTCCATATGACCCTCACAAGTGGCACTTGGGGCATCGGCCCCCTCTGTCCCTCCCAAGTATGCCATTAATGAAGGGCACGACACAGTTTTCATAGAACTCTGATATATAGAAACTGGCTATTGGAATTTTCAGATTTCACATTCCAAGATATCAAGGCTATCAGCATCTTTTCCCAGAACATAGCAACCATACGTAATGGGAGGAACACAGAGAGCATTCCACCTGTTACATCTGGTTGGTAGTTACTGATAAATAGGGCTGCCAACTTTAGGTTGCAAAGTACCTAGAGATTTGGGGGTGGAGAGCCTGAGTGGGAAAGGCCTGGGGGGTGGGGGTAAAGAGACTTCAGTGGCATAGAGTCCCATAGGATGATGCCATAGAATCCACCTTCCAAAGCCGCCATTTTCTCCAGGTGAACTGATCACTATTGCCTGGACCTCTGTTGTAATTCCAAGAGATCTCCAGCCACAAACTAGAGTTGTTAGGGTCCCTGAACAGCTTCTTTTTAGGCTCAAAGATGTCCAGATGTAGGTCTGGAATTCCAATATCATTTTTAGTTTAGCCCTAACTGTGACTTCATGAAGTGTTTTATGCTCCCTGCTCTCTGAAATTAAAGCTATTTATTTCCATACTGGAGGTGATGGAAGAGACAGAGAGAGACTGGCTTGCCCAAGTCAGTTCAGAGCAGAGGTGAGGACATCTAGTGCACTGCTTGTGCTTACAGGAAATACCTCTTCATTTCTGCTTTCAGTTGTCACCTCTGTCCTAAAAAGGTGCATAGTTATGACAACGCTAAGTGGCATGGATCAGTATTGTCACACTGATGGTATGTCCTGAGCAATCAGGCAAGTCTCCACACTCCTATATTGCTGACATTTCTT
Organism: Sphaerodactylus townsendi; assembly: GCF_021028975.2. NCBI lineage: Eukaryota > Metazoa > Chordata > Lepidosauria > Squamata > Sphaerodactylidae > Sphaerodactylus > Sphaerodactylus townsendi. The sequence continues at coordinate 83,245,166 of NC_059428.1, forward strand.
ACATACTACTATAAAGCAAGGGTGTGGTTGTGTACTTTATAGTAGACAAAATGCCTGTGGGAGAGTTTCTAAGTGAATCATCTTTAATCTTATCATAGCCATTCCTAGTCTCTTGCTAGTTCTTCATTACATAATTCTTCAGCAATTTATCTGGTCGAGGAGATTGTTACCAGCAGAATGATGGCTGCCCATACTGCTGTATTGGGACCACTGGATGATTTTTAAAAACCCCACAGTATTATGACAATATTTAACATTATGGTTTTGAATGAGCTTTGCTCTTTACTGTTGCTTTGTGCAATAAGAATAATACATCCTTTCTTATTTATTTACAAACATGTAGTACCGCTTAGATGAACATTTGTACTATTTAGATGGAACATCCAATGTGAATTTTCTTCTGCAAGTATGATATTCAACTCACTTCCTCCCCGATAATATCTGTATCTGAGCTAGAAAAGCTGATACACTTAAAAAACCCGGGCATGAGTAGTCTGAAGTGAAGATGTTTGCTGGCCTCTTATTACTCTGCAAAGGAAATTAAATTTGAATTTGCACTGAATCTGGATGTTTCTCTTTTAAAAAAATATTTTTTTTTACATATTTTAAGTTCACAAGAGAAGTTTGAAGCATTCCAGCCTTCCAGAATGGCTTACAGCTTGAATAATATTTAAGTGGCCTGTTACTGAGGATCAGTATTATATAAGATTTCATAAATAATATAGTAAATTATGTTTTCATTTGTTATTGATCCTTTAAAATGATATTCTGTGCATTTGATTTTAAGATGAAAAGTAGACAGATATTTTGTTGGATTACACTTATCACAGATGGGATAGAAGGAGAAAGCAAGAGGTATTCTCATTCATTTTTATTCACGTTCTTACCTTCATGGATCCCCATATCCTATCTGAGAACAATGCCCTTTTAAACCTTATAACACGTAGTTTTCTCTTTTCCATTTCCTTGTTTTCTAATCATGTGTTCCAGAGTCCAGAGATTTCTAATGTGGTACCTATGGATGGTGCTGAGCCTGTTGATGTGTTTGCCACCAGATGGAGAGAAAACCGCTGTATGAACAAGGACTTAAGTTGAGAAATAAAACAATACACTTTATTTATTTATGGTATAAAATTTGGCCATAGCCAAAAGATTTATTGGCTTGACAGAATAGAGCGCAGGCGCAGCATGGGGGATTGATCTGGTGTTGGGCAGGCCATGCAGGCTGTCCCCCAACACCCGCTTTCCTCAAACCCGCCTGTTTGAGGAAACAGATCTTATAAACTGGTCCCAGGCAGCAACGAGGGAGAGAGCATCAGATGGGCGCTGGGCCGCTGCCTGAAAACTCTCCCTGTTACTGTGGGGGGGGGGGGCAAGCCAATTCAACCCACGCCTGGGTCAAACTGTTCCCGGCTTGCTCCATCCCAAACCTCGTTAGGAGGCTCCAAAATAGTTAGCAGGCAGCTAACCTTAACCATAGATCATTCCCCCATGCGCAAACCGCCGAAAACAACAGATGAACAGACACAACAAAACCACTAAAAGAAAAGGGGAGGGTGGGCGGGATGATCTCAAGCCGGCCGAGCAAAGGGGCGCCACGAGGCTCGGCTCGGCTATTTATCATGGGTGGGAGGCGCCTCTCAGCCGACGTCACGACTGTTCGCCTCGCCAACCCGCTGCCCAATCGGCTGCGCGGCTGCACGCCTGCGCAGTGCAGCCCAGCCTTCAGCCATTGGTGGGGAGGAGCCACCGCCGCCGCGGAGACCCAGCTCCCTTCCCCTGGCGGCAATCGGCGGCCCCGGTAAGTCGGCGCCGCTTCTTTCCTGGTGCCCACATTCTTCTTCCACAAAACAGTCTGGCTTCCTCATTGGAGTAGGAATTACTTCAAAAGAGTCCAGGAAGTAACACCTTGTGCATTGTGCAGGAAGAATCCATTTGGAAATGGCTGACTCCTTCCCGACACGGGTAATCAGTGGCTTTTCTGTCAGAGGGACAGGGGTTACTTGTCCCCAGGTGCCACTATTTTGATCACGTGGGGGGTGCAAAGTTGCTCCCCACACCCCTCCAGTGGAAGCCGCTGGGAGGATTGCACTGCCTGCCCTCTCAGGTGGAGGATGTTCCCCTGTGCTGGGCTGGGCATCTGGGGCTCCTCCCTGTGAGCTCTGCGCCAGGTTGGATGGCCTGGGGTGGCCCCACCAGCTGGCCAGCGGGCGGGGAGGGGAGGCGGCAACCGGGCTGGTTGCCCAGACTCAGCAGCAGCAGCAGCAGCAGCAAGATGGCTGTTGCTCTCGCCCTCCTGGATTTTTCCACCTCCAAGCTTCCCTTATCCAGGCAATGGGAAAACTTGTGAGGCCAAGCCGGGGGGGTGGGGCTGAAGGCATACAGGGCTTTCAGGGAGTTGCCCTGGGTGCCATTTATTCCCGGTACGCATTTGCAGGCAAGACAATCCTGAAGCGCTGACTCCAAAGATTGCTTGCTATGCTACAGACAACAAGGTGACGCTGCCCCTTCCCCTGTGAAAATGGGCTATGCAGCTCAAATGGCCTGTGCACTGATTTTGCCAACATACGTCTGCACCAGCAAATGGGAGCGTTCTAGGCTGAAAGGGCTCAGGAAGCTGACTTAAAGCCAGCCCCACTTCCAGAAATGCCCCTTTCAACACCGGCATGTACTCCTGCATCGGAGAAGTCCTGGGTCCATGGCAGCTCTTGGGACCCAGTGTCACATTGATGTGCTGCTCCCCAACACTAGTGTAAGTACCTCTGCCTCAGCATAAATGTTCCTTATTCCAGCACAAGTGGCATTTATGCTGGCGCCAGGGTCATACCACTCCAGGGTCACACCACCTCTTTAGCCATCCCCTCAGGGTTGCACAGTTAATTTGAAACCTCCCAGGAGTCCCGACGCTTTGTAATTGGCCCTAGACCCCCATGATAATTATTGTAGTGCGGCACCCACCATCTGTTCTCAAAGATCACAGGCTCAGTAAGGCTGAGGAACCTTAGGCTGGAGATATATTTAAAGGAACAGTTTCCTGGATGTTTAGCTTGGCAGTTATGTGCATTAGTCCTGATGAAACCTGTTGCATTCCACTGTTTTCTGTATTGGTGTTCAATCTTGTTTTCAGGCCTGATGTGCAGCAATTTATTTATTTGTTTAACAAGCTGTTGCACTAGCTGCTGTCAATATGTGAACTAATAAAGTGTTATTGAGTCTTGTCAGATCTAGTCTCCTTAAAATGTCCCTTGTTCTTTCTTTGTTTCTTCTGTTCTTAGTGTCATTAATTAATTCCTAGCTTATTTCAGTGACAATGTGGCATTCCTGAATAGATCTATTGAAAGAGAATGTAATTTTATAAATGCATAATTACCTTCATAAAAAATAATAGCAAATTAATGTTCTCTAATGGGCAGTTTAAGTTAATAGCTTGGGCAGGGAAGCATACCTGAACCTTTTTTTATTTATTGGTTTTCTGTTTCAGCCCTCTTCCCCTAACACAGACAGATTAACACACACACACACACACACACACACACACACCCCGAGGCTCCTATTCCATTCAAATGTTCTTAGGGGAAAACTACCTGTTCACGTTTTTAATGAGTCTGGCTTCTCCAGTCCCACACAGCAAAAATAGGTTTTTAAAAAACAAAGGAGAGGCCAAATGGACCCAGAACACCACCACAAGGGGAGGGAGAGCTTCTGCCTTTATCCTCAACCATTTTCATCTGCTGATACAGCACTGGTGGAGAGATTTCCCCATTTTTGCTACTCCTTGTGCAAAGAGTACTCCACATGGAGCAGCAAAAATGGGGAAATAACTCCCCATCTGTGCTGTTTCAGCAGATGAAAATGGTTGAGGGTAAAGGCAGGAGTTCTCCTTATGGGCTACAATTCCAAGCCTATTTGGATCCTCTTATTTTTTAAAAGCCATTCCCTACAGCTGCTGTGTGGTTAACACTGTTCTGACCCAACTATTTAAAAGCCCACATGTGCAGTTTGACGCTCAAAAACATGAAGAACGTTCCTATACGAAATTACGATGCTGAATTGCACAAATGATTTCTTCCTGTTCTTCAGTCTGGATTTATAACAGTGAATTCAGCTGTGGAACACTGTCTCCTGGGGGAAAATGTGGAAACCCAGTTGATTGAGTAATTTAAAACCATTCTGGACAATGATGTTAATAATATTATACTGGGAGGGGATATGGCATTTGCAACAAGTGGAGTAACTGAGCTAATGGGGTTTTCTGTCTTGTATCGCTCTATGATGCTAATATAAAAGAATGCAGCTTGTGAGACAAATCTTGTCAGGCTGTTCTTTTATTCAGTGTCATCTTTTCTTACATCTTCTTTGGGTGGATAATAAACAAAATAATTAAATAATTTTCATTTTTTAATGTTTAAACTTTTCTCCCAAACAGAAATTCAGTTCATATTAATATTGCTGAAATTTCAGTATTTAAATACTTCTCTCCCTCTGTCCATCAGCAGACATATTTTTTTAAAAAATTAAACCTTTATTAAACTTAGAATTAAAATAATAACAATTGGTCTAATCAATTATACATAATAAAAATTAATTTTTCATTCTTAGCCATATATCATTGACTTCAGTCTCATTACCAGAAAGAAAGTTCTTTATCTTTAATTACGTTTTGTAACAAAGGTTATAATAATAAAGAAAAATCAAATTATTATGCTATTCTTAAGCTAACTTTCTTATCAAATCTTATATAACCCAAACTATTTAATGTTCTGCTTAACTAGCAGAATTTACTCTTACAGTCTTACTTATTTACTAATATATTATTAACTTACATCTTACTAAATAATTTTCTATTGTGTTTTTCTTCTAAATATGTAATCAAGGGGGTCCATATCTTCTCATATTTCATCCGAGAGGTCCTTTGGGTAAATTGTTAATCTATCTATTTTCATATATCCTGAAATCCACTCATACCAATCTTGAAGCCTTGACACCTTTCCATTCTTCCATTGTCTTGCCATTAAAATCTTTGCAGCTGTTTTTAGATACATAAACAGATCAATATTGGGCGAATTCCCACTTGAAAATTGCAAGCGGATCCAAACCTGTTCCTTGTGAATCCATGTCCTCCTCATCGCAGTTTCTCCCTCCCCACCACAGCGAGCACACAGCAGACACTCCCGGGTGCAGGCATCGTTGCAATCCCCACAGCCATGTGATCGCGCTTCATTGCCCTAATCTGATTGGTTGGTGTTCAGTTGGGCGGGACCTGTTAGCCACTTCAGAAACACTACCCATTTTTACCTATTAAAAAACCTGTGCGAACGCTGAAGTGCAACCACTATGAATACTTGTCATTTACTGTAAAGCAACTATTTTCTAAAAGTTTTACCGTTAAATCGGTGAACAGGCAATCCTTCACTTGTATTGCACATGCTCAGAAACGTGATCATTCCATCAACCCGGAAGTAGACTGCGCAAGGGTCAAATCAATCTACAGTCGCGTTCCTGGTTAGCGAGCCAGTAGTTGACCGTTCAATCATGTGTTCAACTGAATGGTTTTTAAGATCTTGCTCTACTGTTCAACTGTCTTTCTGGTTTGTGAAGTGGAGATCGCCAGTTCCTCGCAAGCCTGCTTACCACTTGTTGCTAAACTGCTTCTGAGGTAGCGTTTGCAATTGATTCGCCCACTCTGCACTAAGTGTACTTTGGGCTCATTTGGTGGCTCAGTTTCCATCCTCAGACATGCCTGCCGACCTTGATATAACTGAGCTACTGCTAATTATTCAAGTACTACTTTTGAATTAAAGGAGGCTCTTGGTGGCAGCACATGCCGCCTTGCGACGCATGGCCACCTTGCGGCAAATGGCTTCTCTGAGGGGAAGGGCAAATGCCAGGCACTTGCAAAGCACACCTCACCGTTCGGACAGGCGCTGGCACAGAGGGAGGCAGTGGCTTTTTCTTGCTGCCATCCCAACACCCCATCGCTACTGGGTCTACCCACACCGAAGCAGGGACTGGTGGGACAACTGTGTGTGGTCCTCGTGGGGTGAGGTACAGTGGCTCAAAAACTTCCGAATGACAAAGGGGACCTTCCAGAGACTCAGCGACAGCCTTGCACCAATTCTATCACGGAAGGAGACAAACATGCGCGCACCATTGCCAGTGGAGATGAGAGTTGCCATGGCAATATGGTACTTGGCGAGTGGCAACAGCTTTCGTGAGGTTCAGCAGCAATTTGGAGTTGGCCACACCACTGTCTCGGATGCCGTGCATGATTTCTGCAAAGCAGTAGTGGACACGCTGTTCAAGAGGGTTGTCCGGTTTGCAGATCCAGTGGATAAGGTTAGTAACCGCAACCCACTCAGCCAAATGACGCCCAGGTATCAGACTAGAGAGGCAATGCAGGCAGTTGTTCGCTGCATGACCCCTCATGGCAGCCCCCCGCCAATCTCACATTGAGGATCCACGCAGTAAGTCACACTTGTAATAACTGCTCCACACACCCTCTTCTGTAACATAAATGGGTGTTACACCAGTCCATAATTAATCCCTGACCAACACTGCAGGGGTGATGGGTGGGGCTGGCTGTTCAGTCACACAGACTTGTGCACCAGGTGCATCATCCATGTGCTTATTACCAAGTTGGTCTTTGGGACAGGGAATCGAGCACAGCACAATGGTGGCCTGCTCTTTGAGGGGTGTTCTGGCATTTTCAATGCGGTCTTACTGGAATCTGCCTCTTAGGCCAAGCGATGGACAGAAAGGAGCGCTGCGCTACATTGCTAGTGAACGAATCATGGCTCAACTATTTCTCCTCTGCATCCTTTCTCTTTTCGCAGGTCATCTCCGGATTCTCAAGCCTGGGATTCCCTCAGTGTGTGGGTGCCATTGACAGCTGTCACATTCAAATTCTAAATCCGTCAGATGCGCCAGCTGACTACATGAACCGCAAAAAATTTCCCTCGGTGGTTCTCATGGCGGTGTGCGACCACAAGGGTGGACATTCTATGAGGTGAACATTGGACACCCCGGGCGGAGTCATGATGCCCACATTTTCCGTGGATTCCACTTTACACACGCAATGGACCGTGGTGCTTTCTTCCCTGGCAATCCTACCATGACGGTGGAAGGTGTTGCCATTCCACCTCTTATCCTCGCTGATGGTGCGTTCCCAATGCACAGATGGCTAGTTAAACCCTATGCTCCACCGCACAATAACATGGAGCGCAATTACAACCTTCACTTCTGTAGGGCGAGGTGTGTTGTGGAGTGGGTGTTCGGAAAATTGAAGTCCAGGTGGCGTTGCCTGGGTACAAAATTGCAACTAGGTATCGCTAATGTGAATGCCGCAATCGCAGCTTGTGTGCGATTCCCAGAATCACGATTCGCCAGAGAGTGAATTCAGGGCTGGGCCACTCCTCACACACATGGAGGAGCAGCAGCCAATCATTATTGGGCAGGAGGGGAGGAACCACAGTGATGACGCAAACTTGGCAGCTGGCAGGGCTGTAAGGGATGCCATGGCGGCTTACATGTACTTGTATGGTAAAGGTCATTAGAAGCTGGCAAATCATAGGAGCAAAGACATCACGGCGACATTCAAATCCATGGCCCTGTGACAGCCAATGTGGCCCATTTGCATGCTTTCAGTTGTCCTTCAAGTTTGCTAACAAAAAATAAAAGGTTCAGTTTTAAATTTCTTGCAATAGAGCCATTTTCAAACGCATGGATTGAAATGGTGGTGTGGGGCGGGGGGGCGGGGGAGAGGGACATGGCAACCATTCTGATGCAACCAGAGCTCATGGGAAACACTCTGTGAGAAGGGTGGAAGGCTGACACATCATCCGGCACGGTGATCAGTGCGGGACACTTATCAGTGCTAGCTGCCGTGATGACGGGATCCCAAATGATCCAAATACAGGTTTCCTCACTTCCAGACGAAGCAGTGAAACTGTGAGGATTGATTCCCCCCCCCCTTTCTCTCCTGTGACAAACTCGAACGGGTGCTCAAACTCATAGTGGCTTAAGGAACAGTGCGGCATAAGATTCTCCCCCACCCTGACAATGCATCACTGTTCATCCACTGGGACCAGCAGACATTCGCCATACAATATATTTGGAGGGGTGGGTGGCTTTACGTTGGATCTTGGGAAATTTGAAGGGGTGGCAGGCTGCCACAGACGCAAATTCTCCGGAAATGGCAAAAAAAATGCTGTGATCTCCTCAGTGGGCCAAAGCCATGACACCACCCAGGAAAAGTCAGGTTCAATTGAGGGGGATGACAGTCTAGAGCAGACCTGGGCATTATACGGCCCACAGGCCATATCCGGCCTGCCGGATGACCCTGACCGGCCCCGCTGCCTTGCTGGGGAGCGAGGCGCCTTTGAAAGCCCCGCAGAAGCCGGCAGCCAAGGCAACACACATTAATGGGTAAAACGAGCGTCAGAAACGGTTGCTGCCACAGAAGTCATGGGGAGGACGTCGATGAAACCATGTTAGTAAGTGGCCCGAAACCGTGCTAAGGAGGCAGTGGGAATTCGCCCATTGATGGTTTCTTCATTCTCATGCCACATACCTAATAGATATTTTTCAGGGGTCAGTTTGAATTTCCTTCCCACTATTTTCTGTACATTTTTATGTATATTCTTCCAAAACTTTTAAATTTTTCTACAGCTCCACCATTGGTGGAGTTGTGTACCCAATTTCTTTCTGCACTACCAACAGATTGGTTTCTGACTCTTATCTATCTTTGATAGTTGTGTTGGTGTTAAATACCATCTATAAAATATCTTAAAATAATTTTCTCTTAAGTCCAAACTCATGGTATATTTCTGTTGTAACTGCCAGAATTTTTCCCATTCTGAGAGTTGGATAGTCAAACCAAAGTCCTGGGCCCATTTGATCATAACTTCTTTAACAACTTCCTGTTCCAATTCTAGACTTCACAATAATTTATAGATTTTTGCAATTATTTTAGTTTTTGATTCCTACAATATTTTGTCCAACTCTGAAGGAGACTGTTCAATCCCTCCATTCTGCATATCTTTTAAATAAGTTTCTTTAATTTGCAGATAAGTGAACCAATGACAGTTTTGATTTGCTATTTTAATTTGGGCATTTGATTTTAAAATTGGTTCCTTATTTCTCCATAGTAACAGATCTTTGTAGCACGGCCACTCATTATTATCACTACATTTCTTGTTTTGTTTGGCCAAACCAAGCCAAGCAGACATTCTTTTGAACAGCTTCCTGAAATGTGGAATCAGATCTTTGAAAGTGCATAACATTTGCTGTACTATTACATTATGTGATGCTGTGCACTGCCACTCCACTCCAACTAAGATCTTAGGATGGAATGAGTGTGGTGAGTATAAATGTTGAGAATTGGTGTGACTTCACCTACCAAGTAAGATCATTCAAAGCCACCATAGTTTGGCCTTCCTTACACTTATATTGTCTGTTATTTCAGATATCCACACTATTTGTTCATTTGAAAAATGTATATGCCAGCTGTCCAGCAACCTACTTTGAGCAAGTTCACAGAAAAAAAAACCCAATTCACATCTAATAGCCATCTAATACACATATAAAAAGGGGTTTTTTGTGGGAAGGGTGGGGGAGGTATGTGGGTTTAAAGTATATTTCCACAAACCTGTGCAACATTAAAACCTGTACAACATTAAAAGAATGACACTTGGGATCACTGTAGCAACCTAAAGTGCTGCTTGATGTTGCTTGACATCCATCAGGAAGTGAGACAAACCATAGCAGGAAATACGGCAGGAAAGACATCGAGGGGAGTCTATGGGGCGGGGGGTGGAGTAGAAGAAAGGATTGGAAGTTTCTACCAATGGAAATAATTAAATTATATAGATAAGTAGGAAGGAGTGAAAGAAATGTATGTGGAGAGGCAGCGGCGTAGCACCAAGTGGGTGGGGGGATGCGTGAAACACTGGGCGTGTGCAGTGAAGTAGTGGCGAAGCTACAAAAGGAGGGGGTGCGCTGTGCACTGAGTGCATGCCTAGGGGGTGCAGAAAATCGCCCCAGGCCCCTCCCCCTTTCCCCGCCCCCTTCTGCAGCACCCCCTCTTCCCCCCTTCCCACACTTACCTTAGTTCCTTTCCTTTTTGAGAACTTTTTCAGGCTGCAAAAGGCCTGTTCTCAGTAAAAACGGCCTGAGGAACTACAGTTTCCAGGAGACCTTGGGGCTCACAAGGTCTCCTGGGAAGTATAGTTCCCATCAGGCCATTTTTACTGAGAACAGGCCTTTTGCAGCCTGAAAAAGTTCTCAAAAAGGAAAGAAACTAAGGTAAGTGTGGGAAGGGGGAAGGGGGCGCTGCGGGGGGGGGGCTTTTGGGGGTGGAAAATATAGTATGCGCACTAGGCGCAGTTTGGCCCAGCTACTCCTCTGTGGTGAAGGGGCATTCCAGGGGCGGGCAAAAGCGTGGCAGGGGCGTAGGGCACACGTGTGTTCCAGGCTTGCTATGGCTCTGTGGAGAGGGCAAGTAAAGATCTTTTCAGGGCATGGAATGAGGTAATGGCACACAGTTGCAGCCATCCTAGAGCTTACTTTTCTGCTACTGACCATTAGCTGTTTATGAAATGCTGCAAAATACTATATTAAAAATCATAAGCACAGTGTACCAGCACATCGTACTTTGACTTGTCCTTCCTCTTAGGAGTAGGGTTGGTCAATACTAAAAAAATTCGGTAAAATTCGGATTTGGGTATTTTGGGGCATAAAATGATTTGTATGCCCGAATCCGAATCATAGCCGATTCGGATATGCCCGAAAATTCGGGTAAATCTGAAAAATTCAGGTCCGTTTTATTATTTTTTTGAATTTTTAGTGTTTTTACACGTTTTGGCCTGCAGGGGACGCAATTTTAAAGCTAGTGGTACCAAAATTTCAAGATATCAACTAGAGACTGTCCTGATGATTCTCCCCAAGTTTGGTGCAGTTTGGTTCAGAGGGGGCAAAGTTATTGACCCTCAAAAGGGGTGCCCCATCCCCCATTGTTTCCAATGGAAGCTAACAGGAGATGGGGGCTACACTTTTGAAGGTCCATAACTTTGGACCCCCTGAACCAAACTTCACCAATCTTGGGAAGTATCATAGGGACAGTACTTGTATGATACCCTGAAATTTTGGTGACAGTAGCTCTAAAACTGCACCCCTCACAGTCACCCAAAGAAATTTCCCCAGATTCTGTGCTCTGTAGTGGCTGGCTGGCTCCATTGCAGCCAATGGGAAATTTCTGTGGGAGGGCTGTGGAGTGCACATTTCTCATGGTAAACCCACAAAACTTTCAGGGTGTCTTCAGGAGAGTCTCTTCATGACACCATCCAGGTTTGGTGACCGTTGCTTCAAGGGGTCCAATGTTATGGGTAGGGTCCATCTCCCACTGCCCCCATAAGCAAAGTTCCTCAAACCTGGATGGTGTCATTCAGAGACTCTCCTGAAGATACCCTGAATGATTTGTGACTGTACCTTGATAAATGTGCACCCCACAGCCCTCCACCAGAAATTCCCCATTGACAGCAATGCAGAAGTCACTGCAGAGCACAGAATCTTGGGCAAATTTTTGGGGGTGCCTGCAGGGGCGCATTTTTAGACATATCAGCACCAAAATATCAGGGTATCATCAGGAGACTGTCCTGTTGACACCCCCCAAGCTTGGTGCAGTTTGGTTTAGGGGGCCAAAGTTATGGATCCTCAAAATGGTAGCCACCATCTCCTTAGCTCCCATTGGAAACAATGGGGGATAGGGACCCTCTTTGAGGGTCCATAACTTTGGCCCCCCTGAACCAAACTGCACCAAACTTGGGGGGTGTCATCCGGACAGTCTCCTGATGATACCCTGAAATTCGGTGCCACTAGCTTTAAAAAGTCCGGTTTTCATGTTTCACCGCTCCTGCACATGAAGCCTGCTGGAGTGAGTGAGCGGTGAAACACGCAAACCAGCATTTTTAAAGCTAGTGACACCAAACTTTCAGGGTATCAGGGAGATCGTCCTGATGATGCCTCAAAGTTTGGTGCAGTTTAATTCAGAGGGAGCTAAAGGCGGACTCTAAAATGTGTAAACCCCCATCTCTCATCAGCTCCCATTGGAAACAATGGGGATAGTTGCACCCCTTTGGAGGGTCCATACCTGAACCAAACTGCACCAAACTCCCAGGGCAACATCAGGACAGTCACCCGATGATACCCTGATAATTTGGTGTCGATACATCTCAAAAAATGCATCCCTCTTTGTAGGCATTCCCAGAAATTTGCCGAAGAGTTGTTCTGCAGTGACTTTGCTGTATTGCATTAATGGGGAATTTCTGGGTAGAGGGATGTGAGGTGCACAGTTCTGAAGGTAAGATCACAAAACTTTCAGGGTATCTTCAGGAGAGTCTCTGGATGATTGTTTCATCCAGGTTTGGGGAATTTTGCTTCAGGGGGCCATTCCATGGGACCCAAAAAGGGTAGGGCCCATCTCCCACTGTCCCCTGAAGTAAAGTTCCCCAAACCTAGATGGTGTCATCCAAAGACTCTCCTCTGAAGATAATTCTGAAAGTTTTGTGGGTTTACCATGAGAAATGTGCACTCCACAGCCCTCTATCAGAAATTCCCTATTGACAGCAATGCAGCTAAGTCACTGCAGAACAAAGAATCTTGTGCAAATTTCTGGGGGTGCCTGCAGGGGGTGCATTTGTAGATGTATTGGTACCAATATTTCAGTGTATCATCAGGAGACTTTCCTGATGATGCCCTCCAAGTTTGGTGCAGTTTTGTTCAGGGGGGCCAAAGTTATGGACCCTCAAAATGGTAGCCTCATCTCCTTAGTTCCCATTGGAAAGAATGGGGGATAGGGATTACCCCTTTAAATCCATAACTGTGGCTCTCTAATTAAATCCTATCTGCACCAAACTTGGAGGGTATCATCAGGACAGTCTCCTGATGATACCCTGAAAGTTTGGTGCCGATATGTTTAAAAATGCGCCCCCTGCAGGCCGGAACGTGAAAAAAACACCAAAAAATAAAAACGCAATTCGGCCGGTGATCCGAATCCCATGGATCCGAATCCGAATCTGTTAAGATTCGGACAGCTCAGATTCGGACCCTGCTCGTCCGAATCCGTCCGAATCCATGCAGATTTGGTAAAAATCCAGATTCGGACTGTCCGAAGCTCCAACCCTACCATTCTTCCCCTTTTCCCATTGACTCACAGCCACACTATGGAATAAATGAGGCTGAGAGACATGTCTGTCTTGAGGCAGCCAATGAGAACTTCATGAGTGAATTTGATTTGAACTGAATCCCTACCCCCCAGTCCTATTAACTAACAACTACATCAGGCTGTTTTTCTGTATGAAAAGCAATAATTATTCATAAAACTGTTACCTTTAAAAGAATATTTCTTAACGATATATTTTTAGTAATGCATGCATTAATTATATGGGAACATTGTAAAAGAAGCTGTGTCAAATATCTTAGGGAGTATCCAAAAGAAACAAATTAGGAAAGCATTTTGCTGATGTGATCCTGGTGTAATCTGGGCCAATAAAAGGGTTATGTGAGATATTCTGATTAAACTTGCCAACAATATAAGTTGGCTGTGACTTATTTAAAGTATTAGCACATTTTGAATGCTGCCATAGTTTTAAAGCAATTGTCATAAATAGGAAAATGATTTCTACTGCAGAGATATAATTAGGATGACAAGTGTTAATTAGATCTTTTTGCCAGTTTCTTTTGGACTATAACAAATCCAGTATTTCCTGATTAAAAGTTAGATGTTGTATCACAATTCCTATATTAATCTAGATGCTCCCAGGATTCTGATTTTATAAAATAAAATGAAATACGACTTTTGTAATACCTCAGTTTTATTATCTTTTCCTGTGTGGATGCCCACAAGACTCCACAGAGTTGTGCCTTTCCTGATGTGTCAAGTAACTTAACAGGGAGGGTGGGAAGTCTGCACGAGGACAGAAGTACATATTCTCACACCTGAGATTTTCTTTTGGCAAGTGTGCCAATGGATGGACAGAATCAAGTATCAGGAATTAGCAAACCCTGTTTGCCTGTTACAAGTATAATCCATATACAGTGTACATTTAACTTTTCTGTATGTACACACTAAGTTCCGTATATACTCGAGTATAAGTCGACCCGAATATAAGTCGAGGCACCCAATTTTGCCCCCCAAAACTGTAAAAAAGTATTGAGTATAAGTCTAGGGTGGGAAATGCAGCAGCCGGCTTCCCTGCCCACCTCCATCTGAGGCCCCGCAGGGTCTCCAATGGAGGTGGGCAGGTGATCTCTGCACCCTGTGCCAGGCTTGGATGCTGGCTGGATCCCCTTTGAAAGCCTCCTCACTCTAGCTGACATGGCAGGGGGAGCCAGGTGCCTTTGAAAGCTTCGCAGAAGCCGGCTGTTTGACAGCCCCCTTCCCGCCATGGCAGGGGTAGCGAGGGGCCCTTCAAAGCCATGGCAGGAAGCGAGGGGGCTGTCAAAGCCTTGCAGAAGCCGGCTGCCGAGGCAACCGGCTTCTGCAAGACTCGAGTATAAGTCGAGGAGGACTTTTCAGCACATTTTTTGTGCTGAAAAAGTCAACTTATAATCGAGTATATACGGTAATTCTCATGTTATGTTCAATGCATGTACAGCTTAATATGGGATTTTAACCCCACATTTAACTAAGTACTGGGCCTGGTTTCATTTGAAAAGTGGCTCATTCTTACAGTGTATGCTTTTAGATGCAGGATGTACATATGTTCATTGTAAGTTGTGAACAGGGCTTTTCTCAGGCATTGGAGGAACTCCAGACATCCTTACATCACCCAGACTCAGCCATAGTTTGTAGGAAAATAAGTCACATGACTTATTGTTGGTAGGAACAGACTAATAATTTATAATTTCTTGGTACACCATACTTTTTGCTCCATTTCATTACTCACATTTATTATCTAATCTTCCTTGAAGGAACTCAGGGTATTATCTTCTTTGTTTTATAATCCATCACTTTTGAAAGACCTGCCAACCTCCATGTGGGAGCTGGAGATCTCCTGGAATTACAGTTCATCTCCAGACTACAGATATCAGCTTCCCTGGAGAAAATGGATGCTTTGGAGGATGAACTCTATGGCTGTGTACTCCACTGAGGTCTTTGTCCTCCCTATACTCCATCCCCAAATCCCCAGAAATTTCCCAGAAAGGAGGAACCCTATCCCCCATCCCTTGTCAGAGACCAGTTGAGGACCTGGCATCCCTACGAAGTCTACACTTAATGCCTTCTTTTCCCCGCAATAAAAGGATTCCAGAAGTCATAGCCATTTACCATTAGCATAGTTACTTCTGTCTCTGGGAGTTTTTATTACTCCCCACCCCTTACCAGCAGCCCTGCCCTCTGTACACTCAAACTGTACTTTGTGAAGTAAAATCTCTTGCTATATGCAGCCCACCAGTTGCAGAGCCTTAGGTACGAGATATGTAAGGAAGAATTAAAATGTTCTAAAAGCTTGCAGCAGCAAGCTTGAGCCAACTCCTTTACAATCTACATTTTTATTTGTTTAAATAATTTAAAAGCCAGGACATATGAAATGTTGAAGTTTTGTACCAGGCCAACTAGAGGGAAAAGAACCATTAAAAAAGGGAGTTACCAGATTGTATTGAATTTCTCTTACAATTGGGGGTATGATTTTTAAAAAATTATTTAGGCCTTTTATTTAAATATTTTTGTAACTATTTGATTGTATTTTTGAACATAATTAAATTGCTTTCATGATACTTAAATTTTAGTGCATTTTATTGTAGTCATGATTTGTTTATTGCAATATAGTTTCAGACAGCAGGCAGTCAAGAAATAGTTCCATCTTAAGCAGAGATGTCTATCTGTGGAAAAGTGTAACTGCTTAGGATGGCATAGTGAGTACCTGGAGAGTGGGCTGAAGGCACATGGCTTAATTTCTCTCATGAATTTGAACAGATTTGGTCCTGGAAAAGATGTGGGCAACTAATTACCTGGATAGGTTTTGAGCAGTCTGGGACCCTCATATCTTCAAAATCTCTCTCCATTGCCCAAAGGAGGACACTTTGGTCCTCTGGCAGTAACCTCTTGGTGGTCCTTGCCTCAACAATGTTAGGTTGGCTTTGACCAGAGCCAGTACCAGCCTGTCGTACCAGCCTGGTGGAACTCTCTGTTGGCTGACACCAGGGACCTGCGGGACTTCAGTTTCGCAGGGTCTGTAAGACAGGTTGTCCTCCCAGGCTTTTGGTTGAAGCCATACATTAGTCCATATTAATCCATCTGGCTGGTCTCCCCAGTTTCCACCTTGTACATTTTTGTGCACCCTTTTCGTCTCTTTCCCTCACCAGGAAATCTTAAAGAAAAAGGGATTCTGTGGATCTGTGGATACGTAAATTTTCAGATAGGGGACCCACTTACCCTGCACAAATGTTTCTGCAAACTTAGGGAACTCTGTAAGTCTGCCCAAAAATCTGAAAAGTAAAAAAATTGAAGGTTTAAATTCTCCCAATTTTTTAAAAAATTGTGGTATTTGAGAGGTTTTAGCTACTGCAGCAGTGGTCTGGAGGCTGGTGAAATCAACTGAGAGCAGCTCCAGGACCAGCCACTGGTATGGTGGAGCCTGGAAGATGCTTTGGCAACGCCTGGAGTCGCTTACAGTGATCGCCTCTAGTGTAGTAGAGCCCACAGCTGTGGCCAGGCCTGCAGCATTTTCTGGGCTCTGCTGAGCCTGCAACCATGGCTGGAGTGGCTCCCAGCAACCAGTAGTCCTCATTACCTTGGTTGAGGGAGATGGGTGGCAGTGGATGCAAAAGCGTTTATGCCATGGGAACATGGGGAGTCAAATTTGGTCATGTGGGGGGTGCAAAAATGTCAGGTTCGTTTGTGGGTTTTTTGTATTTTTTTAGTGTTTTTTCAGTTTTTGGACTGCAGGGGGCACAGTCTTTAGGCTAGCAGCACCAAAATTTGAAGGATTTTTCCAGGAGATTCTCCTGATGATACCACCCAGGTTTGGTGAGGTTTGGTTCAGGGGGTCCAAAGTTATGGACTCCCAAAAGGGGAGCCTCATCCCCCATTGTTTCCAAAGAGAGCTAATAGGAGATGGGACTACACCTTTGAGGGTCCATAGCTTTGGACCCCCTGAACCACACATCATCAAACCTGGTTGGTATCATCAGGAGAGTCTCCTAAAGATACCCTGAAATGTTGGTGCTGCTAGCTTAACAATTGCACCGCTGACAGCAGGCACCCCCCTCCCCAAATTTCCCCATATTCTCCTTTTAAATCCACCCCCTTGGGTGGATTTAAAGGGAGAATCTGAGGTCCATAGTTTAAACATTGAAAGTGATGCTGTTTTAGGGTGGGGAATAATCCACACTTTCAATGTTGTTTTAACTGGGGACCCCAGATTCTCCCTTTAAGGTGGATTTAAAAGAAGAATCTGGGCTCCCTAGTTTAAACACCACTGAAAGTGATGCTGTTTAGGGGTAGATTCCACTGGAGGTGTTTTGTGAGAGATGATGCTGACATTTGTTTAGTAAACATTTTGCTGGGGGTGATTTGTGAGAGATTTATATGCTTAATACCCACTTGCACTGGCTTGGATCTATTTCTCAGGCTAACAACCTATCTCATAGGGTTGGTGTGAGGACAAACTTATGAAAGAGAGTTGGTGGGGAGAGAGCCATGTATGTTTTGCTGGGAGTGGGAGGTGTTTCTTGAGCTGGTGCAAAAAATCATTGTTTGGTCGTGGTGGGGGAGGGTGGCCGCCCATATGGGCTGGGGCTGGGGGCGCCAAACTCAGGTTTTGTCCCTGAGTTTATCAAATTCTGAACCAGCTGAAGTTTTCATATTCTCTGTAAAGCTATTCCCACAGATTGAACCATAATATGTTTGCTTGTTCACATTATCAGTGTACATGGTATTCTTTGGATAACAATTGTGCTTATTGAGTATGAAGTTAGACGGCATAGTACCAAACATGGGGCAGTGGTTACTCTTGGAACACAGGGATGCTAAATGCTGGAAAGGGACAGAAAACCTTTCTCCTGGCTGCTGATTGTCTGATTCCATTTTATTTTTTTTTCCTGTTATTTTGTATATAAAGAAATAGTGTTCCAAGTTACTGTTATTAATCATCTAAGGAAAGGCTTCAGCCAAACATACTTCCAAACTCAAGAGTTCCCTTAACCAGACTTCTGAGCCAGTACTGGTCTCATGAGAGCACGAGGAACACTTTCCCCTTACTTAAGTACTTTCACTTACAGGCAACATTTTCTTAAAACTCACTTTTCAGGTTTTACTTTGGAACTGTAAGAACATGTTTCTGAAATAATCTGATACAGATCTTCATAAAGGAATGTTTGAAGAATCCAATTAGCACTCGATTAACTACAGTGACTATTCTACTTCTTTAGTTTTGATACAGCAGCCCATTCCATGGCTATGCAACATAGCATAAGACAAACACTATAACAGCAAGAAATCAGATATATTCAGGACTCGTTGGCTTAATCAAAAGGCAGCCTAAATAAAAAGGCATGGAAGTCATTCTAAACTTTTTGGCAAGTATCCAGGATACCAATAATTCTACAACTGTATGAAACTATGATCAAAGTCGTATGCTCATCAGATTGATTCAGACTCAATATTAATACATTTCAAGTTGCCTGTTTTTTATTTTTACTTGTCAGAAACCTAATAGTACTGTCTTTCTGTCTTTCACCCTACTTAGAGAAACGCATTTTAAGAACACATTCAATATATCTGTTCAAAAGTTTTAAAACAGGCTTAAACAACAGTAATGAAGTTAAATGGTCTAGGCCACTTGGAAACTGTGGTTGCTCTCTTTTGCACTAAAAACCAGTTATGATGCTGGGGGATCCATGAATGGATCTTCCAAATTTATCTACATGGAAATGAACAGCTGTTTGGACCAGGCTTATTCCAGGATAAGAGGAAGTTTAACACTGTGTGGTCTAATTGTCAACCCTTAGCCTGGAAAGAAAAAATGACAAAAATGTTCTGTTTGCTTCTTTTGTATGTTTAATCCTTGATCTGCCTGAATTTTTTAGAGGAACAGGATTAGATAATAAACAAGTGGTGACTGCAAGGAACTTGTTGGAATAGTTGTCCCATTTTCCTCACCTTCAGTCCCTTATGTATGTCCCTACCACAGAGCTGTGCAGTGCTTGCCTCCCTGGCATCTTTACCCTTTCCTTCAGTGTAAGTGTCACTTATGCTGGCGAGATGGGCAAACACATCGATGTGTGCCCACGCTGCTCACATGGCTACTTTTGGTCTTCACTCTGAATTGGACTGTAATTTTTTTAAAATCTATTTGGTATCATCTTCCTTTAAGAGACCTGGTCTACAGCAGAAATGACATTGCCTGGTTATCAGTCTTTGTCAGTTAAAGCTAGTAATGCAAATACCAGTAGGAGGTTAAAAAGGGAATTGATGAGTTTAGTTGTCTGTGGTAAAGTTTACATTTTGTGTGCTTAGACGTAGAAAGGCATATGTTCAATATATTCCTGTGTGTTAGAAGGTCTTTTATTTTGTTAATTTTCCAAGGTGCTTTGGGGCACAGGAACAGAAGAGGAATATAAAAGGTATTATTCTATGGAATAATTATGAATATCTAGCCATATTGTTTCAATTATTAAATGTAGAGTTGGAAAACTGGTCGACTGGAAAACAGGTACCAAAATATTTTAGGCCATTGCTTCCTTAAATAACCAGAGTCAAGGGGGGAAGGGACAACAGACATTCGTGAGCTATTGCCCCTTCTGGCATGAAAGGGCAAACCTCACAAGTATCACTGAAACCTTGCTGGAGGAGAAATTAACCTTCTTCCTGTGGCAGCCATTTTGTTGCTATGCCCATCAAGCTGTGTTCCAAATGTGCCCACAGACTCAAAAAGGTTGAGGACTCCTGGACTACAGTGACACCACCTTCCTACCTTCCAGGCCTATCCCAATGGACATAATTGGGAAAGGTTAACCATCACTTTATCTCCCCTTATCCCACATCCTATTGATCATGACATCATTCCCTGCCCCATTCTGCTCTGACATCATTCTCAGCCAGTAGGTGGCACAAGGACAAACAAACTCACATTTAAACACTGTGGTCTAGATGCCAGCTCTCACCTTAATCAATCAATAGAAAGGTGGTCTTGGATTCAACACAATGGATCTAGTGTGCTATTTTTCAACCCCTGTTAATTAAGTATTAAAAAAGGAGCCTACTTCTAACTATTTTAATTGGCACTACAGTACACATGCAACAAAAATAGCAGCATTATTCAGTTTCAGAATGTCTGGATAGGAATTGCATGAGACCACAATTAGGATACCATATAAAGTGATGGTGATTCTTGTTAAAAGTCTCAGACATGAAATTTAAACTGAAAACAGCAGTAGAGTGGGTGATAGTGTGTGTGTGTGTGTAGTAGTAGTAGTAGTAGTAGCAGCAGCAGCAGCAGCAGCAGCACTAGGGAGAAAAATCTATACTAAGAAAACAACGAAACAAAAACCCTCAATTTTTCTGGTAAGGTTAAATGTCCTCAGTATTATGTCATTTCTCATCTCTACTTGTTGACATAATGATGTAATACTCTAATAGCTACAAGAGTATGAACAACCAAAGAACCCTCTAAAATTATATTTTAAAATAAAATATAAAGCAAAGCACAGTAAGGGTGGGAATCATAATGAAGCACTCCTAAAAACACGGGCTCCGAAATGTATAAGCTCAGAAATCTCACCTTGCTTTAGGGTACCTTTAATTGCAGTCAAGCCAAGGTAGTTTCTTTAGAGAAAATTGGAATAAGAAGAAATCATGGAACAGGAAGATCTCCAAAGGCTGTTTTATTAATGAGTCGTGTGCATCTCTTCAATTGTGATTTTCACCCTGTAATGATGACATCCGGGGTCTGATTACATGTTCTCGTTGTGTACATACAACAAGAATACAACTGAATAGAGCTCCATAATCCAGGTTTTATATAGCTTATCCTGGGAGCCATAAAGCTGGCCTTTGGCTGGAACAATGCACTATACCTGAAGGCATTACACAGAGGGAGGGAAAGAGTTTTCTATTGTTCCTCATTTGTGTGAAACATGAGCTTGGCTGAAAACCTGGATGTGGGGGATTAAAAATGTCAAGGTCATAGGGAATTGCTTTGATAAGCAATAAAAAGGGGACATGAGAATGAGCTAATGGCAGGAGGACATTAAAAATTTAAAAGGAGCTATTGATTTAAGAGGTGCTATCTCAAAGGCTAAGTAGCACCAACTATTGACAAAATGGGGGATTGTACATTTCTGACAATGCATGCAGTGGCCTTTTAGTATTTATCAGCCTTTCCCAGTTGTCTTATAAATGTTACCAGTTCTGTATTTTATCGGGGCCGTTTGCATATAGTTTTTAAAAACATCATAAATAAAAGATAATGGACATGTCAGCCTTTTCAGAAGTCATTACAAACACTAATTAGAGCTTCTGCAATGATAGACAAAAAGCAAGGCGGGCAAAGAAAGTATTTTAGGCTATTGCTTCTTTAAATAACCAGAGTCCAAGGGAGAAAAGGCTTTTTTCTTTTTTTTAAATTGACATTCCTGTAAATATGGAGATCAGATGCACAGGAAGACAGGATTTCTGTCACATTCAGCTATCTGGGCAGATGCAGCTAGGGTTGCCAACTTCAGCCTGGGAAATTCCTGGAGATTGGGAGAAGGTACCTGTAAAAGGAAATTTGTGGAAGAGTTTCACCTATAATCTATGGGATTCCGTACAGCTGGGCCTCTTAAGCTACCATGATAATTGTAGTTTGGAGATCAGTTGTAATTCAGTAGAAAGCCAGCCTGGCCCACCTGGAGGTTGGCAACCCTAGATGCATTTGCTTAAATTCTCTCTTTGGTTCTAGTTGTATGTCCAGGATTGACCAAAAAGACGATCTAAAGAAGAGAGAGCTTCAGTTATTCCAAAGTTTAACTGGTAACTCCCCCGTTATTAGCTGGATCTAGGGTTGCCAGCTTTGGTTTGAGAAATACCTAAACATTTTGGGGATGGAGCCTCAAGAGCCTCAAAAATGTAGTGGTAATGGGTGATTTTAATGGGTGATAATGGGTGATTTTAACTATCCCCATATAAACTGGAAAAATGCATGTTCAGGTCATAATAAGGAGAGAGCATTCCTGGATATGCTAAATGACTGTGGCTTAGAGCAGATGGTTGTGGAACCAACCAGGGGAGCGGTGATCCTAGATCTAATTCTATGTGGAACCCAGGACCTGGTGCAGGAAGTCAGTGTTGTTGAGCCGATAGGGAACAGCGACCACAATGCTGTCAGATTCAGTATCTCTGCATGTGAACATGTGACAACTACTAATGTAGTTACATTCGCCTTCAGAAAGAGAGCCAAAACTGTCCAAGATGCTTGGAGGTTATTTAAAAACACAGTAATAAACACTCAGCTGGAATGTGTTCCGCAAGTTAGGAAAGGCAGCACCCAGTCCAAAAGAAAGCCACCATGGTTAACAAGAGAGGTTGAGGAAATTATCAGAAAAAAGAAAATGTCTTTTAGAAAATGGAAGTCCAGTTTGACTGATAAAGAATATGAGAGGGAACACAAATGGTGGCAAAAGAGAAGCAAGTTAGCTGTAAGGCAAAAAAGGATTATGAGGAACACATGGCTGCGAACATCAAGACCAGCAACAAACAGTTCTTCAAGTATATCAAAAGTAGAAAGCCAGCTAGGGAAGCTGCAGGTCCGCTAGGATGACAAAGGAACAAAGGGTGTGCTAAAAGATGACAGGGAGATTGCAGAGAAGCTGAATGAATTCTTTGCATCTGTCTTCACCCAAGAGGAGGTGAGGAACATTCCTGCACCTGAACCATGCTTCTTAAGAAGCGAATCTGAGAAACTAGCTAAGATAGTGGTAGACAAGGAAGAAGTTCTGGCAGCCATTGATAAATCTAAATGCTACTCAAATTTCAAACCCTGGCCCAGATTAGCATTCAATTCAAGAGTTCTTAAAGAGCTCTGCAAGCTATGAAATTCGCTTGATCTTTCTCAATTCTCTTAATGCATCTTATCCCTGAAACTGTCAGGCTCCATCCCTGAAGACTGGAAGATGGGCCAATGTCACACCTCAATCTTTTAAGAAAGGATCTTAGGGGACCCGGGAAATACAGGCCAGCCGTCAGTTTTGACATCTGTTCCTGGGTAAATTAGTAGAATCTTATCATTAAAGATAAAATTATTAAAAAAACATGTAGAAAAAAAGCAAGACCTGTTGGAGGAAAGAGAGTCAGCATTGGCTTTGGTAGGTGCAAAGGCAAATCCTGGGTCTTTACAAACTTACTTAGAGTTCTTTTGAGAAAGTGTAAACAGGCATGTGGATAAGGGGAACCAGTGGATATTTGTCTACTTGATTTCCAAAAGGCTTTGACAAAAGTTCTTCTACCTCAGAGACTATTGGAGAGAAAAAAAAACTCCTTCAGCAATGAAGGAATAAAAGGGGAAATCCTCCTATGGATTTCAACATAAACTGGTTGGAGAAACAGGAAGCAAAGTGAGTGGGTGTAAAATGGGAAATTCTCACAATGGAGAGATGTAGGAGTGGTGTCCCCCAAGGATCCGCTCTTTTGGGATCCAGTGCTCTTTAACCTATTCATAAATGACCTGGAAGTGCAGGAGGTAGCGTGGTGGCCAAGTTTGCAGATGATACCAAATTATGTAGGGTGGTGAGAACCACAAAGCGATCATGCTAAGAGCCTCCCAAGCCGGACCTGGATAAATTAGGTGAGTGGGCTAAGAAATGGCAAATGCAGTTCAATGTAGCAAAATGTGGAAAGTGCGATGCACATAGGGCAAAATATCCAAACTTCACATACATCGCCTTAAGCAAGGGTCAGTGCTATCAGTCACAGACCAGGAAAGAGATTTGGGCGCCTTAGTTGATAGGTTCCATGGGAATGCTCAACTCAGTGCATGGCAGCTGTGAAAAAAAAGGCAAACTCTATGAAGCTGGGGATCATTAGAAAAGGAATCTGAGAATAGCCAAACTCTGCAAAGATTGTCATGCCCTCTTATAAATAAAGCAGCGACCGCGACTATGGAGAGTACTGTGTTCAGTTCTGGTCGCCACATCTCAAAAAAAGGATATTGAAGAGATTGGAAAAAAGTGCAGAGAAGGGCAAACAAGGATGATTGAGGGACTGGAGCACCTTCCTTAATGAGGGAGGAGAGGCTGCAGCTGCTTGTGGGACCTCTTTTTTTTTTTTTTTTTTTTAGCTCGTTGGAGAGGAGACATCTTGAGGGGGATATAGATTGAAGTCTATAAAAATTATGCATGGGGTAGAAAATGCTGACAGAGAGAAATTTTTCTCTCTTTCTCACAATACCCTTCAGAACCAGGGGCATACATTGAAAAATGCTGGGGAAGAATTAGGACTAATAAAAGGGAAACACCTCTTCACACAAACGTGTGATTGGTGCTTCTGGAATATGCTGCCACAGGAGGTGGTGATGGCCACTAACCTGGATAGCTTTAAAAGGGGCTTGGATAGATTTATGGAGGAGAAGTCGATCTATGGCTACCAATCTTGATCCTCTTTGATCTGAGATTGCAAATGCCTTAACAGACCAGGTGCTCGGGAGCAAAAGCCGCAGAAGGCCATTGCTTTCACATCCTGCATGTGAGCTCCCAAAGGCACCTGGTGGACCACTGCGAGTAGCACAGAGCTGGACTAGATAGACTCTGGTCTGATCCAGTTGGCTTGTTCTTATGTTCTTATGTTCTTAAGAGGGTGGGGATGGGGAGGGGAGGGACTTTAGTAGGAAGTTCACCTTCCAAAGGAATTGTTCCCTCAAGGCAAACTAATCTCTGTCACCTGTTGTAATACTAGGAGAACTTCAGCCACCACCTGGAGGTTGGCAGTCCTAGGGTTAGGACTAACATCACTTTGATCCAACAAAGTTGGACTAACTTCACTTTGATCCAACGCACTGGCGTAAAGTCCTAGGGTTAGGACTAACATCACTTTGATCCAACAAAGTTGGACTAACTTCACTTTGATCCAACGCACTGGCGTAATGCCCATTGGGCAAGGTGGGCAGCTGCCCAGGGCATCACCTTGTGGGGGGCATCAAAATGCTGGGTTCGTTTTTGGGTATTTTAGTGGTTTTCCATTTCTGGCCTGCAGGGGGTGCAGTTTTTAGGCTAGTGGCACCAAAATTTCAGCCGCTTTATCATTCAGGACTGTCCTTATGTTACCTCCTCCAGGTTTAGTGAGGTTTAGTTCAGGGAATCTAAAGTTATGGACTCCCAAAGGGGTGCCCCTATCCCCCATTGTTTCCAATGGGAGCTAATAGGAGATGGGGGCTACAGTTTTGAGGGTCCATAACGTTGGCCCCCCCTGGAACCAAACTTCGCAAAATTCAAATCCTTGGGGTATCATTAGGGCAGTCTCCTGATGAGACCCTAAAAGTTTTGAGACTGTGCCTTCAGAAATGTGCCCCCCACAGCCTGCAACCCCCATTGATAGCAACGCAGAAAACTCAATGGCAGAACAAAGACTCTTGGGCAAATTTCGCTTTGTAGGATGTTCCTGCAGGGGGTGCATTTTTGGACTGTATCGGCACCAAAATTTCAGGGTATCATCTGGAGCTGATGGCACCCCCCAAGCTTGGGGCAGTTTGTCTCAGGGGGGCCAAAGTTATGGATCCTCAAAACTGTAGCCTCCATCTCCTATTAGCTCCCATTGGCAACAATGGGGGATGGGGCAACCCCTTTGGGAGTCCATAACTTTGGACTCTTTGAACCAAACCTCACCAAACATGGGGAGTAGCATAAGGACAGTCTCCTGATGATATGCTGAACTTTTGGTGCTGATATGTCTAAAAATGCACCCCCTGCAGGCACCAATGTCCTGGTGCAAAAGAAATTTGGTCGTGGTGGAGTGGCCGCCCATGGGGGGGGGGGCATCCAACTCAGGTTTTGCCCAGGGCAAACAGTTTGCCCAGGGCTGCCTCGTTATGCCCCTGATCCAACGTTACCACTTTCCAGTTCAAGTATGTACAAGTCATGTGTAATGTCAAATGTAGGGATGTCAGCCTACAGGTGGAACTTGGGAATCCCCTGGAATTACATTTCATCTCCAGACTACAAATATCAGTTGCCCTGGAATTAATGGATGCTTTGGAGGATGGACTATATGGTATTGAATCTCACTGAGGTCCCTGTCTTCCATAGATTCCATCCCCAAATCTCCAGGAGTTTCTCATCCTGGACCTGGCAACCCTACCTTCCAGTCCTCCACCATTGATCACAGGGGATCTGGCAACCCTGATCAAATTAGAAGAGAACATCACTGAACAAACATGACTGTTACCTCCTGTGTATGTGGGAAGCTACATAGCAAATCCACTTTTATAATGTGACTTGTTCTATTGTGGAAGTGCTAATAGCATACACAAAACTACAGGATGCCACCAATTGTTACTCCACAAATGAAGAGCAGCCTATACAGTCCTTTATCACATAATAGCTAAATTTCTATGTTATCAGTAAACTGGCTGTCCCTGGTAAAGGTCACAAGATACCCCTAGACATGCAACAGTCTGTACCTATTTGGGAGTACCTCAGTTTCACAGAAAACATAGTCCAAAAATAGCCTGATGGGGCTTGGAAATGCTCCAGGAGCACAAAACATTAAGAGCAGTTCAGTGCTGTATAAAAATAAGAAAAATTAGCCTGCTCCACTCCAGAGAGATCATGGAAGGATGTTTGGGAGCAGAGTGGTAGGATTGGCTAGGTTCTTAGTGAATGATAAAGCTGCAAAATCAAGAAGTCCACAAACAAGGTGCAGGTGTCTACATACTTAAAGAATTTTCGAAGTAAGGAGAAAAATATAACTTTGCAAATAAATTAAATGTATGTGAGGCTTTATCATATGCTAAACCATTTCCCACCTATTTAGAAACATTATACAGTAGTAGTAAAAATTAGTGCATTTTGCAAAAGGTCACTACAACACACAAAACCCCCTTAAAGATAAAACACAACAGAGGACAATCTATTACAAAGATAAAATTGACAGCCACTCAAAATTGAAGTTGTCCTTGCAAGCACTTTGACTCTGATCTTTCTGGCCGCAAGGGCAAAAATAGCCACTCTGTATGACACATAAGGGTCTACATCACTTAGCATATAAATTAGTGTCTGAGACACTATTGATTCTTGGCAGTATCATTTCAATAAATTTATTTCTGGGTTATGTCTATATGAAGCAATTTAGAACATAATATGGAAGATCCTCCGCATCAAGATTCCGACAAATACAGAGGTGTTGATCTATTGGGGTTTGATTGTATTGCCTTGTAAGAATAGTGGAATTTGGAAGGCATTGTCTGGAACCTCAGAGAAGTTAAGACTGACTTAAGCTAATACAGTGAGATGTTTGCCAGGTAAGATGCTGTCATATGATCCCTTTTTATCATTTTGTACCATGGTGCAAACTGCAATTGTGAGATTGTCACACTGTCAAATGTAGCATCTTCTCTGTAGATCCACTCCCCCAGCTCAGTATTGTTTCTCATATTATGGAGCGAGTCATCTAGTATGGTATAGCACTTAGAAACTGATCTGAAAGGGTCTTAGTTCTCAAAAAGAGATTGAAACACTGGTGACCACAAGAGTCCATCTTGGATGTGGTATTTTTTACCGAATATTTCAAAATGGCTAAATGGGCACAGGCTTTGAGCGAGGGTAAACCAAGCACTGCCTTCAGCAAGTGATCCCTTTGGGAGTGCCAAGACTCATTGTAAAAAAAGATTTTGAATTATTTTCAGACTATTAAGGACTTGCTTTTTCCATCCCCATACCTTGGTGCCATATAGCAAAAGAGGAATGATCTTACAAATGGAAAGTTTTAAAATTGGATCTATCAGAAACCCTCCTCCGGTATAGTAGAACCTCAGAATGCTTCCACTTGTTTTTAAAGCTGTGGCTCTTGTCGCTGCTAAGTGACCATTCCAATTTAAGGTATTGCTAAAAGTAATTCCCAGGAATTAAAATGTGTTACATTGTTTGATGGGGATGTCCTCAATGCTCCACAAACAGTTTTTTGGACTTTTCCCAAAAACAATTACTTTTGTTTTTGCATAATTGATGGTTAGTGCTTCTTCTAAGCAATGTTTAACTAAAAGTATGTTGCAATCTTTTAAAACCAATTCTGGTGAGGGAGATGTCATCTGTATAAAGCAAGGTAGATATTTTCTGCTGGCCAACAGAAGGCGCTATGTATTCTGGCCCAGTTGGTCTCTGAACTACATTGTTTATATGTAGATTGAAGAGCAAAGGGGTCAGGAGGCATCCTTGCTTATCTCTTTTTTAAATGGGATTTCTTTGGTCAGAGAGCCTGAGATACTTACTTTAACTGTGGCATGCATCTTGGTATGAAATTCATGCAAGAAGTATAACAAGATATTGTCGAAGGCTTTCATGGCCAGAATTACTGGGGTGCTGTGTGGTTTCTGGGCTGTATGGTCGTGTTCTAGCATCATTCTCTCCTGACATCTGAAGATGCCAGCCACAGATGCAGGCGAAACGTCAAGAGAGAATGCTGCTAGAACACGACCATACAGCCTGGAAACAACACAGCACCCCAGTATAACAAGAGTTTATTGATATTTGTATTCGTTAGTTTCTGCTAAAGTCTGGTTCAGTCAATGAAATCACATGCTGTGGCTAAGTCGACAAATGCCACATACAAAGCTTTGGTAGATCTTTTCATACTTGAGGAGACTAAGTAAAAAAAACCCTGACAATAATTGACTGTGGAAAAATCTTTTTAAAATCCTGCTTGGTGTGGGTGCCAGCAGCCTGTTCCTTAAGTTTGTGATGTAAAAATGTATCACATAGTTTTGAAGCAATATTTAATAAACTAATAGGGGTAATTATTTGGGTCAGTCTTGTCCCTTTTCTTATGTATTGTAACTACTATATTTGTCTCCCAGTCCTCTGGGTATGTTCATTAATTTGTGTGAATATCCTGGCTAGTATTGGGGCCCATCAATTAGGGAAAGCTTGAAATAATGCAGGGGAAATTAAATCTTCCCCTGTCTGTTTACCTGAGGCTAAAGAGTGGACAAAAGATGTAACCTCATCCTCCATGATTGGAGAATTCAGAAACGTATGATTTTGTAATGAAAATGAACAAGACTCAGCGGTGAAGACTAAATATACTCCAGAAAAGCAAATACTCCCACTGCCTCCATGCTTAAATAGCACACTTTCCTTTTATAGTTTGCTTGAAGATCCTGTGTCAGAATCCTCTGCTGCAAATTCCAGTGTGTATTCTTCAGAAAGATTTGACTTAAATTTGTCTTACTTAGGTATTAATCCATGAACATTCCTGGGCGCAGGTGGAGCAAACAATATGTCAGATTGAATGACAGGCTGACACAGCTGTGTTAAAGCTTGAATTAAAAGACCAGTGGTGGAGAAAACTTGTGGGTCCAACACTGTTCAATTTGGAAGAGTATGTTGAAAATTGCCCTTTAATAGTGGCTGCTCTACCTGTCCATGTGTAGCATTGGCAACATGGTTTTTAATGTTGACAGCATGTATTGTAATTGCATGTCAACAAATACAGTTGATTGGCACCTTGCTATAGAAACAAAGGCCTGACCAGGCACAGCACTGGAAGTTACATGAGGGAGGAAGGAAAGAGTGTAAATCAAGTGCACAATCTGATGTGATGCCTGGAAATCCATAGCTGAATCTTTCCAGCATTAAAAAATAAATAAACGCAGCAGCTCTGTGAACCCAATTTGAATTGAGACCATGCAGGAAGATGATGAAGTTTAACTTTTCTTTTTTTTAAAAAAAATCAAGATTTATCGTTTTTACAATATAACAACAAAGAAAGAAGATACAAAAGAAAAAACCAGTATACAATATGTAATAGTTGGATCTTCACTTATCGATAATACTGAAGGAACATAAAATACAATTCGAGAAAGATAATTTTAGAATATAGATTTACCAGCTCTTTTCTACAACCCCTTCATTACTTAATTTGAGATCATTTATCCATATCAATAATTATTAAACTGTTAAATGTTAAAAAATGTTAGAAGATGTGCCTAAATGTATACACTTATACATTAAAATCAAAGTAGTTTCACTCAGGTTAAAATACAACTTTATATTTTGTAATACTAAGAATAGGGCTTAGAATGGGGTTTAACTTTTCCATCCTTACTCCTACAGTATTACCAGTACAATGGTTGATTTTTAAAATGTTCTGACTTTTTAATCAAAAATTTTCTTTCATGCATTTTAATCAAAATGTTATTTCTACAGAGGACATTTAGCACATTTGTAATTTTTTAAAAATTAATAAATAAATGTTCAATGTACCTCAATGAAAGTTAAATGTGTAAGTCAGAAGAAAGTGATATCTATATCAGAAGAGACTGAGTAGTCAATTAATTTTTTTATAGAACATTTCTTCAGAGATGGAGAAGAGTTTGCTTCTGGGAGAGGTCAATAAGTGTGGCTTCTGTTGACCTCAGCTGTGTCTGGTCTGTACATCACTCACAATGAAACAGCTGTCAGGAACATGCCTTATGGTTTTGTTGCTCTCTTGTCACCAATTTATTTATTTTAGAAAATGTACATTGGGTTGGAATATTCAGCCTTTTTTGCATGCAGTGGCAGCAGAAGCAGCATGGAATTCTGGGAAGCTGCACGAACATTGTAAAGGTGACAGTTAAAAATCCGTTGGTAGTGTTCTGTTCCCTCACACACTCTCCCTAACTAGCTTGCTCTGACTAAGTGAAAAGACGTCTCTGTACTGATGTAAACCAAATGCTATGTAAAAGTGCTCTGTTTAAAAGATATTGTATCACAACCAAAATGTAACCAACTATGAGCCAAGCATGTAACTATATTTGTGATACTTTGTTAAGTGTGTATATACTGTATATGTTTTCTCTCTCAGTTAAATAAAGTTCTCCTTTTTGTATGAACTTCTGAGGTAAAATGGCTGGTCTTTTGAGAGATAAACTATTCTAATTTGGCATGCCCCACAATCCACATTCTGCTCATTACTCTGCTTGACAGGATTATATACACTAAATATACCTGCTGCCCTTCACATTGTACATCTCCAAAGACCAGCTTGAGGTGGCTTACAAAGTTAACTATACAACAATAAACTAATAAAACCACAAGTTTTAATATTCTTAGTATAAAAACCACTAATAAAGCAAGTCAAGAGCTCTCTAGAGATACCAAAACAGCATGAAAAAAAATACTGAGTAGCCTAAAATAGAACCCATAAAACTACTTTCAGGGTAAAAAGCTAAAAAGATAGAAACTGTACGTTAAAAGCCTGAGTAAAAATAAATTATTTGACCTGGCACTTAAAAGAGAGTAGCAGAGATGCCATACAAGTAAGTATGGAACCTGGCGGGAGATTGGAAGGAACATTGGACACGTTGTACATTGTATCAATGGTATGATACCATGTCTGAAGATAACCAAAAATGGCATTATACCATTTTAGGATTCAACAATTTTACCAAAGAGTTTCCTCAGAGTCCTAGAATAATGATGTGATATCATTTCTGAGTTCTCCTGGGAAGCAATAAGCTGATGTTAACACAACACCTTTTTCTTTCCAGTTTTCCCCCAGTAGACGGGAACCAAAAATCGCGTCACACACTCAGACGGAGAGAAATATATACATTTTGTGTAATATAATTCATTCAGTATATTACAGTACAAAAACAAACTAGTAGTATAATTAAATCAACAGATATTAAATCCGAGTAACGTCCAGGAAAATAAGGTATCAATTTTTCTTCAACCAAAGAAAAGGGTCTTATTAACGCCCAATATGTTTCTCTCTGGAAACCATAAATTCATAAGTAATGCTTGAGTCTCTCTCATAAGTTCATAAGTAATGCTTAAGTCTCTCTCAAACGCCCCCCACGCCCAAGCTTCAAAAGCTGCCAGATGTCTCTCCCCAGGAGAAGAACAATTTCAATACACAGTCTCTTTCACACATTTCTTAAGTGCCATACAGGTTTTCTATAAAAAACAAAAAAATTAAATGAATAGAATGTACTAAATTATGTACTATAGTTATACTCATATAAAGTTATTATATGGCTAACAAAATTGATTGAAATAGAGTTTTTAAAATGTTTTTAAACATTTTTCAAATATTTTTAACATTTTTAAACATTTTTTTTAACTTTTTTAAACATTTTTTAACTTTTTAAGCATTTGTGGAATTAACATGTTCCTATTGATAAACCATATATCTTACTTGTCTCCTCCTCAGAGCTGATCCAAACCCAAATGCAGCTATTGGGTTCCAAATACACAAAGGAGGATAATGGGGATATATACATATGAACTGTAACTGCAATCAGCTGTGAATACACAAAGCTATGCTGCAGCTGTGGATTTTGACATTACAAGTGGCAAGAAAAGTCAATTTCACGTATCTCAAACCGAAAGTGGAGCATATTGCTCCTAAATTTGTGAATTAATCTTGGTTTTCAATTCTTAAAATAAATTTATCAATATTAATGTCAACGTCTTGTTGTTTTTAATTGCTGAAAGTGTTGCGGTAACACTGCAAATTTTAATTAGGAGAGTCTCTGTGTCCCATCTGGAATAAAATGGGACACCAACGGAGCTTCCATATTTCATTATTGCTGGATGTTAAGCTGCGATGTTCAGCAATTCTAATTTTGAGACAGCTTGCAAAGTTTTCCCCGCGATAAATCTTATTGCATGGGCATATATAATAATATATATGCAATGCGTGGTATTACAGTTTGAAAATTGTCTCAAGAGTCCATTTCTGTCTAATTGAAGGTAAATCAATCAACTTTAAGTATTAAAGTGCAAGTGCATTGGGCCATTAGTACCCTTGCACCTCAACTAAACTGCAACGCCGGGCTCGCGACCGCAATGAAAAAGCCTCCGTGGCTTCTGATACCACGGAACATTTGATTCCCACACCGTTTGCAATTCTTGAAATAACGCGGGCAGCAAAGATGCGAGTTCCGTTGCAATGAGGGGAATGGAAGCTCGATTAACGTCGAGCGTGTGCATCATGATTCTGCAATTAAAGCGGTAGCCGAGGGAAGCAGCCGGTATGTCTCCAGTGTGATTGGCGCTGGGAAGAGGTTGTTTTATGATAGGTTACTTGCGGCGTGAAGTCGCGAGCGATCTCAAGAGAGCTTAACAGCCCTCTACATTAAAGGCGACCGGCAATACGCTGGCGTCAGCCAATCATCGTTAGCTGCGCTTTCTGGCGGAACTGCGTCATCAGCAGTGTTTGGAAGTGAAGAAGCGAAGCCAGCTCGCATACGCACGCCTCCTCTTGTACTTCCTCATTAAGCTCGGCGTAACATTTTCCATTTGCTGCGGCCGCAGGCTTTGAACAAGTTGAGGCGTGAAGAGCGTGAAACCGGCTGGATAATGCGACGATCGCAGTCTACGTCATCACTCTGGCGCATCTCTTTAGGCCGGACAATCTCCACTTAACAAGATGCAGGCTCTGTTCCCTGATTGGCAGTGAGCTGCACAAGCGTCTACAGCGAATCAGCCAGCGGCATAAACAGCGAGTTCCCCACAACCCGCAAGAAAGCACCAGCTGGCGGTTTTTTAAAAAAGTTGCTTTCTTTTAGCGGAGAGCGAACTGGTGCGGCGCAGCCAGGGCGGCATGGAGAGAGGTAAATCCCTGGCAGCCCGGCAAGCAAGGGTGAGCGCTGGAGATGTGGGGGGCGTCAGGACCCCGTGGCTTCTTTAAAGAGGGTGACAGCTACGCTTATGGTGAGTGGATAGTGACCCATTGTTTGCAATTTCCACACTTTTGATGCCCAATTAATATTGGTTTAAGTTCTTGTTTTTTCTTTATGTCAGCTTTGACAAGTATCTGTTTTAATGATTTAGTCCATCTATATCCAATTTTGGGAGGGGTTGCACATCCAGGAATATGAGAAATAAGCGGCCAAAATTTATGGATAGTTGTTTGAATAAATGAGGATTCCGTGGTAAAATCCAGTGCCCACACCAGTTCATTTTTCTGTATTTTTGTTTTTGGTTGTAACAACTCCTGTCGCTTTAAATTTCCAACTTTCTCCCATGCGACTTCCAAAACTTTTTTGGGGTAACCTCTTGTAAGAAGTCCTTCTCTCTGGTCGAATTTCTTTTTGCTCTGATCAGCTGGCTAAACGGAAGATTTTCTCTTAAACGCTGTGGATTTTCTCTTAAATGCTGTGGATGAAATGATGTGAAATGAAGAGCCCGGTTTTTTTCAGTGGGCTTATGGAATCTTTTAAATTCCAATCTCTGTTGTTCATTTATGATAATTGTCATGTCCAGAAAATTGATATGATCCTTATGTTCTTCTCCTGTAAATTGTATGGTGGGATGCAGAGAATTAATTCATAACAAAAATTCCTGTAGCACAAATCCAGCTTTAAAAATGAAAAATAAATCATCAATATATCTCTTGTAATATAATAAATGATGAAAAAATGGGTTAATATTGGAATTACAAATATATTTCAATTCAAAATCATACATGAATAAATTTGCACAACTTGGTGCAAAACTGGACCCCATGGACAGTCCCTGGGTTTGTAAATAAAAATCGTTTCCAAATCTGAAATAGCTGTAGTCCAAAATAATTTCAATAAGGCTAACAATGAAATGCGTAGGTGGTTTTTGAACTGGTCTCTGTTCTAAAGTATTGAGAAGAATGCATCTTACTTCCTCGTGAGGGATACTGGTTTATAATGAGTTAACATCTAGAGTGACTAAACTGCATCCCACAGGTAAAAGGACATCCTCAAATTGATAAATAAAATCCGATGAATCTCTGACAAAAGATTCCATTTTTTTCACAAATGGTTGTAAAAAGAAATCCACATATTTCGCCAGTGGTTCAAACACAGACGCAGATGCAGAAACAATTGGTCTGCCTAAAGGTGGTCTAGTCGGCTTATGTATCTTCGGTAGCAGGTAAAACAGAGGTACCTGAGGATACAAGTTCATTAGGAATGATCCAGTGTTTGAATCAATCCATGCCATTAATATTGCCTCCTGAATTGTAATCCTGATAATATTCTGGACGTGGGTGGTTGGATCTCGATCTAATTTTTGATAGGCAATAGGATCACTAAGTTGTCGTAACGCTTCAGCCATATAATCACTAGTATTTTGGATAACAATGGCTCCGCCCTTATCGGGTTCCTTAATAATAATTGTAGGATCTTGTGCCAAGTTATTCAGTAAAGTCCAGTCATGTTTAGAAAAATTTCTATAACATCTACGTGGTCCAGAGGACCTTTCAAATTTTTCAATTTCCTTTAACACCATTCGTTCAAACGTCTGTATTGACGGATCTTGTATGGGGGGAATAAATGATGATTTTGATGGCCCTTTAAATACAGCTTGTTTGGAGGGATAGTCATTCACCATTTGTTTCTCACCAAAAAATGCTTTTAGTTTAATCAATCTAATTAATTTGTAAAGATCAATTCTGTTGATTTAATTATACTACTAGTTTGTTTTTGTACTGTTATATACTGAATGAATTATATTACACAAAATGTATATATTTCTCTCCGTCTGAGTGTGTGACGCGATTTTTGGTTCCCTGCTACTAACGTTACACACATTGTCTTTATATTACTATTCCCCCAGTAGACAACTGAACATTGGTGGGGGTTGGGCTTTGCCAGCAGGTCTCCCACTATAATGGGAGACCTGGCAACTCTACAAGAGAGAGAGCATTCCACAGGCAGATAAGACTTTCTGTTGCTGGTTGCTACTTGCCTCACCTCTGTGGGTGGGGGCACAGACAGCAAAGCTTGAAAAGAAGATCTTAACTAGCAGGCTGGACATTAAAGGAAGAGTTAGTTCTTGAGGAACCCTGGCCTTTGAATTTTTGCCTGGAAACCAAAGTAAAGAATAATTGAGCAAGTTACTATAGAATTTCTTGTTTCCCAACATCTTTGATTTCTGGTAGAAGATTGACAGTATAAATGAGAAGTAAACACCCCTTCATCCAGTTCTCACTGATTCCATTCCAAAACTAAGTAAGTGAGCCACAAATTCATATTTATTTTGGGAAGATACTTGGAAAATTGATATCTCTGCATTCAAACCAATTTTTATTTCAACCAGTCATGTTTACTTGTTTAAAAATAAAGATCACAGCGTAAAAAGCATGTGTACATTGATATAGAATTACAAAACTACCAGGTTAGCAATGTCAATGAGGCATATTCAGGTCAAATTAGATTTGTGTGTATTTATTAGAGTACAATAATGGACTTCTTGGCAAGGAAGAACAGCTGGTGCCCCATTTACTTAGCACACTGACTTTACAGTTTTTAAGTTCAGCAAGCTGCATTTTAAAATAAATACTATAGAATTTCTGTTTGGTTTTAAATGGGGTTTACGGGTCCATGTAATCTTTTGCTGCTTTTAAATTTCTCCTCTTACAATTTTGTGTCATCATTTATGCTCAGTTTCAGCAATAGAGAACATATTTCTGATAGGCCTCATGAGGCCAATTGCAAGTGACTCTAGCCTTGAGACCTGGACCCATTAACTTCTGATTATGTAATCAGCTCTGAGATTGATCCAGAAACATCCAAATGTGACTGTGCCAAACTGGAAGGCACCAACTGCTGCTTGTAAACTGAGGCACTCTGAGCGATTTCACTTTGATATTTTAAAACAATCAGATAAAACACCTTTAAAAGTA
This sequence comes from Sphaerodactylus townsendi, assembly GCF_021028975.2. NCBI lineage: Eukaryota > Metazoa > Chordata > Lepidosauria > Squamata > Sphaerodactylidae > Sphaerodactylus > Sphaerodactylus townsendi. Next base: position 83,281,995 of record NC_059428.1, read on the forward strand.
ATTTCCTTCTGAAATTCAAGGTATTTTCTTGAATCAGTGGGGATGTGTTTATGCAACCTTGTAAAATACATCTCTTGTTAGTAACTGAATGTTAATTAATTATTTGTCGTGCATTTGTATCATCCCACAGCTATTTTTTTTACTAATTTCAATCAGTTAAATGAGGAAGTTGAATATCTTTGCACATTATATAACTGTCAGCTCTATTACAACACCATTCTAAGGAGGGTTACACCCATCTAAACCCACTAATTTTGCCAGTCTCACATTCTGAGCTCTAACTCTAATTGGATGACACTGCTAATCACATTAGTTATGCTGCTTAACTTAAGCCACATATAATTTTATTTATTTATTAAGTTTATGTGCTGTTCCACAGGGAGACTATCGCTAGTTTAAAGCAGAATAAAATATGTTATATACAGAAAGTAATTAACAAGGACAAAGAATATGAGATAGTGAATTACACTCTATAAACTATGAGTTCAACAGGTTGCAGAGACTGTCTTGTGAGTCCCAGGAAGCCAACAGTAATCCTTATGGATAAAATGGCAAGGAGCAATAAAGCAAACAGAGTAGATCAGGCAAAACTGCCTCTCCCTCCTTCTACCAATAGTGGAAACTTGATGGAGTATTTTTTCCCCTTGTGCAAGAGTAACAGGAGTAGTTTTTCCCAATCCTCCCCTTCACTAGAGCTCTCCGTGCTGCATGGTGTTTAGTGTGCAAAGCTTCTCCAACCCCGGCAGGGGACTTGGGGGGGGGGCGGGTGTCACACAGGAGACTTTTGTGGATAGGGGAAACCAGGAAGACAAGCCAGATACACCATAGTGAGCACCTTCTGCTCACAGTTTGTGGAGTCCCACCCAAGCATTCCAGTTAACATATAATTCAATTAGAAGCTTTGTTAAACTTAAAGAAAGATTTCAAGCCATGATCTAAAGGACTTCAGAAAGGGGGCAAGGGAACTTACATTGAATAAAGTTCCATAGTTGACATGTCACAAGGAAATTTCAGTTCTTCAGGTCATGTGCTGTACAAACTAAGCTACAGTGTTTGCATGCAGATATGCGGATTTCGCTTTGCCCAGTAATGACAAGATAACTCTTATTTGTTGGAATAGAAATGGCCACAGCCAGGTTTATTAATAACAATAACTGTAGGAAGCTGGGCAAGCATAAACGGGACACATCCTGACCACCAGGCAGCAAACCGCTGAACCTGGTCACGGTCAGCCCCATGGCTAACCCCTGGCCCTTCGGGCAGTGAACTGCTGAACCCGGCACCATCCCCCATGGGGATCGGGACAGGAGGTTACTAGGTGCCACTTGGGCACATACCCATTTTGTGACACCCCCTCCTGCCGGGGGTAGCGAGCTTGAAACAGGACCTCCAGGCCTGCAACGACAAGCCCTCCACTACCCCCAGACCTCTTATTAAGGCCCCTGCCGTGGGAAGGTCTGGCAAGCAAGCCTGCCTACCCGATAAGGATGTGCCCCTATGCCCCCAAAAACCGCCCAGACTGCGACAAAAAGCATCACATTAAATAACATACATAACACTGCCACATCACTTAGGGAGGGAGGGTCTGCTTGCTCGCAGCCTCGTGCAGAGGTCTAGCCAAGCCGGGCACTGGCTTATATAGCCTGCCTGGCTCCCTTGTCACATGACGGTACCAACCGTCACATGACCACCTCTGGGGCCCTGCCGTGACGGCGCCCCGGGTGAGTCCGGGTGCACTTTTTCTCTACAGCAGCTAGTTCTAAGCACAAGAAGATTTAGTTTTGTATATGTGAAGAAAGTGTATATGTTCCTTTAAATTTACTTAGAGATCATCTATCTTGTATATTGGGTCTTTTATAAGGCAAGCATTTGGTTTTATTAGGCTGTTTACAATGCAACCATTAGGCCTCACTAAAGTTGTAAACTGGGTTTGTGTTCAAGTGGTGCGATTCTTTAGGTAACAAAATTGGCTTTTACAAGGCCACATTCTAAACCGGACAGATACGGCTTAATTCCCAGGAATGCTCATGTGGGGGTCATCTCCCTCATTAGAAGATGTGACTCTATTTAATTGGTTATTTACTGATCAAATGGTCAAGGTGAGCAAATTTGATAAAAGTCTTGAAAAAAAACAAAGGGGGATTCTCCTTGAGGTTCTTCCTTTTATTGTTCTTGTCCTTATTCTTCTGCCTCAGGGTGAATAGCCTTGTATTGTATTTTTTAAAAAATACTTGGAACTATCTAGCGATGAGAGAAAACTCTTATTTTTAATATAAAATTTTGACAGTATCTGGATAAAGAATCCAGGTCTCAGTATGTTATTGGTAAGGCACCTGGCTTTGGGTAACCTTTTCACTGTATGGAGGAACATAAATCAATCATGTGAACCTCCAGCTACAGGCTGAAGTAATATAATTAGAAGAAGAAGAAGAAGAGTTTGGATTTATATCCCCCCTTTCTCTCCTGCAGGAGGCTCAAAGGGGCTTACAATCTCCTTGCCCTTCCCCCCTCACAACAAACACCCTGTGAGGTAAGTGGGGCTGAGAGAGCTCTGAGAAGCTGTGACTAGCCCAAGGTCACCCAGCTAGTGTGTGTGGGAGTGTACAGGCTAATCTGAATTCCCCAGATAAGCCACCACAGCTCAGGCGGCAAAGCTGGGAATCAAACCCGGTTCCTCCAGATTAGATACATGAGCTCTTAACCTCCTACGCCACTGCTGCAGGTTAGCTGCAGGTTTGCCACTGCAGTGAAAGCTGATGGCAGGTATACCATGTGGATCCCTTGGCAGGTTGTTTTAGGCAGGTTTGTTTTTGGCCACTGCGGGACTGAAAGGCCGCCAACACATTTGCTCCATGCATGTGTGAGGGTGCCCCTTACACAACAGGGTGTCCCTTACACAACACTCCAGCATGGTTCTGTGCTGTTTCCGATGTGCATTCAGCCCCCAAATGGATTGGGCTGTACATGTATAAAAATGTGCTCCTCCCAATATTTGTGGTCACCATGATCTAAATGGAGCACCGTGCATATTTTGTTCAGTTTTGGTACACAAGAACCAGAACCTTGGAAAATCCAGTGATTAGTTTGCATGTACAGAAGCAATACATATATACCAAATATGCACAGTATCGCTTTTTGGACAACCCAGTGAACGGCATATTGGAAGGAGAGTGCTCCTGATACAAATGGTTGCTGACCTCCTGTCATGGGTAGACATAATTCCTGAAAAAGTCTCATAGGTAGTAAATGTCAGAGAAGAAAAACCTTTGTTGAAAAATCAATTGTTTGCTTGCTTCTGTCAGATATCAGTTCCAATGCAGATATCATAATTAGTTTGTCAGCACAAATGGAAAGATTATTGGTGGCTGGGGTTTTTCAGGCTGTGTGGCCATGGTCTGGTAAATCTTGTTCCTAATGTTTTGCCTGCATCTGAGGCTGGCATCTTCAGAGGTGTATCACAGAGAGAAGTAACAAGATCTACCAGACCACAACCACACAGCCTGGAAAACCCACAACAACCAGTTGAATCTGGCCGTGAAAGCCTGCAACAATACAGGGAAAGATTATTGTTTAATACTTAATGCAAAATCATTTCCCCTCACAGTCTGACACTCTACAACACACTGACTCTCATGAACAACCTTTCCTGCCTTCCTTGCTTCCTTCATGCCTCTGCTCCTGAAGAGCTGCTTCTGTGCAACAGGCAGTCTTCAGAAACAGGATGAGATCAGGGTTGCTACTCATGGGAAAATGAGCAGCAATCACTCCTTGCCCTCTCGTGTGGGCAAGAGTCTGTTTGCAAGATTTTTGCCTATGACCCCTCTCTTGTTGCAGTCCATGTCACACCCACTGCATTCCCAAGAATTTGGGAGAGGCGCAGGAGGCTGCCGCAGGAAAGGAAAAGAAATCCATCCTATAACCTCATTTTATTCATACTTCATTGGATGTTATGGGGTTTTACAGGATGGATCCAGCCACATGTTTTACTTAAGATCAATGGGACAAATTAGCCATGACTAATTTTAATTCCATTAATGTCTGTAATAAAGTCTAACTTAAGTAAGAGAAAATAAGCATAACTAATTGTCTAAACTGTGGTGGCCCTGGCAAAACTAAACACTGATTCACTTTCTTGAACAGGATGCACTTTTTTTTTTACAGTGAACAGATATTTGAATTTTTTTTCAAATATAATTCTGGACACAGAAACAGCAGGTGGTGTGGAAATTTGTAAATTGGATTTATGCAGTGACTGTTCTGTGTGTTGGTTTGATATATGCAATAGCTTGGAACATTACTAGAAACCACCGGAAACCTTAACCAAAGAAAGCTCAAAACTGTAGTTTTAACAGAAAAAAGTGCTAGATGGTAACAGATGTGTGGGAAATTATTTCCATCTTTCCACAGTCTTTGGTTCCCATAGCAAGCTTGGCCGTAAAAACTTCTATATAGTTAAAGTGGGAAAGGATTTGCAATTTGATGAACTTGAACTGTAAGGTCTTACTGTTATTTTCTGGCTACAAATCTCATGATCAAAAAAGGCCTTTTCTGTGAGAGACTGTTCATACACTATTCGCAGGTGAGTTCCATTGGTTTCATTATTCCAGGATAACAATCAAAGAAATCTCTCATCGTTTTGATGACAGAAGTGGATGCATATTCAACTAACCCTTGCCCATTATCTATATTTAAATTGTTACAGCTGTTATTTATTCTTACCGGTAATTTGAAGGATGCAGTGACAAGAAGAATGCTGAAAAAAGTCTAGGAAGCACATTCCTAACATTTATTTATTTTCCATTTAGCTTGACTGAATGATGAGAAAGATTTTCTTAATATTTCTGTGTCTTATGGGTGAAATCTGAAATAAGTCTGAAAACTTAAAACTTGAAAGATTCCTTTGCTTTCTACAAATATGTTGTGGGAGAACATAAAAAGACCTGCACCATCTGTTACAGAGATTAAGATAGTTATAAGAATTCATTAATATCTCTTTTGTATGCCTCTTTAATCCTATTTGTATCTGCTTTTATATTTCCACAAAGGAGAGCTTTAGAAAAAGAATCCACCTAGAAGAAAATACTAAAGAACCTAAAAGGATGAGTGAGCAACACAATATTCTTCACACATGAATTATGCATCAGAACAAAGGGAAAGTGGCACATGCTGGTTCAGTAATTTTGTTTTTCACAGTTGTACACAATCCTAAATTGCTTTAAAAGGGATTGCCCTAGTGATCCAAAAGAATTGGAAAAGAATTGGTTGGTTTTCACTTATTGGATTATTTGCACTGGTTAGAAAATGACAGCTGGATCCTATGTGTATTTACTTGAAACTAAACTCTTTGATTTTTTTTGGCAATATAAGTTATAAACAAGCAATAATGGACAGCTAGCTTTTTTGCTAAGAAACAAAGCCACTATATCTTTTTCCTAAAATAATCTATTTTAATCACATATTACCAATGGACAGTGTACAGATAATGCTGGCGGGAAGCAAAGGGCAGGATTGTGGTCTATTTCCAACAGCCTCTATCACGTTTTCTTTCCATTTTCCTCTATCATGTATCTCCCTACACCAGCATAACCACACACATAGGCCCATTATGCTTATTATGCTTACCTCAGGGCTCTTAGCTGCACAGTGGGATTGGAGTGGGGTCTCCTCACATTTCTCTGTTTATACATGAGGAGGCACCCCACTGCCTCTGTGAAGCTTGCCTGATGGATTCTTTTTGGTCTCTGCTTTTCCTGGTTCTCTTAAATCCAATCATTAACTCACTCAGAAGTTGCATCACACCCAAGTTGCATCACACCCAGAAGTTACAAAATTGGTGGCTTTGTTATAGCCCTTTAAATTGCTGTTATATCAATATTACTTTTATTGCAGTTTTATTGATATTGTAGCTCCTTTCCCAAAATAATCCCCCCAAATGAATGAGCACAGCAATTCCATGGGCCACACTCTGCTGAGGAGTATGTTCTGTTTTGATAGATTTAATATAGTACAAATGCTTGAAGTTGAAATAAAGTTTTACAAAGCCCTCCCAGTGATCAGGGAGGTAGAAAGTAGAGCAGGGGAGGTGGAGCCAAAAATCTTGAAGCAAAGAATAATTGCAGGGCCATTTCTTTAGTCTTCCTTGTGAAGCAGGGGAAAAGGTTGCTTTTTGTCTGCTCTCACATGCAGCAGAGATTATGCTGCACAGTGAGTGTGAGAGGGAGGAAAGGCATCCCTAACAGAAGCTCTGCCCTAAAAAGAATTACCCTTCAGCCCAGGGTATAATTGGCCACCACCAGGATATAATTGGCCACCAACACACAAACACACACACAGGCTTTCCAATATTATATAACGTAGTACTTTAAGTAGGTTCCTTCTTAACTAGCGCTTGCTAACTAGCTTCAAACCCTGCTAAGAGAGAATCTTATTTGAGATCAACTGTGGTTAAAACAGATACCGGTGTAGTACTTATCCATAGGGAAGGCTAAAAGGGTGATTGTGAATGACACAGGGAAGACCTGAAAAAAGAACCCCTGTGACCTGTTGTGCTTCATTTCCAGGCTCTCAACCATAATTAAGCTATCATTAGGATTATATCTTCACTGGCTTTTGGGGTTGATGCACATAATTATATTATGACCACATTTTGTTCCTGTGCTTGTGGAGACTGCCTGATTGTGGTGAGCAGATTATCAGAGAAGAAACTGATATTTTGCATACTATTTCTCAATCCACATTGTGCAATTTTGTAATACTATGGAAATTTTCAGTCCCTGATTTAGGTACATGAATCAGTGTACTTATTTTGGGTCAGCAAACGTTACAGAAAATCAGTGTTCCCTAAATAGGACAGTTGTGAAAATAGGTCTAAGAAAAATACTGTTGAACAACATTTTATAGAAACTCCTCAGCACTCACTTTTGTGTGTGTGGTGTTCTTATAAACTCTATAAACAGCAAAGCCTGCTGAGAGAGGTAGTAAGGTAGGACAGGAAATTGAAAGTAGAAAGATGGAGTTTTTGGTGGGAGTAGTGAATGATGCAGCAGTTATTATATCTGTTTAAGATTTTTAATAAATCTTGCTTAGAATCAAAATTGTACTCAGTTTTAGGTTGGCACTTGGTGGGACCCTGTGATGGGGTTTGAAACTGGTGTGAATGGTAACGTGTGACATTCTAGCAATCCTAGAGTGTTGTGCAACTTGGTGGCATCACTTCTGGGTTTTGTGGGCAGGTGCAAATGGTGGGAGGGCAGTCAACCTGGCACCCTTAACTCAGTTGCTTGATACAACACTGTTGTCATCTATAGGATGAAAACTTAACTCCATCTCCCCTTCTTAGGCCCCTTCCGGACACACGAGGCGACTCAGGTTCAACTCATGTTGGCGGAATCGTACCTCAGCTCAAGTCCTTCCGTTCCTCCGCACAGCCGAGCTCAGAGGGCGGGACCACCTCCCTGCGCTGCATTCCGATTGGTTGCTGAGTCCCCCGTTCTGCGCATGCCCAAAGCTTTTCGCCGCCGCCACGAGTCTCCCGTTCTGTGCATGGGTGAAATACTGAGCTGTGATTGGCTAGATGGCAGAGTCGAGTTGACGGAGATTCCGCACTCCGCTGGCTTCAGCTCGAGCGCAACCCGAGTTCGCCAGTCGACTCGGCCCCCCAGTCGAGCTCGGAAATTCAACAGCGAGAGGGGGGTGAGTCGAGTCAGACACGAGTCCGACGCTTCGTCTGTGCGGAGGACTCGGGTCGGACTCAAGTCGATCTAAGGTCGACTCCTACAATGCGGAAGGGGCCTTAGTAGAGTCAGGGTGTAATTTATGTAATGGGCTAAACCCAGATTTATTGTTCCTTTAAAATACAAAAGACCAACAAATTAATTAGCCAATTAATTGCTGACTCAGTAAATTGTCTTTTCCTGCCACCAGTCTTCTGGTGCATTTATTGTTCTCAAGGTTTCATTTTGGTGACCAAAACTAGATCTTTTGTTCCAGTTGCATGAGCTCCAAACAATTCGGTTTAGGCCACCTGCAACACAAAGGTTAAGAGCCAGAAGAGAAGAGACATTATGCTTTCTGGGGGGATGGGGAGGGAGACTGCCTCAGAGTTAAATAAGCCTCTTCTTTTATCTAGCTCCCTGAACATTAATTTGGATTTCTGAGTACTTAATCACATTACTTTAAGACACAAAGAATACTGTTGCATCAACATTCCTGCCAAGAAAGACTTAGGCTTACATTAGTGGTCTTAGCTAAAAGGTCCTCCATTTCCACTTACCCAATGTCAGTTAGCTGGAATTTCACCTGAAAATACCAGCTCTATGAGGTAACAGGGACTGTCCTTAAGCACTAATAACAATAGTCTGTATGAGCAATGGCAAAAAAAGCACTATTCTGTGTTCTTGATAAATATAAGCAAATAGGCTAATAGATTTATCTCATAGTTTGTATATACTTTTCCAAGTAATGAAAATAGCAACTGCCTTCATGAATAATCTCTTGACATAAATGTGCAGGTTGGTCCATAATGCTGGATCTTGCTATTCTTATTGGAATTGCACACAAAATAAAATTTGCTTCAGATTTACACAGCATGGCTTCCATCAATTAATCGGGGCAGTATCTCAGAAATTCAAATTATAATGCAAAAGAACAAGTTCTTCAAATGGTTCAGAAGGAATATCTTAGACTACCATAAACCAGCTGTTTTTGTATTCAGCAGTATCACATTGCCTGAAGTGGTAGCACCTTCCTTCAACTATTTATTATTAGTGTTTTAGTTGTAAAGTGTAATGGTCTGGAAAAGAACAGGCTAGGGGGCAATGTTCAAACCTCACAGATCATAAAAAAGTTTCTACAGGTCTATGTATTATATTTCTTCTAATGCCACATTTTTGACACACTGATCATCAGGTTTTGATAGCAAACAAAATTAAATGGGTGATCCTAATCAGATCTACTTAGAATTATGTCCTGTGTTATTCAATGGCGTTTTCTTCCAGGAAAAAGATTTCAGTACTAGGCTCCAGACTTCAGTGGATAACTTGTATTAGACGGTTGTAACTGCTTAAGTTTGCACTGCTAGGTATCATGTGAAATACTGCAAAATGCTGAGAGCCAGACTAGTGTAGTGGTTAAGAGCATGTGGATTCTAATCTGGAGAACCGGGTTTGATTCCACCTGAGTGGCAGAGGCTTATCTGGTGACATTGTGTTTCTGCACTCCTACATTCCTGCTGGGTGATCTTGGACTAGTCACAGTTCTTCAGAACTGTCTCAGCCCCACCCTACCTCAGGTGTCTGGTGTGAGGAGAGGAAGGGAAAGCCACCTTGAGTCTCCTTACAGGTGGGGTATAAATCCAAACTCTTCTTCTTGTTGTTTTAAAACTGTGTAGAGCTGTAGGCTGAACTGCTATTACCCCTAGTTATTGCCAACAGCTTGTATTTTTTGTTAAGTCCTAACCTGGACTATTTGCTTGAATGGTGTTACAGACTTCCCTGCAGTGAAAAGGTATACTCAAACAACAAATTATTTCCAGTTCTAGAGGTATGCACACTCACCATATTTAGTGGTAGTTTGAATACTGAATAAGCAGTTGACTCATTACAAAAGAGTTGCATGAAGCAACAGCAACAGAGATTATCTTTTTTTGCAAAATAGATTTATAACAAACATTATACCCCTGCCTTTCTCCCCAATGGGAACCCAAAGTGGTTACATTGTTCTCTTCTCCTCCATTTCAACTTCACTATACCCCTGTGAGTAGACCAGGAATGTCTGATTGGCCACACAACAATGTCACCCAGCAAGCTTTCATGGCAGAATTGGGATTCAAACATAGGTCTCCTAAATCCTAGACCAATATGCTAATTAATTAAAATATTTATATCCTGCCTTTTCTCTTCAGACTCAGGCAGCTAACACTGCACTAGTACTTACAGACTAAGCCTGGACATCAGCCAAGGATACCTGCAGAGGATCTTTATCAATTGCCACTTGTACTCTGTGACACCTACCCCCTGTTGCACTACACAAAACATTAAGTAGTGCTGCTTGTGGTCTCCAGACCACTTGTCTCACTTCTAGAGGCATTTCTGATGGGGCTGGAACAGTTCCTACTGCCTTGGAAGGATCATCTTCCTGAACAGCTTATGGCTCTGACAATAGGAAAAGGGTCACCTTGTCAGGAGCAGGAAATACAGATATCTTTGTTTGTTGCTCTGAGAGGCCCTTTCTCAGGATCTTTCTGATCCTATGCTTCAGAATGTCTGGAGGACGGGCTCAGAGAGCTGGGGCATGGCAATATGCTATTTTACGTGTTTGAAAAGGAGGATCTATTGTTGCAGGGTGTCTATGTCTTTGGATATAATGTAATTTCCACTGGAATATGGGATCACCATTACAAAATAACAGTAAATATTGGATAATGTTGTTCAGTGATTGAAAATTGTTATATATGGAACATTTCACTCCACTAAGCAAAGTTTGAAGCCTTTCTTCTCCTAAAGAGCCTTCCTTTGACTTAACTGGCTCTTCTTCTCATGGAGCAGCAATTTAAGTTGGAGGAAGGATCCTTTAGCTGCAGGAATCATCTCCAGGTTTCTCCTAATCTAAGCATCTTCTGTCCTCATATTTGTAGCATATCAAGACATTTCTTTGTAATCTATGTAGTTAAGCAAGTTCTACTGAATTATTGGATTTTACTCTAAGCTGTTTTGACAGAAAAGAATATGCTAGGAGAAATAATTTCATTTCAGGCAGGGTATGTGTTTGCTGAATTTAAAGCTGAATGCTAAATTAGCTGAGGTAACATTAAATTTGGGATGTGTTGGAATGTTAAAATGACCCAAGCACAAGCCAAGCCAAGTGGTTCCTGTGGAGCTGGCCCTAGGATGTGCTGGAATGTTAAAACGACCCAAGCATAAGCCAAGCCAAGTGGTTCCTGTGGACCTGGCACTTGGATTTGACAGGTTGTTATGAACAGGCACAGACTCACCTGATGCCTCTTTCTCAAATAAACAAGCCCTGTTTCCATTTTAGAGCTCTGGAACTGAGTCTGGAACAGTTTCACACTGGCCAGAACAGACTCCATGACATCACTGCAGAGCTCTTCACTACAGCTGCTCCCACAAAAGGAGTTTCCCTCACATGGAGGCTGCTGATTTAAATGGCAGCATCCTCATGATGTTGTAATTGTTCTGAGCATGACGTGTGGGCCTCTCAGGGCTTTCCCCTTCAGATCAGATTCAAATCAAATCAGATTACATCTGATTCAAAGAAGGAACTGTGAGGCAACTATGGGTAGAGCATGCATGTGAATACCCTACCTGTAACCAATATAGGCAAGGGTGCTGCACGTTTCCTTCCTCCCTTTCTGGCCATTAAAAGAGCTTGTGTTTTTTCCCCATTTTCACAGCTGAAGTGTTCTGTAAGTTTAACAGCTGCCTGTCTGCTTTTGTCCAGATGTGGATGCCATAGCTGCCCATTCCCACACTGCTTGCTGCTGCTGGGCAGAGGGTGCATTTTCACACTGCTGCATGGAAACAGCCTCTGTTACATGGATTCAGGGTCAGTGTAGCTAGCATGGCTAACCAGTGCTTCAGGACCATGGGATTAACTTGCCCATCCTAATACCCATGAAGTTGTTTTATACTGGATAAGACTCTAAGTCCATCAAAGTCTACTCTGTTAGTGGCTTTCTCAGGTCTCCATGAAAGAAAGGATTTAAAGGTTATGGAAAACAAAATTGAAGACATGCATAATTAAGTGGTACTTCTCATTTTTTGAAACTACATTATTGCACTTTGTTTACAGACATGTAATCACAAAGTGTTTCGCTCAATATCAGTCAGATACTACTGAACAATCTATAGGTAAAACACTCTAGGTAAAACACAACAATAAGGTCCTATTCAGATTTGGTACCAGGACACCTAGACTTCCTTCAAAAGATCAAAAATTCATCAAGCTGGAGTTTCTCTTGTAAAAAAGGTGGTTGGGTGGGTTATAAATCTAAGAAACTAATAAACTAAATTATGCATTGAAAAGGAAAACAAAAGGAGTGATTAATGTAACAATCAAAGCAATAGTGGAGAGCATATCATAAGTTTGAAGGCCGTTATAAAGCTTTGTGTCAAGAGAAAGCAAAATGCTGCTTAAGGTTAGATCCAGCCACCTTTTCTAATGAATTGTCTATCCCTTGTGTTTTTACATGCAATTCCCATCATTCTTAGTAAAGCCTTCTTGAATGGTCAAAGTCCACTTTTCCCTTTTTCACCATTAGATAAGTTTGCTGGATCCTACCAGCCCAAATGAGGACAGGGAATATATCAAGCATCAATTTATCAAGCTGCTTCCCATCTACCAATGGAGGTAGCTCTGCCATTAACAAATGTACTGTTCCAGCAACTATATTGAAGAATTGTCACAATATCACTTGGTAGGAGCCACCCTGGCCTTGTTTAATGCTGTGGTTATGACTCTAGCCTTGTATAATTCTGTAGGTTTGCCTTATTAAAGGCAAAACAGCTTTTTAAAGTTGCTATACTAGATTGCTTGCAATTTGGATTTTGAAAATAAAAACCTGAATGTGAAACAACAAGTGAAGTGTTCCAAGAAGAAAACTCACTTTCCAAGTCCACCCAGAGCAGATTTTTATGGCCAAGTTACAACTCCTTCATAATATGTTTGCATAGCAGAAATGCTCGGAGAAAGCCTTAAAAATACTATTACCATCTGTAACAAATGCCCATAGGGGAGATGGTTTCAAGTGATAGACAGCATGGAAATAGTTAATTTCTGCCCGGTCCTGATTGGCTGTGGGAAATTTCCTGGGGGTAAAAAAGGGGTCAGCAAGAGTCCTGAGGAGATTTGTTTTTTCTGGGAAGAGTTCTGGGAAGGGAGACTCCAAGAAAGGGCAGAGGTGGGATCCAACCAGTTCTCACCACTTCTCTAAAGAAAAAGAAAAAAAGTGGTTACTAATTTTTTCTGAGTGCCGAGAAGGGGTTACTAAAGCAACCTCCCTTCACGAGTGTGAAGTACATACTTCTGTTTTTGTTATATGTTTATGTGTTCCTCAACCATACTAAGGAAAGTTTAGCTTTTCCGTTTATTTAAATAAAATATTTGTTGTTTGTCCTATAAACAACAATTTGTTGTTGTGCTATAAAGCGATATGGGCTCTGGTGCTGATTATTCCAGAAGTACTCAGAGGAAAATGGTGAATAATTCCTGAGGATATAACTCCTCCGTTTTGGGGTTTGTGAAAGGGGAATCACCCCCCCCCCCAACTTGGCATACTACACCATCATTATAAGCTATATTGATTTTCCAAGGTTTTGTGGTCAGAACTGTTACATTTGCCTTCTTGATTGTTTGGATCATCCATTGCCTGTTGGATTATGTCACCTTTTCAGCATCTCAGCATCTGACACCAAGCTGATAGAAACTGCTTTTGATTTGTGGCAGCCAGCTCTCCTAGATACCAAACAAAAGAGTTTGTTAATTTGCATAGTTAATAAACATGAAACTCTTAAATTGCTTATTGCTAAATGTAAAAGATACACACCTATGAGAATGAGTCTGCCCCATTTTATTTCTTCCAACCTGGGTTTTTGAAAATTGTTAAACAAGCAATCCTTTTGAAAAATCCTGGGTTGGAGCCACTCTCGAGTGAACAGCCAGGCAAGGGATGCTTTATTGCCCTCCCTTCCACCCTGTCCTCCCTTCCACCCTTGCCCTCCCTTCCACCCTGTCCTCCAGGCTATTGGCCTTTTCCCTTTTTAAAAATTTTGTGGCTTGCATCTGCATAGCTATTCAGATGCAGTCAGTCATATTGTGGGGGTTCATTTCAGCCTGGCTGCTTAGCTACGCATGTGTTGCAGGACAATTAAAAAAAGAGAAATGTCTCTATGCGAACGCTTGACAACAACCCGGACTGTTTCCATGACTGCCAATCGCTGCCTGCACAGGAACAGGAAAACATCAGTAGAAAGAGCTGGATGTCATCTGCATACTGGTGATAACCAGGGGCGTATCTGCCAGAGGGACATGTGGGGTCACATGTCCCCAGGTGCCAACCATGTGATCATGTGGGAGGTGTAAAATTAAGGCCTAGTCAAGGGCTGGGAGCCTGCATGTCCCTCTGGCAGGTACCGACACCCCTGCCAGCAGGAGCCGGCACCGGGCCACAGCAAGCCCCTCAAGCAAGGAGTTGCAGTAAGCCCCTTGAGTGAGGGGTCGTGGCAAGCCCCTCAACGGGCCCATGGCAGGCTCCTGGCCCTGCACTGGCATAAGCATTTTTATTGTAATTGTGCACGCACAACGAAATTTACAATTTACAGGCTTCTGCTGCCTGCCCCCCCCCCTTGATCAGAGGCCACGCTTTCCTTGCTCAAGGGCCTCAAGTGAGGCAGACGCAGCCTCTGATGGAGGGGGGCAGCGGCAGCCAAGGCTCCTGGCCCAGTGCCAGCTGCTGCTGCCTGCCACCTCCCACACCCCTGCCTGCAAGCATGGCCTCCGATGGAGGTGGGCCAGCAGCAGCCAGTGCTGGCTGCTGTAACCTGCTGCCCCCTGCCAATAGGGGGCATAAAGAGCATGTGGGGGGCACAAAGGGCATGTGGGGGTTGCTCCAGGCGCCATTTAGTCCCAGTACACCTCTGATGATAACCCAACCCATAGCTCCAAACCAGCTGTGCCAGGAGCTACATGTAGATATTAAATAACATTGGGGAAAGGATAGCCCCTGGCAGCACCCCACAAACTAGGGGCTGCTGCTGAGATGTCAATTCCCACTCTGCCGTGAAGCTTGATGGTTGACCTTGTGTCAATATTGCCTCTCAGTCTTACCTATCTTCACTGGGTTGTTGTGATGATACAATTAACAACAAGAGAATTGTGTTTACTAGGCTAATCTCCTTGGAGAACGAGTGGGAGAGAAGTATACCAAATGAAAAGGAGAACTTCACTGAAAAGTATGTCTGACTTCAGCAAAATTTCTGCATGGTTGCTATAGTTGTTATATCATATTATTCATAACATTGAAAGTTACCTTTTTCTCTAGCTATCAAGTTAGTAAAGCAAAATATTTCTATATGAATCCAACTGTTATAACAGTAACGAATGAGGTGGTTTTCTTATTCAACTCAAAAAATCAGACAGAGAAAGAAATTGGAACTGGAGTTAAACTAATGTGTTTAGACCAGAAAATTTGCTGCAGAAAAATTAAAGTGCTGCCAATGTAGGGTATGATGCAAGATTCCTAGCTTTCAACATGCCTTCTAAAAAACGACTAACTGCTATTTCCTTGATTGTTAAAAAAAATTATGCACATCATCCCCTCCACCAGCATACTTTAGGAAATTGGCTATGTATTGTTCTCTATTAATATTGGACAGCACTAAGGTGGAGTAATTATACACCAAATGTGCCCAACAAAGGTAGACTATATATGTAGGTAGAAAGTATTGGCTATTAATCTCTGATCATGCCACAGACAGACAAAGCTTACTGTTTGTATCATGATGAGTCACCAATTGGTGACTACCTCGGGAGAACTGAAAGGCTGTCTTAGTTGTTACAAGATGTTCCCAGCCTAATGTCAAAAGGGGCTCTCCTATTTGTCACCAGGGGAGTACATTTGCTGGTAAAGCCAGATCTGTTTTCATAATTATATTCAGTAGTTACTAAAGATATGATCGGTTAAGCTTATGATCAGTGAGCTATCACTTTAGTAAAGGTAGTCCCTCTGTGTAAGCATCAAACCATTACTGACCCATGGGGTGATGTCACATCACAACTTTTATTAGGCTGAGTATATTTACAGGGTGCCTTGCCATTGTCTTCCCCAATCATCTGCACTTTACCCCAGTGTCTGATTTAGATGAAGAGAAACCCTAGGCTATTCCACTTGTGAGGCCCCTCCCAATCCCCCACTCTCATGACTAGAGGAAGATGGAAGAGTGTTTTAAACTGAAGATTGCTTAGAGACTACATTGCATTATGACAGCATGTGTAAGAAAGGCCTATGACAGTGTCAAAAATATTATACACTATGGCTGAAGGCCCCCTAGATTTTGAGGCGCTTGACTTCAGCCTGCCAAGCCTATAGGTAAATCTGGCACTGCTTTACCCCCAGCAAGATAGGTATTCATTTTACTGACTTTGGAAGCATGGAAAACTGAGCCAACATTGAGCCAGCTGCCTAAAACCAACTTCCATCAGGATCAAACTCAGGCTATGAGCAGAGCTTTTGACTGCAGTGCTGTAGCTTACCATTCTGTGTAATGGGGCTCTTAGGCTATCACTTACAATCAATATTGTATAACTGAACATGTGAAATCCTTCTAACTGTTTAAGTTGTACCGAAATGTACTTTCTAAAACAAAAATGCCCAGGTGAGTTGCCTAAATTTAATCCTGTTTAGAAGTCACCCTCGTCACACAAAAACACCGTGATAACGACAAAGGGCTGTTTGTCATTTAATGGTGAGAGGGATACATTCTTTACCAACTCAAGTGTATTTATTTTACCTGCCCTGTCCACTAAAACATGATACTTGTCCTGACCTGGATGGCTCAGTCTAGCCCCATATTGTCAGACTGAAAGTTAGGCGGGGTCTGCCCTGGCTAGTACTTGGATGGGGCACCACCAAGAAAGTCCAGTGTTGCTATGCAATGGCAAGCAATGGCAAACCACTTCTGAATGTCTCTTTTCTTGAAAACCCCATGATGGGATTGCCATAAATTCAATGTGACTTGACAGCATTTTCCACTGCCAACAAATATATGATAATCCCTGACCCAAAGTAAAGCTTAGCAGTGGCAAGGAATGAATTACTTTCTCCTTCATCAGATATAGCATAGGTTTATCTTAACTTTCTGCATGTCTGTTGCAAGGCCACTGAAGCATTTGAGCATTTTAGGCATGTAAAGTTGTACACTTGTACCAGTGTAGCTAAATGCCATTAGGATGAGTTATTCCCAATCCGGGCATGCCACACCCCTTCTACTCCTAGTTTCATGCCTCACAGCAGCTGTGCATCATGATTCTGTGCCACATCTGGCAATGTGAACAGCACAGCAATAACAATCCAGACTTCTGTACCAGATAAACTGCCAGGATTAGGATGTCAGTTATCATGCAAAGTTGTCACCAGAGGCAGATCCTGGCTTCAGGTCCCAGTCGGATGGACCCTAATTGACCTCAGTCCAAGGAGTGGTCTCCATTCAGACAGTCACACTAACCAGTTAGTTTAGCTACACCATAGTTTGAATGATGTCTAAACAAAGCCAGTGCCTTTCTCAGCAGCAATAAAGAGAGTCTACACTGTACAATTTATCTATGTGTTTAGGACTGTAATTTTACTGCGCATTAATTTGTAGAGTAAGGAGGAAACCAGTGTTAATGGTTTCAAGCCATTTCCCTCTCTCAGTAATGTATTTTACACAAAAAGAAATTGTGAATATATTGAGAATATATTAGTTACTGCTGTAGAATGTTAGAATTTTGCTCATATCAAGATTCTACTGTTTACCCACCCCAACATTTTAACAAACTATGCATTGTATATGTTTGGGTAGGGGCTTCATGCATACAGCCGCTAGAATTTAGATGAAAAATGCTGGTGGTTCTAAACTTGTATCAATATATGTCAAGCTTACAGACAACTTATCCTGAAAAAAGTGGTTTGAAAAATCTACAAGCAATGACAAACTATATTTGGTTTAGTTCCAGCTGTTTCACAGGACTCCACCCAGTTCTAAATAATTTCTTGTCTACTGTTGCCAAAAGGAATGACTAGACTTCAGCTTTTGTCCCGAAAAGCATGGAATATTTTCTGTTAGACTCTTATCTTTATTGTCATACATCATTATTGTTTTACCACTATATTAGTCAGAAAGCCAGTTGCTGTTACCCCCTCACCTTTATTGCTGCATTTTATTATACAGGAAAGCCTTTTATAAAGGGAATAGATTCATAGTTAAGGTCTATGAAATGTTAGGCAGTTTTCACTGTTTTGTTTATTTTATAGATTGCAAGTTGGGGACCCATGAGAACTCCTAGAGAAAGTGAAGGTCTAATTTCCATTTTCCTTCCCTACTTTTTGCTTTTTATCTTCACTTCCCTCTGACAGTCCCTTATCCCTCTCCTATTCTTCACTCTCACACATCTACCCATCCACCCGGCCACCCACTGGCAGTCTGTGCCCTCCCTTACCCATCTGAATGGCCAATGAACTTAACAGGGGCAAAATAAGACCTATAGCTCTTCCTGCTATTTTCCATACGGCACATTTTCTAACCTCTGTAAATTACATTGAATATCACATCAACTTTATGCTGTTGGTTTTATGTGTTGATTGTTTTTACCCCATGAGCTGCTTCAAGCGGGTCTCCAGAATAGCAGCATATACATTTTTTAAATAACTAGATTCTGTGGACAAGATGTACACTGGCTTGAACTCCTTTGTGGAACCACAGGATAAGCATTTGAGGCGTGGAATGGAATCCCATTCCTGCACCATAAGAACTAATCTATTAATGCTAATGCAAATCATCTCTGTGGACATATGATTTGTATATTTGTCTGTATGGAGAAGGGCAGAGGAAATCTTTAACTAGAAGCCTTTGGTAGATTTAGGCAACTTTGTTTTCAATGTCAGATCCCAGGAGGCTCATTGTAAGGGTATTAGTCTAGGTAGAGTGGCTATGCTATGTGAAATGTTAGGTTATTGTAATTCTGTGATTATTATATTGCTACTGTTATGAAATGTTATATTTAATGTTGGTGTTATTATATGTTGATTTACTTGTTATGACTTGTTAACCTGATTACATTATTGTCTGAATTGTTGGGCTGGGAGGCTATTGAATATGGGTACTAGCCTTATGGTTTTGTATTATTATGTTATTGCGTATTATTATGTATTATTTTGCTGTTGTGCACCGCCCTGAGCCCTCCGGGGGAGGGCGGTATATAAATATCATATCATACTGTGGTATCTTATTTGCTTGGCAGCCTGACCTGGCTGGCCCAGGCTAGTCTGATATCATCAGATCTCAGAAGCTAAGCAGGGTCAGTTCAACCTAGAAATTGGATGGGAGACCACCAAGGAATACCAAGGACAGAGGCAGGTAATGGCCAACAGCCTCCGAATGTTTCTTGCCTTAAAAACCCTGCTGGTTTGCCATAAGTCGGCTGTGACTTGACAGCACTTTGGACACACAAATACACACACACACACACACACACAATTAAGCACATTAATCAGAAAAGTGGGAATCTGGTTTGCTGCTTCTGAGCTGACTCACTGTAGAACAGCAGGAGCTATCTAAGTGAGCAGTAATTTCAGCTGAGTGTTCTTAAATGCCCACATGAAGAATTATTTGCCCCAGACTCCTCTTTCTCCAAATAAGTCAGTCTAGAAATATTTTAATTTAATTTCTTTATGTATTCCCTTCAATACTTTTTAGAAAGTTATGTCATGCTAGATCTGGCTTGTGTGAATGCATAGAGTTAGGAGTCTATACTTGGTATAGAGACATAACAAGTTATAGTGCTGTTGACCCTTCTTTGAACATCTTGTTCACCTGCCCAACAACCTGATCACCATTGTTCTAGTTTATTCATCCTCATAGTACACACCATGGTGCTTGCTCAAAGAACAACTGTTAGAAAACCAGTTGACTTTCACTGAGTCTGTATGGTGAACAGTACTCATTAAATTACTCCCCATTCAGATTCTAGTGGGGATGTATGAGCAGATTCTTAAAATTCTTCTGGTAATGACTGCATTAAAGTCTTGTCAGTATGGATGGAAATAGCTGCATTTTCTTCCCTGTATCTATCATATCTGTTTAATCTTGATGGATAATGCTCTATCAGATGTGAAGGTAAATATTTTAAATTGTGGAGAAGTTTTAATTCAGCTTGTTTTTGTGCTTCATTTAGATACAGAAATAAACCATTTTCTATGCATTATACTTTTATGAATGCAGAAATCCAGAATATTTATTTATTTCAATTTCTATCCTGCCCTCCCACCTCAAAGTAGGGATCAGAGAGGCTAACAACAATTAAGAAAGAAGAAGAGAAGTTTGGATTTATACCTCTTCTTTCTCTCCTGTCAGGAGTCTCAAAGTGGTTTATAAACTTCTTCTTTTCCTCTTCCCCCAAGAGACACTATGTGGGATATGTGGGGCTGAAAGGGTTCTGAGAGAACTGTGACTAGTCCAAGGTCACCCAGCAGGCTTTATGTGTAGGAGTGGGGAAACAAATCAAATAAGAACCTACCACTCTCTTAAAAGGTGAGGAATCAAACCCAGTTCTTCAGAATAGAGTCCATTGCTCTTAACCATTACACCAGGCTGGAAAATACAATTCACTATACCATGCTGAAAACTATAATAAGAACAATTTTAAAGCTCTGTATATAAATACAATAAAATACAATATAAAACTTAAAGATCCAACAAAACATTACGTTTTGTTGGTTGTTACATTACGTTTTGTTGGTCGTTCACATTACGTTTTGTTGGTTGTTACCAAACTGGAATATCAAACTAAGGTTTGTAAATTGTATATTAACCAAATTGTACTAATTTCAACCACTAATTGTACTAATTTGTTGTGATGTCTAAATTTACAAATGACAGATTGCTGTGGTGTCACCTGTTCTGTCCATCTAACGATAAAGACATAAACATTGGCAGGATATCCTCCCAGGTGGACTTCAGTGGACTTAGAATGATATAACTCTTCTTAGGATAGCACTGTTACAGGACTTTAGAAAGGACAATTCTGCTTAGGATAGCACTCTGGTAGGATCAATATAGTTGGATACTATAATCATTCACCCAGACTTTGCACTTTAAGTCTGTCCAGATCCTGTAGTACAAACTGTGGTTTAAAGAAAACATGGTCCACTGTAACATCTGAAGTGTTGTAGTTTGAGGGTCTGTATGGTTTTACAGGATCTACATGCTAAATTGAAAACATGATCAAAGTGATGTAATATTAAAATGTAGTTAATGAGTGAGCTTTGGAACCAATTTAATTTTTGAACAAAACTGACGCCTTTGAAGAGCATTTTGAATTGTAGTCTTCATAAATGCCAAAACAAACATCTGAAAACTTTCTTCTTGGTTAGGCTAAAATTATGTCACTTGTGTAAAGATTTTATTTTCTTTAGTATTAGTACAAATGCTTCAGGGTATCAGGAACACTTCCTAAGAAAATATAACAAAGTTACTCTATGAACTATGTAATTTTTCAAAATGAGAAACAACAACATTTGAAGTTCTGCAAAAGAATGACTCTTTATAACCAGCATGCTTTGTAGAATCATCAGTATATATAAAAGAGTAAGTCTAGCTTGTGGAAACGACTCACAGACAATCGTGACACACAACACACTTCCAGCCAAGCCAAATGTGTCAATTGGCAGGAAGTGAATCATTTGTGGTGATTGACAACCTGGGTTGCTCAGGGGCCAGCAGCAACTTTTCTCTGCCAGGCTGCCCTCTTCTGTTGGGCCCTTTCCGCACGGGTCTTTTACAGCGCTCTAGGGACTGCAAATACGCCGTCCCTAGGGAGCTGTTCACATGGGGGGCGCAGCTGCATCGCAGCCGCGCCACCCTCGCTCCCCCCCCAGCGGCGCAAAGCAGCTGTTTCCAAACCTTGCTCCCCGAGCGAGGTTTTCTGGAAACAGCGACTGGAAGGCGCCATCCCCCCCTTTTCTGATTGACTTACCTTCCCTGCAACCTTCTGGCATGTTGCCGAGGCCTGGGGACACGCCCCCGTGGCTCCGGAGTGGTCGCGCAGGACAGGGGGGCATGTCTCATAGACTCGGTGACGCGCCGGAAAGTCGCAGGGAAGGTAAGTCGATTGGGCGACAGCGCAGCGCCATCTTCCCTGTCTTTACCAGGACTGTTCGTGCGAACGGTCCCGGGGTGTGTGTGTCGGCATCGTATACACCAACGCACCCCCCAGCGTGGCCGTGCAGAAGTGGCCTTGGTCTCTGGGCTTTGCTGGGGGGTTGTGAAAGGCATCTCCTGAGACCAAAGAGGTGGAGGGAGGGAGCAGTGCTTTCACCTGGCCTGGGTTCTTTTTCAGCCCCCCCCCCCAAGAGAGATGGGGCGCATCTCCTCCCCAGTTCAGTACTAAGTAAACTGGGAAAGACACTCTGTACATGCTCCAGGACATGCAGATCCCACAACAAAGTGGCGCTGCCTCTGACCACTGAATAATCATCACATTTGGCTTAGTTGGAAGTGAGTGGTGTGTGGCGATTGTCTGGAAGTGAGCCATCTCCACCAGCTAGGCTTACTCTTTTATATATACTGATGATGGTTATAGTGTTGGATGGGCTGTGATCTGGGAGACCTGAGTTCAAATTCCCACTCTGGTACAAAAGCTTGCTGGGTGAACTTGGAACAGTCAACATATTTTCACCCTAACCTACCTCACAGTGTTGTTGTGAAGATAGAAGAGAGAAGAATAATGTAAACCACTTTGGGTCCCTATTGGAGAGAAATGGAGGGTACAAATGAAGTAAATAAAAGAAAGAATTAAAAACAGAGGGACAAATGCTAATTTCCCACAGGTATGAAGATTATGGGCTCAAGGTGGATTCCAACTCCAATTTAAAAACATACAAAATTTAATAAAATTGCTGTTAACCTACATCCCATTAAAAGCCATAGTTAATAGAATGGCCTTGCAGTGCCTCCTAAAGACAGTATCTTAGTTACCTCCCCAGGAAGCCCCTTCCATAAAGTGGGAAGCTACTACAGAAAAGCATGGTCTCTAGCAGATTTCAGGCAGGCTGGCTATCTTGTGTGAGAGATACAACTAGCAGGTGGTGATCCAGCAGACTTAGGTGCTTTGAATAAACTGTTAGTAGTGGAGCTACATATTAAGAAAGTCAGTGCTGGTTGGAAGTATTCATTTAAATAGAGAGCACTGGGTGCACATTGCAACACTGTGGAAAACACTGTCTCACTGCCTCCATATGAACAAACTTGCTAAATACATGTATATGCATGACAAGAAAGGTAGACACTGGACAGTTAAAATTATTATTGTTGTTGTTGTTGTTGTGTTGTTAAACTTATATGCCATTCTCCCCCATATGAGAATGAGAAGAGCAGCTTTCATTCAATAGATCAAAATAAAATACATTAATAAGATACATTAAAATACAGATTAAAATAAATACATTACAATAAAATACATTAAAATACATTCAATGCATTAAAACAGAATACATTAAAATACAGTCCACTAAAACCCTATAGCCGGCGGCATTCCTCACAACTTTCCTCCTCCCCCCTTTCCTGAGGAGAGGCTCATTGATGTTATGTAGGAGACCAATTGGTGTGATGGCCTCAACCAAATGCCTGGTGGAACTGCTCTGTTTTACTGGGCCTAGGGAACTTTTTCAAGTCCCGCAGGGCCCTGTTGGAAGTAGGTAGAGCGTCCCACCAGGCTGGGTCCAGACCCGTAAAAGCCCTGGTCCTAGTCAAGGCCAGTCACACCATGGGGGGGGGGCAGGGGTCACCAGTAGATTTGCCTCCACTGATCGGAAGGAACATGTGGGGCAATTCGGGGGGAGTCAGTTCCTAAGATAAGAGGGTCCCAGCCAGTGGTGCGATTCAAATTGTTTAACAGCCAGTTCTGGTGGTGGAATTCAAATAATTTAACAACTGGTTGTTTACAAGCACCATTTTAACAACCAGTTCTGCTGAAGTATTGCGAACCTGCTGAATCCCACCATTGTTCCAAGCCCACTAGTGGTCTCAAAGGTTAAAACCAACACCTTGAACCTGATTCGGAACTCCACTGGCAGCCAGTGAAACTCATGGAGGACCGCGGTGATATGCTCCCAAAGCGAAATGCCAGACAGGAGCCGTGCCGCCATGCTGTGAACCAGTTTTACACGCCGAATCAGGAATAAGGGAAGATCAGCATAGAGAGAATTACAAGAGTTCAGCTCCTAAAAGACAGTATCTTGGTTACCTCCCCTGGAAGCACCTTCCATAAAGTGGGAAGCTACTACAGGAAAGCATGTTCTCTAGCAGATGCCAGGCAGGCTGTCTACCTTGTGTGAAGGATGCAATTAATAGGTGGTGATCCAGCAGACTTACATGCTTTGAATAAACTGTCAGTAGTGGAGCTACACATTAAGAAAGTCAGTGCTGGTTGGAAGTATTCATTTTAATAGAGAGCACTCTGAGATGGCCTCCAGCAGCTGGGACATGTTGCCTGCTGGTGCGCTAGGCAACTGGTACACCAGACGAACAGCCAGCCTCTCCAAGGCACCCCACATCAGACCAACACATTGTATCCTGGAGATACACAATGTAGGAATCGCCCTAAAGGGAATAGAATCATGGATGAAGACTGCCACATCCCCACTGGCTCTGTGTTTGGTATTGGTGAAGGCACGTGAAACCTAGGGGGAGGGGGAGCGCACTCAGAGCAACTGTCTTGCCTCTTTAACCCAGGTTTCCATGATGTCCACCTGTTGGTCTTTGAGGTAATCCCCAAGGACCCTGAATTTATTGTTGATGGACCTGGCATTCACCAGCACCAATTATGAAGCAGGGAAAACCACTTGCCCACAACCCTCAGATCTGGGAATAGGAATGAGGCCAGAATGGGGACAAATCATATATTGTCTCAACGCCCTTCTCTCATTCAGCTCATCCTATCAGCATACCTTCCCCGCCCCATAAGAACTGGGATCCCTGACCCCTTATTGGCCCCCATAGTGGCCAGTCTCTACCCAGGACTCTCATCAAGGATGTAGGTAAGGGGGTGTTCCCAGGTTCACCCCCCCATTGCATGTCCGAAGCTCTGCCCCCATTTGTTTTTTTTGTTTTTTAGTGTTTTTTCAGTTTTGGCCTGTAGGGGGCGCAGCTTTTAGGCTAGCAGCACCAAAACTTCAGAGATTTTTTGGGAGACATTCCTGTTGATATCACACAAGTTAGGTGAGGTTTGGTTCAGGGGGTCCAAAGTTATGGACTCCCAAAAGGGGCACCCCCAAAGCCCATTGTTTCCAATGGGAGCTAATAGAAGATGGAGGCTACACCTTTGAGGTCCATAACTTTGGACCCCTAGAACCAAACATCACCAAACCTGGGTGGTATCATCAGGAGAGTCTCCTAAAGATACCTTAAAAGTTTGGTGCTGCTAGCTTAATAACTGCACCCCTGATAGCAGGCATCCCCCAAATTTCCCAGGATTCTCCTTTTAAATCCCCCCTCTTCGGCATGGATTTAAAGGGAGAATCTGAGGCCCTCAGTTTAAACATTGAAAGTGATGCTGTTTCAGGGTGGGGGAGAATCCACACTTTCAATGTTGTTCTAACTGGGGACCCCAGATTCTCCCTTTAAGGTAGATTTAAAAGGAGAATCTGGGCTCCCTAGTTTAAACACCATCAAAAGTGATTCTGTTTGAGGGTGGATTCCAGTATCACAGCAGCCGCCCATGGGGGGGCGCAAAACTCAGATTTTGCACCAAGCTCCATTTTCCCTACCTATGCCTCTGCCCGGAGGGGAGAGCAGAAGGGACTGCCGGTTGCCTGCTGGGAGCCCAGGCGGGGCGGGGGGCAGGGGAGTCTGCCATCCCCGGCCTCGGAGAGCTGCTTTTGTAAGCACTGAGGCTGGGGCAGGGCTTGTGGAGGCGTAGTCCCGCCCCTGTGGCCCCGCCTTCCAAACCCACCCCATAAAAAATCTATACCTACGTCACTGACTCTTGTCCTCACTAATGCTCAGCTAGGTTAACACAAAATCAGTGGCTACATGGCCATTATCCGATGAGCCAAACTATGGCACCAACGGAAAGAATCATAACTACTGCTAGCCTCTTATTTAACCCTCCCCTCCCCTCTTACAGTAGAACATTCCTATGTCAGCCTAATAATATAATATTAAACATCTTTCTGAGGACTTAATTAACCCAAACTTACAGCTATCTTAACAAGACTAGCTAACTACTACTAGGGAGATATAATAGACTATGGGAAGCAGGTTCAGGTTGTATTGCTAAGATGTCTGCTCCATTGCTGCTGTCATCTTGGGTCCCCAGCCATCCGGGCACAGGTGCAGGCCACAGCTCACCAGGTGTTGTTCTGCTGCAAGGTAAGCAGGCTCTCTTGCAGGCAGGACTGCCAGGCTGGCTGCCTTGGGCTGCTGCTGCTGCAGTGTCTTTGCAATGGAGTTGATAGTAAGCAGTAGCGTTCCTGCCTAGGGACAGGGGGTACCCTATGTCCCCGGGCGCCCCCCATTTGGTCACGTGGGGGGGGCGCCAACATTTCAGGATCATTTGTGTTTTTTTAATTTTTTTAGTGTTTTTCACGTTTCGGGCTGCAGGGGGCGCAATTTTAAGGCTAGTGGCACCAAATTTTCAGGGTACCATCCAGAGACTGTCCTGATGATACCACCCAAATTTGGTGATGTTTGGTTCAGGGACAGCAAAGTTATGGACCCCCAAATGGGGTGCCCCATCCCCATTGTTTTCAATGGGAGCTAACAGGAGATGGTGGCTACCCATTTGAGGGACCATAACTTTGGTCCCCCTGAACATAACTTCACCAAACTTGGGTGGCATCATAAGAATAGTTAACAGATGATACCCTGAAAATTTGGTGTCACTAGCTTTAAACATACACCCCTTCCAGGCACCCCAAGAAATTTGCCCAAGATTCTTTGTTTTGCAGTGACTTTGCTCCATTGTAGCCAATGGGGAATTTCTGAGTGTGTAGGCAGGCTGCACATTTTTGAAGATAGAGGCACCAGACTTTCAGGGTGGCTCCAAGAGGGCCTCCTGGTAATAGCATCCAGGTTTGGAGACCTTTGCTTCTGGGGGTTCAATTTTATGGGCCCCCAAAATGCTTATTTTGTTTCCCCGCTCCTGCACATGAAAGCCTGAGGACTGAGTTCTCTCAGAACTCTCTAAACTCACCCCCCCACACCCAGAAGCAAAGCTCACCAAGATTGGATGCTATTACTCAAGGCCTCTTGGAGCCACCTTGAAAGTCTGGTGCCTCTATCTTCAAAAATGTGCAGTCTGCCTCAGAAATTCCTCATTAGCTACAATGGAGCAACACCCCCCCAACAAAGAATCTTGGGCAAATTTCTTGGGGTGCCTGGAAGGGATGTATTTTTAAAGCTAGTGACACCAAAATTTCAGGGTATCATATGCTAACTATTCTTATGATGCCACCCAAGTTTGGTGAAGTTATGTTCAGGGGGACCAAAGTTATGGTCCCTCAAATGGGTAGCCCCCATCTCCTGTTAGCTCCCATTGAAAACAATGGGGATGGGGGCATTCCATTTGGGCATCCATAACTTTGCTGCCCCTGAACCAAACATCGCCAAACTCAGGTGGTATCATCAGGGCAGTCTCTGGATGATGCGCTGAAATCATGGTGCCACTAGCTTTAAAAATGCGCTCCCTGCAGGCTGAAAAAAACACCAAAAATACCCCCCCCCCAACCCAAATACCTTGCATTCACATTTGTTGATTTTGGGGCAGGACATAATCGGACAATTTTTGTCTGAATGTGCCCAAATTTGCCCAGATCCAGCCGAATCTGCTATTTGTTTCATCTGAATCTCCAACCTTCAAAAGTGATGCTGTTTCAGGGTGGGGGAGAATCCATTAAATAGCATCACTCTCTACTTTAGTGCTAACCGGGGACCCCAGATTCTCCCTTGCTGGGTAGATTTAAAAAGAAGAATCTGAGTTCCCTAGTTTAAACACCATTGAAAGTGATGCTGTTTGGGGGTGGATTCCACTGGAGGTGTTTTGTGAGAGATGATGCTGACATTTGTTTGGTAAATGTTTTGCTGGGGGTGATTTGTGAGAGATTTACATGCTTAATACCCACTTGCACTGCCTTGGAGTTGTTTCTCAGGCTAACAACCTACCTCATAGGGTTGTTGTGATTAGGAAATTAGGAAAAGAGTTGGTGGGTAGAGAGCCATGTATGTTTTGATGGGAGTGGGAGGTGATTTGTGAGCTGGTGCAAAAAATAATTGTTTGGTCATGGTGGGGGAGGGTGGCCACCCATACGCCGGGTGGGGGGGGGGCGCCAAACTCAGGTTTTGTCCCCGGGTGCCAGTTTGCCTAGGTATGCCCCTGATAGTAAGGCAAAAGGAACTACCAAAGATGGTAGTTAACGTCCCCTATAGTTAACGTATTTTTTCATTTGCTCTCCTGTCCATTATTTCTACAAACTCTTAATTGTCAAATCCAGAGAAAGTAATGACAGAAGTGATATTAACTAGACTACAATTGGAAATTGTGCGGAAGAAGGGCAGGCATATTCAAAAACAACAACAGCAGCACTGATATAATGCTTGTCTATTTATTTACTGGAATTGTCATGGCTGACTCATGGCAACGTCATAGGAGTTTCAAGGCAAGAGATGTTCAGAGGTGATTGGCCCTTGCCAGTCTCTGTGCCGTAACCCTTGAAGATCTCCCTTGCAAACACACCCTCGCTTAGCTTCTGAGATCTGACAAGTTTAGTTAGTCTGGGCCATCCAAGTCAGGGCAAAATATTAGGATTAGCCAAAATACTACAAAATAGGGATGGTAAGCTTTGGAATTCGGCAGAATTCTTGATGTGAGGCTGTGTGATAAGTAGAAACAGTGTGTGGTGGAGGTGGGAATGGCCTGGCATAAGAAGACCCCTGCTGGATCAGACCATTTAGTTCCTGCCACACAGAATGGCCAACGGATTGCCCTGGTGGGCCAACAATATAGCATAGAGGCTGATGTAGTCTGCTAGGAGTTGCATACTTGGTGGTGGTGGTGGGGGGAATCAATCACAGCGGAGGAGGCAGCTGCCATCCCCTCCAAAGCGTCTCTGCTGCGCCCCCACAACCCCTCCACCGCCGATGGCGCCAGGACTGGCTCTGCCTAGGCCCCGCCCCTCACCCTCCCCTGCCGCCGCTACTGTTTCGGCGGCTGTGGAAGGAGCAGGTCTGCGGCGCCTGCCTGCTTGCACTTTCCCGGGACCAGCTGCCTCCAGCGCCGCGCGGCGAAGTTGCTGCTGAAGCCTCTGCGGGGAGACCAGGTGGGGGCTTCTGCCTTGGACTGGAAAGGGACTGAGGGATCTCCGGGGAGGGGGCGGAACTGCTTGGCACCAGGGTCGGTGGGCAGAAATGACCCGACAAAACCTCGGCTGGAGGGTCGTTGGTAGCGCGTTTGGAGAGACGCAGGGCTACCAACGACCCTCCAGCCGACCCTGGCGCCAGAGCACTTTGCTTTGCCTTCATCCAGCTTTGCCAAACGTCCGCGGGGCAGCGAGCGAGGCTCAAGAGCCAGAGCACCTCTCGACAAAGTTGCTCATTCGGGTTGCCGTCTGGGAGGGGAGCAGCCCGGTTTTTGAAAGCTTTGCTTGGGGTGTATAAATAACGGAGAATGAATTGCAGTCGGGACAGCCCTCGCCGCCCCCCGAATTCGCAGGCTTGCTTGGGCGAGGAAGATGCTAAGCCTTCCTTAGCCCAGGCGTCTGGAGCGTCCATCTCCCCTCGGGAAGGGCCGGTCCGAGAAACCAGACTCACTTTTTCCGTCAGCCAGATGGAGCGAGAGGAAGGAATGAGAAATGGACAGTTTGGCCTCAATAAAAACTTGCGGGATGACAGACTGACTCCTCCATCCCTTCCACAGCTTGCTGGAAAAGACGGGTCTGCTGTGGAAACGGAGTGGCCAACAGGTGTGAGGGACCGCTCTGTTGGCAGAGTTGAAAGCACCGAAGTAATGGCGTTCCCTGATGAAAAATGCTATGAAGTTTAGGGAAAGAAAGAAAGAAAGAAAGAAAGAAAGAAAGAAAGAAAGAAAGAAAGAAAGAAAGAAAGAAAGAAAGAAAGAGTGGACATCCTGTGAAGGAGACTGTACAGATCTCTTACCGAGTTAGTTACTTTGGTGGTTAAAGAGAGGTTGAAACTGTTTGAAGAATGGCATAAGAGTGGAGTTACCCAGGTTTCCAGGAATGTAGACAGGTGAAACTAATCACTGTTCTTAATTCTGGAGAACACATTAATTCGAGCACATTAATAAAGCATCAAATAGAATGACATAGATGATCATCAGTAGTGTGGTCTCTTTTAATGCACTTATGTAAAAGTAAGAAGTAAGATTTTTCTTGGGATCCAAGTTCAGGCTAGAGGTTTGAAACTTGAAATCTTGGGTCCTGCTTTGTGTTGTTGCAGTTAGTCCCAATAAATGGCACTAGGCTGCTGCTGATTTGTGTTTTTTTGGTTTTCCTTGCAGTCTATAGATTATCAGAGAACAACAACTCCATTAGTATACTTTGGAAGAATGGGAGATTTACTGTTGTTTAAGCACCTTGATTGTGTAAACAAAAGAGTACTTTGGTAACTGAACCACAATGATTCTGGATAAGTATTTTTGTGTTGTGTTTATTGACTTTGATAGGTCACTTTGAACCTATATGTCATAATGTGCAAGACACAATGCAAATGCTTTGAGGTTGCATTAATGTCAGTTACATGAAAGAGAGTTAAAACAAGTCCAGACAGCTATCTTAAACACACTTATTAGGAAATGTCCCATTGCATTTTGTGAGAAGGGGTTTACTGCTGAGTAAACATGCATGGGATTGTACTGCGTATGTCTTTAACCTTGACTAGACTGACTGATTTTTTAAAAAATCTTACAATCTGGTAACAATTGGATCTGGTAAAAAGTACGGTTCATTGATTTCCATGGGGAAAAGTAAGGACAGGCTTAATTATTTGAATTGAAATCAAGGGAACTTATAACCAGTTCTGTGTCTGGTATTCAAGAGTACATTCCACTGTGTGTGTTAGGATTAGTCCCCTTGTATGTATACAATTACAGCCATAATCGCTTTTTTCAATTGTTTTCTAATTCTTTAAAACATTATCAAATTACTAAAAAAGATTATGTTGAAGATGTAAGCAAAAGTACAGGCATCTATGAATCTACCAACAGAAATGTGTGGTTGCTTAATAGTAGGGTATATCTTTTAAAATCCTTTCATCCAACTCTTTCTTTAGAATGTTCAGACTGATTTATGTGGAATATGTGTGATGCATAGATGCACAACAGCAGAAGAACCTATGATGTTTGTTCAGTAAATAGCTGGAGAAGACAATTCATTACCCAAACTGAATAAATTATGTTTAGGTTGATAGTAGTACCGCAGAAATAAATATTGATTGCATGGCTGGTTGGACAGGTTTTTCAATAAGTTAAAGGATAAGGTGAAAGAATTTTTCACTTTAATGTTGTAGCACAACATTTCCCTTGTTCTCATGATTAAAGAGGATTTGACCTGGGGAGTACAGACTACCGCGGTGGTTAAGAAAGCCCAGCAAAGACTGTACTTTCTGAGACTTTTAAGGAAGCAACAACTAGATGGAAAACTTCTGGTGTCCTTTTACCGCTGTGCTATAGAGAGTGTCCTAACCTACTGCATCTGTGTATGGTTCTCCAGTTGCACAGTGGCGAATAGGAAGGCGCTCCAAAGGGTGATCAATACTGCACAAAGGATTATCGGCTGCCCTCTCCCCTCCTTGGAAGAAATCTATAATGCCCGAAGTCTAAATAAAGCCCAAAATATTCTAAGGGACCCGTCTCATCCAGCACACTCTCTTTTTAAACTGCTACCATCTGGCAGACGATACAGGGCCCTCAGAACTAGGACAAAGAGGCTTAGAGACAGCTTCTACTCTAGAGCTGTGGCTATGCTAAACTCCGCTGCTTCATATTGATGTATTTGGGGCTATGTAGGGATGGGTGGAGGATGATGATGTATGAGTCTGAAATTGCATGAGTCTGAAATTGTATGAGTCTGAAATTGTGTGCATCGAGGAATGCTGCTGTAAATTTCGTTGTGCGTGCACAATGACAATAAAATGCTTATGCTTATGCTTATGCTTATGCTTATGCTTATGCTTATGAGGGAACATGGCATGATTATGATACACAGAAAGTTAGCTATTTCAGGGAGTCAGTGTGCCTCACTCTCCCATGAAAAACAATAGTATATTAAAGTACTTAATAGTGGCTGAATTGAACCCCACATATTTTGGGAAATTACTTATGAAATATTTTTATGGAATACATATATACCAATAAGAAAAGGTTGCATGCAGAGAAGATTTTTAAAAACTGAGATTCCCAATGTGCCTCACCAGGATAATGAAAGACAAACTGGGAAATAAAAGCATACAGAGTTTCAACCATTGATTTTCCTTAGCACAGTATACATTTACTTGGAGTCAAGTCTATGCAGTTAATCAAAGATAACTGCGTGGGTTGCAACCTAAGCATGCTTACTTGAAAGTAAGTTTTCATTAAATCTTACATCAGTATAATTTGGATCCTAAAACGGGTCATGTGCGGCAAGATTACATTGAACACGCTGGGCAAATTTTGTAAACTTGTGTTCCTTCTTCTTCATTTCTTTGGCAGTGTTTCTGGTTTATATCTGTATTTTAAGGATTCTAGTGCAGTCGATTTTAATGGGGGAATGAAGAATAAATTTAAATAACATGCTGAATTAATGGGACTTTAAAAAGTTGAACATTGGCTGAATTATGGTCTCTTGAGTTTATGTCTATCAGATTGATTTAATTTCATATCTAGAAATACCAATCTTCTAGACACAGTTGTATTCTATGCCATTCCTAATGTACTTTTTGTGGTTTGGGACTGCATTATTTATAGTGAATTTCACTTACATCATCAGTTCCTTCCTTTTTATGTATCGGTAATGCAGACTTTCTTGTTAGGGCACACGTCAAATGTACAGATCAGTATAGATGGGAGAAAATCCTAGTGGGCAGATTCATAATTATAGAACAAGTAAACAATAGAACAAGAAAGAGTAAGTGGGATAGGGAGGGTAATGTCACAACCCTGGAAAGGAATGACATAAAACCATGGTGAGCTCAGTCTGTACAGCATGACTTCAATGGTAAATATCTGGGATTATCATGAGCTCTCTGATGTTCATGAGTCCATTCAGTAAGTCTGCTAGTTGTTTTCATTGGTTTTAATGGCAAACATCTGAAGTGAGAATGAATTAAAGGTGCTAAACTTCGTTGGAGAGGCAGGTGCTCTGGTGAGGCTAGGGTTGCCCACTCTGGTTTGGGAAATTCCTGGAAATTTGAGGGTGGAAGGTTGGAGGAAGGGAATGCTGTCAGTGAGGTATAATGTCACAGAGTCCAGTTTCTAAAGCAATTGTTTTCTCCTGGGGAACTGATCTCTGTTACCTGGAGAGCAGCTGTAATTCTGAGAGATATCTAGGTTCCCTTCTGCCTGCCCCAGGAGGGGTTTCTGGAGTTGCAACTGGTTCTGGACAATGGGCTATAAATTTGCTCTAAGAGGAGAACAGGGTTGTTTCCCAAGGTGAGACAACTGTCACCCAGTTTGTAGGACAAGTAAAAGGTCTGTCACTGGTGTTTGTGTTCTGAGATACTCCATTTTTTCAGTGGTCTGAAAGTGGATCTATAGATTTAATCCTACATGACACTTGATACAGCTCACAATGGCCATGCCCACTGCAAAAATGGGCTATGCATTGCTAATCTGGGATTACAGCTCTACAGTGAAATTTTATATATGTTTGCTTAGAAGTAAGTTCCATTTGGGTCAATAAGTTTTGTATCCAATGAGGTATGTTCAGAACTGTGACCTTCAGTCAGTGAAGGTTTCCTTGTTTGAAGGAGGTTTAAAGTTACTGCCTTTAATGAATTGTTTAATTAATTGTTCCTAAACTGGTTTTCTCCTGCCAACTTTCAGCCTTTTCAATGTTTATTTTCTGAATTCAAGTCCAGCTGTTTCTTTTGTCTTTATTATTTATTAGTACATTTGCTGAAGCCTAGAAATGAAAGTTATCTTTAAAAATGGTCTTCAAAATTGCTGATGGATTCAGGAGAGTATTAAGGAGAAGTAAGAAAACACAGGATAGAGTAAGGCTATCGAGACAGGAGAGATGAGATGGCTAGAAGAGGGCTCTAACAGCAAGTGAGTCCTATTTCAAT
Source organism: Sphaerodactylus townsendi (assembly GCF_021028975.2). NCBI lineage: Eukaryota > Metazoa > Chordata > Lepidosauria > Squamata > Sphaerodactylidae > Sphaerodactylus > Sphaerodactylus townsendi. The sequence continues at coordinate 83,316,041 of NC_059428.1, forward strand.
AATAGTTTGGAAGACACCTGACAGTTTGCTCCTGAAACATATTCATAGAACCATGAAGTGGGCTTGATTCATGTAGCTGTTCTGCTCCCCACTCCACAGGGTCAGTTCTGATGGATAAATGCAATGAGAAAGTACCACATGGAGCTCCAGGCCTATCTCTGTCATTGTTAGCGCTGCTGGCTCTGGGTTGGAAAATATCTGGACATTTTGGGGGTAGAGCATGGGGGGAGGGGTCTGAGGAAAGGAGTGACCTATAATGCTATAGACTCCACCCAACCATGTCCTTCAGGGGAATTGATCTCTGCAACCTGGAGATCTGGAGAATGCAAAATTTTGAGAGATCACATGTCTCTACCTGAAGACTGGCGACCCTAACATGGTGCATGGCTCTTGCAAGACTGACACAGCCACTCAGCAATGGAGGGCATATATTTTGCACACATGAACATTTTCAAATTATTTATTTTTTTTACTGTCAAGAAAGGAGATGGAGATAAAAAATTGTTTTCCTTTTTATTGCTGTATTTTTGTGGGGAAAAAATTGAGAATTTTTAAAAGAAAACTCCCCCCACCCCCAGTTCCAGTTGTTGAAAAGTTATGAGGAAAGCACATGGCTTAACATATTATTGCAGCGCCACCAGGAAATGGTGGGCGAACAATGCAAAAAGCCTGGGATTTATCAGCCTTGCTGCTGCTTGAAACCCAGAACCAGTCCTCCTACTGGCCAAATCATACTGTCCACAATAGACAGTATGATGTTACGATTTTCATTCACAAACCGGGCTTTAAAATACAAGAGGGCAGCAGGGAATCGAATGTGGCCGTTTGGCTGCAATGTCTTCTGGATTCTCTGTAATAACTGAGTGGAAGAATTAAGTCAGTTCTTGAGAGCAAGGCTAATATGGAGGCAGACTCTATGATGTAAATGTATTTATTGATCCTGTGCCAATGTTGCATAAGAACTTTCAATAAAACCATGTTGCAATATTGTTTTTGACTTCATTTTGAGGTGTTTTTACTTCTTAATACACCTTGGGAAAATGTCCACCAGCTATTAAGGATAGTGTTTTTAAAAGAAAGTTACTTCTTTTACTGTTAAATCGGTGGATAGTAAAACTCTAGTTTTCTCAGTGACATAAGACTTTCCAGTATACACACCTTCTCCATTACTCTGCCATCTCATGCCAAGGTTTAATAATAAAAAATGCTTTACTATTTTTGTAAGCCAACGGAATTATGAAAGCAGCTGATGGAAGAGATTTATATTCTAATAACCACAGGCAATAATGGGAAGAGCAGATATTGACTTTGACGATACTCCTTGTTCTTTTCATTCCATTTATAGGCTTAGATGTTTTGATATTTGCTGTTTTGATATTAATAATATCAATAACAATATATTGCTATTATTACAATTGCTGATTTGATCAAAGAGAAGTCATATCAACAGCATTGATTTAAATATTACTCTAAGGTTCTCTGTGCGTGTAAAGTGTTGTCAAGTTGCAGCTTATTTGTGTTGACCTCAGCAAGGTCAAGTCAAGTAAGAAGCAGAGTGCTTTGTCATTGCCTTCTTCTACAGAGTCTTCCTTGGTAATCTCACACTGAAGTACTGTCCCAGCTTAGCTCCAAGATCTGACGTGATGAGTCTATAACATGTACCCTCCCCCCCCCAAAGGCTATACTTCATATAAAATCATATTATTTACAGTGTGTTTATTCCACTTGATATTAAAAATACAAGAACTGTTATGTTTGGCCACTATGGCACAGAGTGGTAAACTGCAGTACTGCAATGAAAAGCTCTGCTCACAACCTGAGTTTGATCCTAATGTAAATGGGGTTCATGTAGCTAGTTCAAGGTTGACTCAGCCTTTCATTTTTCTGAGGTCGATAACATGAGTACCTAGCTTCTGGGAGTAAAGTGTAGATGACTGGGGAAGGCAGTGGCAAACCACTCTGTAAACATGGTTAGCCTAGTAAACATTGTGACGTGACATCACCTGTGGGTCAGTAAAGACAGTATTTGCACAGGGGACTATGTTTACCTTTTATGTTTGGGGAACATATTTATCTGAATATTGAAACTGTAGACAACCAGCAGAGAAGAGCCATTATCGTTAAGCTTGCATATAAGCTTACTGAAAGTATCAGGGTAGCCACTGATGAAAGTAGAAGACCGGACTCAAATGGCTTTTGGGTCTGATCCATTATTTTCTGAAACATAATGGAAATATTTTAAATATTTAAAATGGACTATTACAGTGAATGGACTGCAGAAAAATATCTTCAGGTCTGAAACATAGTGGAAATATTTTAAATATTGTGAGTGAGGGCAGTGGCAGAACCACCTCAAAATGGCACCCGGCCCCCCTACCACCGAAGTTCCGCCCCATGCCCCCTCTGAACTCCTGCTGTCCCATCACTACTGCACTCCTCCCACCTTCTGCCACCATTACACTCCTCCACCTCCACCACAACCATTGCAACCCCCCACAAACCTTTTTCTCCTCCCAGTGGCACCAGCTGGCAACACACTAGTGCAGGGGAAAGGCCAGGAAAACTTCTGCCCCCAGTGTGCTGCTGGCCAGCACCGCTGGAAGGAGGAAAAGGTGTGTTGTGGGAGGAGGTTTGCAGGGGCAGCGAGGCAGCAGTGGCGGGGGAGTTTGGCAGCAGGCTGGGCACGTGAGGAGAGGGGGCAGGGGGGAGGGAAATGCACCCCCATCTGATCCAGGCAAATGGTGCCTGGATCGTCTGCCCCCTCTGGCCCTCCTAGTTCTTCCTGTGAGTCAGGGTCTTCTTGCATGGTTACTTCAGTAGTTTACATGTAATTTAATCATAGTCAGATGTTCATGCATGGTCTAAGTCAGGGGTAGGGAACCTGCGGCTCTCCAGATGTTCAGGAACTACAATTCCCATCAGCCTCTGTCAGCATGGGCAATTGGCCATGCTGGTAGGGGCTGATGGGAATTGTAGTTCCTGAACATCTGGAGAGCCGCAGGTTCCCTACCCCTGGTCTAAGTTGTCAGTTTTAACTGCCTGAATAGTCTTTCTTCACTAACTCTATGGAATGCAGACACAGAGAGGCACTGGGAAGCCTCTGGCACAGCAGAGTTTGCTGTAGTGATAGGTGAGGGTAGATGGATCACCGATACAAAGACAAAGCAGGGCAGGCACTTGGTATCCAGCAGGCTATCTTGGTATCCAAAAATCTTGGATCCAACAGGCACTTGGTATCCCACAACCTAAAAGAGACTGGTCTATATCCAGCCATGCATTTCTGATGATGTAAGGAATGTATGTTTTAGGAAGGGAGGAGATAGTTGTCAGCCTAGATGACTAAATGAAATCCCTGTGCAGAGAAGCAGGGCTATCAGAGCCACTTCAATCGTATAATTTACATAAGAAGAAGATAGAAGGATTTAGATTAAGAACCAGAAAGTTTTATAAATTTCATGTTATATTAAAAGAAAAAGCATAATGTGGAAAAACAGCATTGGATGGCAAAACTATATCACAGGATCAGATCACCTGCTAGAACAAAGAGGAACACCTTGAATTCATGTGTTAGATAGTGCTGTGTTTACACTGCCTCCTGACAATTGAAATTGAGGGGGACAGGCGAAGAAGGAGAAGTTGTTCCATAATCAAGAGGCTGCTACTGAAAAGTCTCGCTCTTGTATACCCACCAAACAAACTTTTTTGATTGATAAGATAGTCCAGAATGCATCTCTCTATTATCTGAGTTATCAGGCAGGAATATATAGAAGATTATCCTTCAGGTAACAGGTCCCTAAACTATGTAGGACTTTAAAAGTCAGAACCAGCACCTTGAATTAGACTTGGGAGTGGATTGATGTAATTGCTGTAATATCGGGAATACATTCTCCTGACAGCTAGCCCCATAAGCAGCCTAGACATAGTGTTCTGTCGTAGATCTCTCAGAGGGGTCACATTTCTCTGTGTTCTTTGTCTAGTTCTTTGTCATCAACCAAGGTGACCAAAACAGTGTCTGTTCTCAATTCCAGCATGACCCCACATTGAAATGGATCAAGAAAATCAGTCTCTTCCAAGAGCCCCTATAGCTGATAAACCCCCTTTAGCACCTTCCCCAAGACAACCACTGCCCTCAGGAAAGTGTTTACCACTCCACTTATCCACTCAGCCAGCGTTCTTCTGGAAGTTTTTATCAGCCAGGAAGGGCAAGGGTCAAGAACACAAGGGGTAGATGTCATCTCTCCACAGATCTTGTCCACATCCTTGGGCTTTGCAAGGTGAAAGCTATTTATATAAATTGTACGTGATGCCAAAGGTACATCGTCAAACGTGCATCCATACCAGCATCTAATCAGACCAGATCTTTGTGATTTTGTCTGCCAAATTAGTGAGTCGAGAACAGTGGGCTGTTGTGTGGTCAGAATCCCAGTCCTTGGGGCAATGATGTAAACCCACAAACCACATGAAATAGCTGATTATGGGTGTATCTCTGATTCTTTTGAGAGACTTTCTTGCTGGACCATGTGAAAGTCTAACAACTTATGAAATTACTTTAAAGCCATTTCATAATATTTCCAGTGTTGATCTTTATTCTGACCATTTCTTTAAAATAATTTGTCTGTGTGTGCTTTCTAGGATGATAACTTCTGGAGTACACCAATGCTTTGCTGACAGAATATGGAACTTTTTACTGAAATGTAAAGCTTCTTGTGGCGGCCTCCTTTTCTTTTCTTTGATATTGGCTACTTCTGGCACAGGTAAGTTCTTATTTCTCATATTTGTCCAAATATTGTCCCTATAAAAAGTCACTGTCACCTAGATTTTTTAAAAGTCTGATGAATACTTTCAGATTATAATTCTGCAGGAGGTATACATAGCAACACGTGTCACATGATTAAAGCCACATTCAGTATCTGATCAGTGGCATCTCCTGATGGAGTATTGGGAGGGGTGGGGAGCCCAGAGACACTGGCATGCCAGTCAGCTTCCTGCCGCTTGTGAGAGCAGCTCTGCTCATGAGAAGTGGAGCTCTGCAAGGTTCCTTGGACCACTTGTAGCATGATCTTCAAAAGGGCTTAGGAGGATGCCAATGGCTGTCCTCTCCAAGCTGAGCAAGAAGGGAACTGATGAGACACAGACCCTCTCTTCTATCCCTTTCATGCTATGGGTGGTGTTTCAGGGCCTGTGCATTTGGGAGAGCCAGGCTGGGAACCTCTCTGCATTTTGTAATCTTATAATCTGAACTAGGAAACTTACATGGTAGCTTTGGGTAAGTCATTATTTCCCTATCTCGTAGGGCTGTTGTGAACATAAATATGATTCATCTAAGAAATCTTATTAATGAATACTGGCTGCAGGAAGCCCCAGTTCAGAGCAAAGCATGGGGAGACTTAGCCATCCCCCCCCTTACAAACACACATATTTTGGGTTTTTTCCTCTCCAAATAATCTGTGTGAGCACATGTTTGTCCAATTGTGGAAAACATAATATACCAGCAACTGGCCTGTTTCCTGAACAGAACAAATAGCAGCTCTAAGAGGACATTTGTGGTTGGAAAAATGGTGCAGGAGAAGGGGATTTAAAAAAACCCAATGTATTTTTAAACTGGTATCAGCCACAGGAGCCCAAAGTTTGATCAGGAGTGTAACAGAGGAGAGAAGCATTATCTTTTAAAATCCCTTTCACCTGCACCATTTTTTCAACCTCAAATAGTGCCTTAGGGCTTGATTCAAACTGGGATCACGATACATTGTTCACAGTGATTCAATTGTGGATCCTACTGCAAACATTTTGTCGACCTGAAATTAGAGTGTCAGGCTCATAAGACTGGATCCAGATTAAATTTTCTGCTCACACAAGGTGCTTCCGTTAGTGAAATTTAAGGTCTGGAACACAGCAAGGGTATTGGTGGAAATTACCATACCTCTTCTTTTAGCAAAAAGTTTAGTCTGGATCCTTCCCATACATTTATTTTTCCTTACCCTGTTGACTAGAAAATAATTCATGGAGGATAGTTCCATTAATAGCTAAAAGTTATTGTGGCAAAAGGAATCTCCATATTCAAAAGCAGCAAATTTCTGAATACCAGACTAGGAGACATTATTTGTTGTTTATCAGGAGCAACTGGATGGCCACTGAGTGAAATAGAATACTTGACTAGATACACCATTGGTCTGTTCCAGCAGGGGTCTTCTTATGTTCTAATCAATTCTGAATAGAACACTGTGTATGATATAGCCGAATACTGGATCTATGTGTACTCTGTCAAATCTGTTTCGAAAAAAAAGGAATAGATTGTTAGGTCAGGGAGATGCTGGGATGTTGTCTGGTCTGATGTTACTTTCTACCCAGGGTGAGTAGAATGATGAGAAGTTACACTAAGTAACTTCCATCCAGGTTCTTAATGCATATGATTTAAATAAAACGTCACTTCAGTAGTAGTTTACTTACATAAGAAGCATAACTCAAAAGCACTTGCTGTTTCAAAATAAGGAAATAGTTCTAGTGCTATTTTAGACCTTGATAGGATTTACATGCTCTAGAATATGCTTGGAAAACAAAGATTGGATACTTAACACATGTTTCTTTGGTTAAGTAAATTGCTGTTTACAATATTTCATCTTTTCCAAGTATCTCTCTGTGGGGACTTTATATAGATATAGGAGTTCCATATATGTGTGCATAAAATTGATTGGCCGCTGTGAACAGTGATGGTGTAGAGTAGAGCCTGTTTGGATCTGATCCAACTGCGTGTTAGGTCAACAGTCAAATGAAGAGATATGCGCCTGGTCTTAGGAAAGGAGGGGCACATTTTGTTTGATATTCTTTTGCAGTAATTCCCACTGAAGAACTGATTGACTTTGTGGCACTGGAAAGTACAGAAGCAAAAAATGTATATACATAAATTTAAAAAAATCCATGTCTACACAGTTCACATGCTGTACCCCACAATTTGGTGGTGGGGTCATGATCAGCAGAGGCCAATTTACTGGTGGTTCCTGGCCCCTCAATGATGCGGCTGGCCTCCACTCGGGCCAGGGCCTTCTCTGCCTTGGCCCCTGCCTGGTGGAACACTCTTCCTCCAGCTGTCCGGGCCCTGCGGGACCTTGGTGAATTCCGCAGGGCCTGCAAGACTGAGTTGTTCCACTGGGCTTTTGGAGTGTCCAGCCGCTGATGAGGTGCCCCTTCCATTCCTCCGGTTTCAGAGCCCCCTTGTCGTCTAGGGAACCCACTTTCTTTTCTGTTTAGCCCTCTTTGGGAGGGTTTAATTGGGGTTATTGCTGACGCCATTTTATTGATTTTACCGCTGTATTTTAAATGTTTTAAATTCCAAATCTTAACTTTATATTTACATTAATTAATTAATGGGGTTTGCTTGTACACGTTATATGAAGTGTATGTTGTACACCGCCCAGAGCCCTTCGGGGGTTGGGCAGTACAAAAATCTCATAAATAAATAAATAAATAAATAAATCTTACTTTAATTGAAGTTTGCAAATTATACTTCAAATATCTTTTGATTGCACTACTGGACTGAGCATCTGGGCTGAAATGAGAAGTGCTAAACTGACCACTGGTACTAAAACCTTTGAATGACTCAAGATCCTTTAGAATATATTCTTGCATTGCGTTGGTAGTGTAGCAGCATCACTTCCTTCATGTGCCGCCAAGATAATGTGAGAAACTCATGGAAGGAGCCTACAGTGCAAATCTTTCCTATATCAGCATCAACCCATTTCCTTACAAGTTAATTATTGATTAGGGAAGATTTACTCTACGGATTTTCCCACACAGTCTGGGACTGGCTCACAATGCCTCAGTTATTAAAGACAGCTCAAGGTTGCTACAACTCTCACAGCATAATGTCAGGACCAAGTCTTACACAGTTGCCAGTGTATCCTCTCCCACCCACCCCATGGACATATAACCTGTATTTGGGATTCAATAAAGGAAATGAAAGACTAGCCATGCCTCCTCCACCCCCAAGTGTCATTGCTGTGATCCAAGTTGATGTTCTAAGTTTAAAAACTACCTGGGGTTATAATTTCCAGCTCCAAGCTGGGAAATATCACGAGATTTTGGGGGTGGAGCCTGAGGAGGGTTGGGGTTGGGAATAGAAAGGATTTAAGTGGAGTATATAATACCATAGTGTCCACCTTCCAAAGTGGCCATTTTCTCCAGGTGAACTGTGCAATAGCAGGAGATCTTTAGCCAGCTCCTGGTGATTGGCAACCTTATGTGGGATCCATTCATTGAACTCCTATTTTTTCATCTAGCTTGGTCTCGTGTGTCAGGATTGAGGAGGAATTTAAGGAACTGTATTTCAAATACAGTTTTTCACAAGACAACATGAATACAGATTCAGAAATCCACAATAACACTGCATCAGCTAGTAAAGATAAAGTTATTAACAAGTTTTGGGTTTTTCCCCTTAGCTCATGATGGTTTCTTAGGACAATACAGAGCTGTGTTTAATGCTGCATGTAATGATGTCTGGACTCTGTCACCTGGAATTTCTGTGCCTGCTCTTAAAAACTTCACGGTTTGCATTTCCCTGAAACTATACACTACCAAAAATTCTTGGACTGCATTTGTGTACAACAGAATGGAACTTAATGACACTCCTTCCATAAACACACGTGAACTTGGACTTGCAGGAAATCATGACAAATTGACTTTTTGGGTGTTTGGTAATGAAATAACTTTGGATGAAGGACTGGATGAACGCACCTGGAATCAGGTATGCATAGTATGGAGAAGTGAACTGCAGGAAGTGACCTTATATATCAACGATGAAGAGAAAAAGAATGAAAAACTATCTAAAAGTGAGGTACTTTATCCAGATGGGCAGCTTTTACTTGGCTGTTCAGAATCGCCAGACATGTCTTCAACTTCTGCTGAAGGAATGGTTGGTGAACTGTATATGTTCAGAATGTGGGATAAAGCAGACATAAATCATACTCATGACTGCCAAGATGGCACCGTTATACGCTGGAGGAAAGAGTACTGGATCCATAATAAGACAGCGCGTTACAACAACTCTTTAGCTTGTGGTAAGTAATGTGTCATTATTTTTGCTTATGGGAATACCTCAGATTATTTTCAAAAGGTTTAATATGTTTAATAGTTTAATATGTTGTTATGTGAGCTAGCTCAGTCCTTGGCATTGTTATTATAATGGATCCTCCAAGCAGTTCATTTGCCTTATTTCCTTATTCTTCTACTATTCCCCTGTTCAACCTGAGGTACCAGCAGAGTTAACTATGAAATATTCTGTAACTTTTTAAGATTCATTACTCTGTTTGAATCTGAAAAACTTCTTTCCATTTTGTTCATGGAACCAAAGTAACTTTAAGCCTTGGGTGTCCTTCTTTGTACAGTTTACGGCAGAATCTTAAAGGTTAGAGAATTGTCTATGAACAACTGACCACTTTCAGGATATCTGAGCACAGCAATAACAATAACAGAAGAAAACATAATAGGTTGCTTCCAGGCCAGGCTCTAAATATTTTACTAAATGGAACTCTTTCTGTATTTTTGTGCAACTGGTGGAAAGAAATGGTCAGCAGTCCCAAGATTGTGCATACTCCTTGTTGCTAGGACATTTGTTAATCAGTTGGCTCAAATTAATTAACTGATTAATTAACTGATCACATTAATTAACTGATTTGTTAATCAGTTGGCTCAGATTAGCCCTGAATGACTGGGAGATCTATTCCTGAATCTTCAGTTTTTTGGAAATGTAATATCAGAATTAGGACTTCTCTGTGATCTAAAGGAAGAACAAAGGAAGAATTTTAAGACAGTTTACAGTTTCAGTGGGGAGAATAAGAGCAAGAGTGAGTAAACTGTGTGTTGATTGATTCTGAAAACTTGCTGGAAAGTAAGTCCCACTAGATTTAGTGAAATGTGTTCTATAGAAAGAAGAAGGTTTTCTGTCTTGTAAGGAGTCTCAAAGTGGCTTACAATCACCTTTCCTTCCCCTCTCTGCAACAGTCACCCTGTGAGGTGAGACTGAGAGAGTTCTGAAAGAACTGTGACTCACCCAGCAAGCTTCAGGTGTAGGAGTGGGGAAACTAATCCAGTTCACCAGATAAGAGTCTTCTGCTCATATGGAGGAGTGGGGAATCAAACTAGGTTCTCCAGATTAGATTGCATCACTCTTAACCATTACAACAGAGGGATTAGGTTATATGTTTTTAAAACAGCAACAGTTTTTTTAAGGAGAAGTAGTGAATTTAGGAGAAGAGATTTGCATGCACCTATTAATGACTCCTTAAACCAGACACAAAGATACTTAACTGTGGTTCCTGCGATATATTTTATTCCTGCTGTGTTGTTTCAGTATTTGGGCATCCATATTTAAATACCAAATGGTCCTTGTTGCCTCCAGTGCTCATATCTTTCCCTTGGTGCAATTTCTTCCATTGCCTCTTTTATGTGTCATGTTTACAATTTTAATATCATTTTAAAATGATATAATCAAAGTAGCACACACAATGCATTAAGTTGCCTGCACTTTCCTTTTCACTTTAGAAAGGAGGAAATTCCATATATATTTTCAATGGATGTTATCGAATCATAGAATCATAGTGTTGGAAGAGACCACAAGGGCCATCAAGTCCAACCCCCTGCAATGCAGGAACACACAATCATGTGTGTTTGATATGTTCTTAAAAAGAATAACTATCCATGGGGAACATGTAGTAACTGAACAAATAATACTTGCTGATTCCCATTGGTAAAGAAGCTCAAATTTGACCTTTCCCTTTTTCCTTCTCATTGTTTGTTTCTTTTCCTTTGATATTGGAGTCACTATCTGAAAGTTCCGTTTGTGAGAAATGGTGATGCAAACTGTTTACCCTCTTGCCTTTGTCATAAATGCAAGTGGAACTTGCTTCCATGTTTACTCCATAGTTGTACACTCGTATGGAGTATTCGGGGTAAATAGTGCTGACAGGTTAATTTTGACTGATTTGATTTTTGTGGTCAAAAACAACAAGTTTAAACAAGCCTGAGAGCTGCTTTGATTTGATTCCCCCTTTCGTTCCAAGCATAACACATTACACATAAACCTCCACCTCAAGTATTTGATTTTGTTGTGAGCTACTACAAGAGGACCATGTTCTCTTTCATTGCTCCTGGAATACTTGATTGTTGTAGAACTACTATTTTCCTTACCTTGATTGGCTTGGTCACAATAGTTCATATTTTTCTCATAAAACATTAAAATTACAAATATTTGATTGTAATTCATAGAGTGGTAGGAAGTTCATGGCAAGGTAGGCTTAATTTTCTTTGATGGAAAAGCTCAAGAATATGGAGGAATACACAGGATTAAAGGAAATGGTAGAACAAGAGAAGCCAGTACTAGGTGTACCCTCCCCCAAACAATTCATCCATGAAGTCCTAAAAAGCTAAAAAAAAGTCCTAAAAATACATCTCTTCATGTTTGCCAAGGCAAGTATTAACCAATTCACAAATATCTGCCAGTTCTGTAAATACAGTCCCTGTATTTTATTTATAATCTATTTTATAGAATCATACTGCTGGAAGAGATTACACGGGTCATCAAGTCCAACCCCTGCCATGCATAAATACACAGTCAAAGCACTCCTGATAGATGGCCATCCAGTCTCTGTATAAAAAACTCCAGAGAAAGAGACTTCACCACCCTCCAAGGCAGAACATTTCACAGTCAAACAGCTCTTACCTCCAGGAAATTCATCCTAACGTTTAGGTGGAATCTCTTCTACTGTACCTTGAACCCTCCTTGTCCTGGTATCTGGAGTAGCAGAAAACAAGCTTGTTCCATCCCTTCAAACATTTAAACATGGTTATCATGTCATCTTTTAACCTTCTCTTCTCCAGACTAAACATACCTAGCTCCTTGAGGCTCTCCTCATAGGGCATGGATTCCAGACATTTTACCATTTTGGTTGCCCTCCTCTAGACCCCCTTCAGATTGTGAAATATCCTTCAATTGTGGTGCCCAGAACTGGACACAATATTGCAGGTGAGGTCTGACCAATGCAGAATAGAGTGATTCTATTACGTTCCTTTATCTAGACCAGGGGTAGGGAACCTGTGGCTCGAGAGCCACATGCGGCTCTTCTGCCCTTGCACTGCGGCTCCACGAGCAGAGCTGCCGGCCCCATCCCTGCCCACCCTGCAGGCAGCAGGGCGGGCGCACCAACTGCCCGCGGTCAGCTGGGCCGTGCTGCGGGCTTCCCCTCTCACCCGCCCCGTTGGAGCGGGGTGGGTGCTTTCCCGGCGGCCGGCGAGGCTGAGCTGCTGGCCCCATCCTTGCCCGCCCTGCAGGCAGCAGGGTGGGCACATCCATGCACTTCTCAGAATGAGCGGAGTAAAAGGTAAAAAAAACCCCAATATATATAGTGTTATCTTTATTTTAAATGTCAAAAATTATTTGCGGCTCCAAGTGTTTTCTTTTCCCGTGGAAAACGGGTCCAAATGGCTCTTTGAGTGTTAAAGGTTCCCTACCCCTGATCTAGACACTATGCTCCTATTGATTCAGCCCAGAATTGAATTTGCTTTCTTGGCTGCCACATCACACTGTTATCTTCAGTTTGTGGTCTACTAAGACTCCCAGATGATGATCCCTTTCACATCTACTGTTGTCAAGCTAGGTGTCACCCATCCTATATTTGTGCAATTCATTTTTTCTGCCTAGGTAAGTATCTTACTTTTATCTCAGTTGAAATTCATTTTGTTAGAGTGGCGCAGCTCTCCAATCTGTTCAGGTCATTTTGAATTCTAACCCTGTCTCCTGGGGTATTAGCTACCCTTCCTAATTTGATGTTATCTGCAAATTTTATTAGCATGCCCTCTATTCCATCATTCAAGTTATTGATAAAAAATATTGAAAAGCACTGGACAAAACGCTGTGGCAACTCACTAATCACTTCTCTCCAGGATGAAGTTGAGCATTGGTGAGCACTCTTTGGGTTTAGTCAGTCAACCAATTACAAATCCATCTAACAGTAGAATTGCAGTCGCCCGCATTTTACTAGCTTGCTTGCAAGAATGCAATGGGGGACCTTGTCAAAGCCCTTACTGAAATCAAGGTATACTACATCCACAGCATTCCTGTTGTCTACCAAGCTTGTCACTCTATCAGGAGAGAGAGAGAGAGGATTAGTCTGGCATGACTTGTTTTTAAGAAAGCCATGTTGACTTTTAGTAAGCACAACATTCTCGTCTAAGTGTTTAATGATCTGCTCTAAAATATTTCCTAGTATTGATGTCAAGCTGACTGGGCAGCAATTTTTTGGGTCCTATTTTTTCTCCTTTTTGAAGACGAGGACAACATTAGCCCTCCTCAAGTCTGCTGGAACTTCTTCTGTTCTCCAGAAATTCTCAAAGATTATTGCAAGTGGTTCTGAGATTACTTCTGCCATTCTTTTAATATCCAGGGATGTAGTTCATCATGTCCTGGAGATTTGAATTCATTTAAAGTAACCCTGTACTACCTCTTTATTTATTCTGTTCTGAATTTCCCCTACTGCATCTTCTGTTCCATTTCCCCCTGGTTGAGCACTGTTTTCCTTTTGGGAGAAGACCAAGGCAAAGAAGGTGTTCAGTCATTCTGCATTTCCTCTGTACCTTGTTAGCATTTTGCCATCTTCTCCTATCCTTTTTCTTCTTTTTGGTACAGACAAAACCAAAAAAGCCATTTTTATTGTTTTTAACTTCTCCAGCAAGCCTGAGCTCGTTCTGTCTTTAGCTTTTCTGACTTTCTCCCTACATGTCCTGGCTATTCGTTTGAATTCCTCTTTGGTGATTTCCCCTTTTTTCCATTTCTTGTACATAACATTTTAAAATCTTAGCTCAGTTGAAAGTTCTTTAGACATCCATTCTGATTTCCTTAGACACCTTCTTTTTTCCCTCCTCACTGGAACTGTTTGAAATTGTGCCTTCACGATCTCACTTTTAAGAAACTCCCATCCATCATGTATCCCCTTCTCTTTTAGTATTCTTAACCATGGAATCACATCCAGTAGTTTCCTAAGTTTACTGAAATCAGCTTTCTAAAAGTCTAGACTATACTTGGCATCCTCTCTCACTATATAACAAATTCCAGGAGAACATGATCACTCCCACCTAAGGATCCTACCCCTTCCACCCCATTAACCAGGTCATCATTGTTGGTTATGAGCAGATCTAAAATAGCCAATACCCTTGTTGCCTCTTCCACTTTCTGGACCATGAAATTCCAATGAGGAGTATGTTGGATCATACAGTCTTGGCAGAGTTTGACTTCCAACAAATATCCAGATAATTGAAATCTCCCACTACTACTATTTTTCTTCTTTCTAAAAGTCTGGTAATCTGTTCCAGGAAGGCATCATCCAGCTCTTGAGTCTGGCTTGGGGGTCTGTAATAGACTCCCACAATGAGATAACTGTTGTTTCTCTACCCCTTAATTTTTACCCAGATTCTTTCAACCTGGCTTCCATGATTTAAGTCATGGGCCTGCTCACAGGTATAATCATCCCTGACATATAATGCTACTCCACCTCCTTTCCTAGTTGGTCTATTTCTCTGAAATAGGTTATGCCCTTTAATTATTACATTCCAATCATAAGGCTCATCCCGCAAGGTTTCAGTGATGCCTATTATATTTTCTTTGCTGTGTTAAGAGTTTGAGTTCATCTTGCTTATTTCCCATGCTCTGTGCATTAGTGTATAGACATCTAAGACCGTGGTTCATTTCCCCTGGCTTCTTATTTAAGGTTTTTTCTTCTCCCACAGTCAAGCAAGTTGGAAGAGTTTTTGTCTCAGAGAAATGAGTTTTTAATTAACTCCCCTTCCATTTAGCTAAATAGCAGATTGTAAGGGAAGACAGTATTCCCACATTATCAAAGTCAGTGCTAGTCAGTACTTTATTGTGATTTGTAAAGAAAGCTGAAATTTAGTAGAAGTGTAGGAGTGATAGGAAGTAGTGCTACACAGCTGGGGTTAAAATTTAGATGCTGTCTAGGCCCTCCTAGCTTTTTGCACACCTATGGATATCTGTGAAGTTGTCCACCAAACATAGTGCCAAAGTATTTCCATGTTTATGGAGGGAGTCTCCTTGCTATAACTCTTTAAATCTGACAAGCTTTGTGCAGCTTTAAGGGATAGACAGCTCCTGATTATCAGAAGATCAGAAAATATCAACATACTGATACATGCCTTGAATAGGTGATAGGGAAGAAAATACAGGAAAATCTGCCAATTTTATGGAATGAAATTTCTTTCTGCTGCACTTTTGACAAATGTTCTGATAGTACTAATATGTACAAAGTACAAATCAGATGAAACTTGTTTAATATGTCTTAATATCTTTATTCCATCCATTCCATGAACCTTTCATTTCAAATTTACCAGAGTGCTGTTTTACTCAGAAAAGTGGTGTAGCTCATGTGTTTGCTTCCAGGACCAAGGTTAGGAAGAAGGAAACATAGGTGTTATTTAAGCTGGGGCATTCCCGTGTAGCTAATCCCTAGCAGAAATGTTAGAACACACAGCACTGAGTCAAAAGACATGGTTCTTTACACAGAACTACCAGCTACATATTTTATCCAAGTGATAGCATTGCAGGAGGCTAGCAATCAATTGGCCCCTTAGCCAAGTTCTTCTACCAACTGGAAAAGTGGTATTTTTAAATTTCTGTCATGGAACTATTAATTTCTGTTAAGAAAATATGGACAGCCCAAGTGCCAATGTGAATGCAGCATTCTTTTCGATGAATAATACAATATGGTATGTTTTTGCAATTATGACTACATTCATTCTTTGGTGGAGTGTGTTTTTTAACATGGAAACTAGCAGAAATAATGTAATGATGAAGAAAACATGTGTGAATACACCTGAGAAACTCTTTGCAACTATTTTAGATATATTTGCATAGAAATATATTGCCCATTTTTCATTTTAAATACAAGTTACAGTGGGTGTAATCAGATGTTCATGATTTGCCATGCATTTCAAGCTTGGCTCTAAACCAACCTATTTTGGGGCAATAATTTATTTTAGAATTGACGCAGATTTCAGAAAGATTTTCTGAAATGAAGACTTATGAAGAATCAGGAAAACATTCCTTAGCCTCTTTCACTGTGTTTAAATGAGGGATCTGGAAAGGTGCTAATAAGTTGCTGAGTTGTAATGGTCAGTACAGAAGTCTTTGGGAAATAATAGTATTTTTAGCATTTGTTGGTAGCCTTGGAAAATAGCATCCTTTCCTAGAACTCCTGGAAGGTTCAAGTGATGGCTTTCTTAAATGAGCAAAATAATGTTTAAAGCAGATCATTTTTTGTTTTGTTTTCAACGTGCCACAAGATATTGTACTTAGATGTCTAGGTGATGGGCCCACAGTAAACCAGTTTTTTTTGCATGGAATTCAGGTGTGCCACAGGTGCAAAAATAACCCACTTTTGCACATTTAAAGGGAGATTTTTCTATCCATCACTGGTTTGTTTTGTCTGGGTGATGAGTGAAGACAAACTAGGTTTTTCAGCAATAAATAATTTCAAAGGCAGAGTGGAAAACTTGTGTTTGTGAGATACAGTAAATATTTGAGATGCTTCAGTTTGTGAATCTTCCAAAATAATCTAGACCATGTCTCTGCAACCTGTGGTCCACTGATTTGGACATAATCCAACAGCCAGTGGTCTGTCAAGGACTTGTAACTTCCCATCCCAATTTTGCTGTTTAAGACAGGTACAGAAAACAGCAAGTTTAAGGAGCTTGGTTGTCCAGTTCTGATCTAATCTAATCTAGCAAAGTTGCAGAAGGTATCCATCTGATAGTGCTTCAATGCTTTGGTGAATATTTATTGCTCTGTAGCAAAGCAGCACAGTTCAGTAGGAACTGAAAAAGTAGTATAAATTCTGTGTAGGTTGGACTCAGGTGCCATATGCAGTATTCGGGTTTTTCAAAGTCTGGTTCATATGGTCAGCTTTGTTTCCTGATTTGCTGAAAACATATTTGAAAGTATGAATGTGGACCATCAGGGACATGGATGGTGCAAATACATTTCAACATTTGGCATTGAGGACCATAGCCATTCTAGGGCTATAAATATTCACTATTTAGCCTCCACAAGGTTTTTTTCTCCTTGTTTAGTTTTCTATACTGTTATGGTTTGCATTTTTGGTGCATTTTGGTACTTCTGAGGATGTGGCGTTACAAACTATGAGAAAAAAACTGGCATCCAATTTTTTAATATTTGTTCAGAGGTCAGGCAGCCCAATTCAGAGTCCTGGGGTGGCTAGGGATGGGGCCACTGTGGCGCCACCCTGCTGCCTTCAGAGGGCTTCCTAACAGTGCAGGGAGACAAAAAAAACCTTCTCACTGCTGGAAAGCCCTCCAAAGGGGTGGTATAAGTTGCAGGCTTGGTCATGGTGTATTTGGAGGGAAACCCGGGGTGGCAGTTGATTAATGTTGGCTCTGGAACACTCCTGCTGTGTTGATGGGGCCTCAAGTGGTGCCAGAATGCTGATGCAGTGCTCTACGTCATGTCCAGGCATTTTGGAGGGCCACAGTGGCTGTTCACTGGTGGATTTGACCCTCCACCAAAGTAAGTGCAGATGTCACTTCAACATGTCGCTTCACCCCCTCCTTCCCAATTGGGCATCTGATGTCCATTTTTTTGCTCAAGAAACCCAAAAGCTGCATATGGCACCTGAATCCAAACAACAGACCACAACAAAGGAACGATGGCAAATGCTGAGTTTTCAGTGGAAAAGTAACAACTTCTTGTTAGTCAGTCATTGTGAGAGTAGGAAAATGAAATGAATGAAGGTGGGGCTTATTTTTAGATGTGCTGGCCAGCTGGTTCTCTCCTGCTAGGCTGCCACCAACTGCATTTTCCCTCATAGGAAGAGAGACATATGTTTGTGTTGAGTAGCACCTACTTTGGGCATCTGTAGAATTGAACCTTTGGGCCTAATTCACTTGAAATATTGTAAAATTGAACCTTTTGACCTAATTCACTTGAAATATTGGCTGGAGGGGGGAGGGGTGGTGGATCTTAGATTAGAAGGAATATTGGCTGGAGGGGGGTGGGGTGGTGGATCTTAGATTAGAAGGAATATTATGTTACGTGCAAATTTGGTACCATTACCTTTATAAGCTGCCTCACACCCTCTGGTAGATTCCTCATTGAGAATAATGGGTCTGAAACTTTATAATCTGAACAAACCACACACATGTGAATCTTTGACTGGAAATGTCCTGCATTAATTTATGGATGTACAGTAAAATATTTTCTCCCAAATCCAAGGTAGGAAGTTATAACAGATTTTTTGTTACCACATACCCCATATCTAAATATTAGTCTGAGCAGATGCAATGTGCCATCAATAATTAATTATCCCTCAGTTTCTTTCAGAAAATGAACAGATTGTGTGTGCGTTCCATAAGTTGTTTAAGACCCAGAGATGAGTAGCTAATACTAGCAAATATTATGTTATCAAGCCTTTCATGTCTTAACAATGAGGAAAACTTGGACTGGGCTTTTGAATTTTGTTCAAACAAAATAAAACAAAGAATACACGAGGGTGTTTCCTTCTATAAAATTTACACTTAAATAGTTACCTATATGTTGAATGAAACAATGAGCAAACAGTTCCCCAGAGTCAGGCTCCAAACTTAGAACAGAAAGTGCAAGGAAGGAACAAGGATAGAGAATTTTGACCTCCGAATGACAGGCAGTTCCAAGTTAAAGTGTGCCTGCTATATTTGTTTTTGTTAAAAACTGGAAAAAAAACCCCACTGACATTCAGATCATGTGGACACTGACACATGAAAGCGATTCACAGTCCAACCTTACACACAGTTACTCCAGTCTAAGTCAATTGATTTTTGTGGATTCATACTGAACTAACTCTGCATGGGATTTCACTGAGATAGATATTGAGATAGATATGGCAGTGAAAGCCCTTAAACCAGTATTTTGCCCCAATGTGTGTTTTTGCTGTAAGGTATGATTATAAACCGCAAGAGAATGATTCCTGGCTTCATATCTGACAATCATATCAAGTCTGCTAAGTTGCTCTTCGAATAACTTGCTTAGCAGGTTTGGGATGTATTATTGCGTATTAAAGGATTACAAGTTTAATATTCCAAAAACAAGCCTGAGATGAAGGGCTTGAGATTTCCTGTTAGTTTAGGGTGTGGAAATAAAACACAAAGACTGTGGACTCACTTGAGATTTATTTTTAATGTAAATATGGGATTTTTTCCCCTATGTTCCCTTCGGATACTCATCACCTAATGGATTCATTGCCCACTTGCACTGGTGATACCTCCTCTATTTTCATTTTTTGGTGGTTCTATCCAAAAGGAGACAGAAAAAGAGAATTGCCAGATGAAAAGGAATATTAGAGAAGAAGTACCAGTGTGTATAGATGCAATCCTAAAAACCTTTTCTGGAAGTAAGCCTCATGCCATTAAGTAACCTGGGACTTTCTTCTTGGATTGCACCCACTGTGACATACACATGTGTGTATAGCTTTAAGTGAGCCCTCAAGATTTAGGTCCTGTTTTCCCCTTATGACTTTTGTGGAAGAATCCTCAATTAGGTCTTATTTTTGGTGCTGTCTCCCAGATAGTGTTCTTTTTCTGCAAATGTTCTCTCCAATTGGAAGTAATAAAGGTGTGCAGGATGCAAAGTGAAGGTGCAATCTAGAAACAGTATAGGTTTAGAAACAATAAGCAATAAACAGTCTAGAAACAATAAGCTCACCCTACCCACCATGTCACAGAGGATGGTATACCCAGAGGATGCTGCACACCTGGTTAAAAAAGGGTGACGATGATGCGTGCCTCTTTTACATCTCATTATTCCAGAAATTAAAGGAAAGGGTATTTTAAAGGAAAATATTTTAAACTAATTCCCATGATGTAACTTCAAATTCAAAGTGGGCTATGGGTCTAATGATGCTGAAGAAGAAGAAGAAGAGTTTGGATTTATATCCCCCCTTTCTCTCCTGCAGGAGACTCAAAGGGGCTGACAATCTCCTTGCCCTTCCCCCCTCACAACAAACACCCTGTGAGGTAGGTGGGGCTGAGAGAGCTCCGAGAAGCTGTGACTAGCCCAAGGTCACCCAGCTAGTGTGTGTGGGAGTGTACAGGCTAATCTGAATTCCCCAGATAAGCCTCCACAGCTCAGGCGGCAGAGCTGGGAATCAAACCCGGTTCCTCCAGATTAGATACACGATCTCTTAACCTCCTACGCCACTGCTGCTCCTACAGTGTTAGAACTTCGTTATTTTGCCTACTGATTTAAGGATAGTAAGTGATATTTACTGTATAGTAAATATGTAAATGGTGAGAACTTTTCCACTTTGTGTAGTGTTGATGCCTAGTAGGCTGACCAGATTAGCTTGTTGTGGCACAAAAATATTGTAGCAACAGTTAGATTTAATGTATAGACATTTAGAAATTTGTCAAATATATGAAGTGTTCTCCTAAACTGTATATGCCTGAGGAGATCAGGTTAATACAGTGGAAACACCAGAAAGTATATAAGTCATATTTTTATGATGAATGCAAGATCCACAATCCCATTAACTTCAATGGACATAGTAAGGTATGACTCTTCTTAGGATAGAACTATTGTCTAGATAATTCCAATTTGGAATTTCCACTCTGTGTGAAATTCTGATAATCTTAAAATATGTGCATGAAAACCAACATGCACTAAGATTTTTAGCTTTCGCGTAATGTCAGATCTAAGTAGAACACTCAATGTATTTTAACCTTTGGCACATTAGATTTTTTTACATTTTTAGACAGCTTCTATTTATATCAGTAGCCACTGTCAATTTAATTTATTAATGTTCAGATATCGAAGAACGGTTATTCAAGGATAATCACTTTTTCAGCTGAAGTGAGAAATGTGAGAAAAAGTGAGAAAGCAGTTTTTTCCATTTCCTTAAATACTGACCTAGTTTTAAACACAATACTGTTTTTATTAATGCTATATACTTTTCCATTATATATATGCTAAACAATTCTGTTTTTAATTGTTCCAGTTTCAGGGTTTTCTTTTCACATGTAGGATTATTTTAAATAGTTCAGTGTTGCCCTCTTCTGGTGGATACTGCTTCCAAACTGGAGTTTTCTCTCTACCTCTCTTTTTGATATAACATGGTAGTTTTCCCCATTCTCAATATGCTCTTCCCCAAACCTTGAGTTCTTTCCGAAAAGACCAGAGTATTCCAAGTGTATTATTAGCATGAAGTGTGAGAGGAATTGTACACATTATCCTGAAACAATGTACACATTGTTACCATTTTCCCAATTTTTTCTCATTTTGCTAGAAAGTTTTGATCACTTAAAAAAGAAATTGCTATAGTTTGATATTCTAATATGTTGGTGCATATCTGTTTCCATTTCAAATGTTAATAGTTGTGTGTTATTGCTCATTTGTGAAGAAATAAAATAGGTGGCAAGTCTTCATGCCAGCTGTGACAGCCATACCCCCAAAGTCCAATTGCTATTGGCTATTGCTGAGCTCATGTGGAAAAGAAATTATAGGAACAAGATGGAAGAAGGTGTGCAGTCAACATGTGGAAAATCTGTTCACCAGTGTGCATATTCCTGCATTCACTGTTCACCAGTGTGCATATTCCTGCATTCATAGTGACAATAAGAACAATGTGGAGAATCCTTTCAGTGTGGAAGCAGCCCTAGATAAGAAAGATCATTGTTACAAAAACATTTTCATTTAACCTAACAGGTGTATTGAATTGTTCACTTTATAGCGGGTGCTAAAGATGGCCGATCAGGACTACAAGTGGATCCAGCAACCACTCCAGGTAAAACAACAGCTGTCTCTCTTGTATTTTAGTTTAAAAAGAAAACAGTGGATACAAATTACCAGAATAATTTCTAGTGTTGGTAAAGGAAACAGCTGTCTCTGATGTACTCTGATGATTGTAAACCATGTCTTGTGTCTGTTCATTTTGAAATCTGGTCTTCCGTGTGAATATTTCAGATCTCACTTGTACAGAATATTCAAGATAAGTCAGTGAAATAGTTTATCTGTCATAGAGATATGATGGTCTAGAGGCACTTACACCAATTTTGGGGAAAATATATTCTTCTTGAAAACTCCTATTCATCTTTTTTTTCTCTTTGGAATGAATGGACTGCTTTAATGACTTGATTCTACTCACTCAAATTGTATGGTGTACAGTTTTTGGCAGACTGGCAGGGAATTTTGGGATGAGTTAGATGACAAGAGATTTGACATCACACCAGTGTGCAACATCACTTGTGATGCAAAATGAGAAGTGATTATATTGTTCCAAGTTCTGCACTGGAAGTGATGTTGCACACTGGCGCTATATTGAATTTCTCCCACCACCTTGTTGAGCAGTTGCTGGGAATAGAATGCTGAGAATGAAGACTTTTTCTCCTTTGTGATCACTGAATGAGTTTAAGACAAGGCTTTACCCACTCAAAATATGGAGCCTAAAAATTATGTAAGACAATCTACAGCAGTAATAATTTTATTTATTTTATTTTATTGAATTTATATCCTCCCTATTCCCAATCAGAGTCAGGCTCTGGATGACTTACAAAGATTAAAAACATAGTACAGTGAAACCTCAGTTTTCGTTGACTGCGGTTATTGTCAGTTTTGGTTTTTGTCGGATTTCTCCGCGTTCGTCGCCATGCCATGTGACCTCGTTGCTAATTTCCTATGGAAATATCCTATGGAACTAATTGCCTCGGTTTTTGTCGGTTTCGGATTTCGCCAATTGTTTTCAGACGGATTACCAACGAAAACTGAGATTTCACTGTAATAACATAAAACTAATAGGAAATTAATCTTTCTAAAGTCTAAACATAGGATCTATTAATGGCAACTAAAATAGCAGTGTCCTCTATAGCCCGTAGTATACATTTCCCTGCCTCAGCAGATCTCCTGTTTATCCATGGATTGGAAAAACAAGCAAAGAAAAGGGAGGTACATAATTACTAATTAATAACTAGTAGTTGATAGCTTGTAGTTTGGGAGACCAGCAAGACAGTATAGCAGACAGCAGGTGCCTGCAACCAAAAGCCTGGAGGCACATCTCCATCGTACAGGTCCTTCAGCCAACAGCGAGTTCCAACAGGCTGGAGCCAGGGCCAAAAAAGCCCTGGCTCTGGTTGAGGCCAACCTCATGTCCTTGGGGCCTGGAACTAACAGAAGATTACTGTCGAGAATCTAAGTGTCCTCTTAGGGCAATATGGGGAAATGTGTTTCCAAAGGTACAAGTTTGTAAATGAATGTTGTAGACATATACCGCATATTTTCAGAGAGATATTTACTGTTTATATGTAAATAATGTAGGCAACAATTAATATGCTACAGTGTGATTGATAATATGTTATTGAAGAATTCAGTTCCTCCGTGTTGTTGTTTAATCCAGATAGGCTGATGATCCTGTGGTAATTGCATTAATCTTTTTGGCCCAGTAATATCATTCTTTTGTTTACTACAAAATTTGTTTTTCAATTTCAAAAACCTTTAATGGCATAAGAAAATTTGTTTTTTTTTCTAATTTCAATTTTTTTCATTGCTTTTTCATCTAACCTATGGGAAGATTTTGATGTGTTACTTCTTCTGTGATCAGAGATCTATAAGGCTACCATTGAATGTCAGGTGACACAGAGCAAGGGTAGTGGGGTGGTCTCTGCTCCTTGACATTCTACCCCAGCAGATTTTCTTCATAGATGTAGGTGGAATCTCTGCTTTTGTGGAATTCTGCCTTAAGCATATAGTATATAAGTTGCCTTATTATGATAGTACAGTGGGATTAATTTTTATCTTGAAAAGCAAATCCACATATGATATTACAGCCTGCTTATAAACACTTCACATTTTTAAAAGACCTTTGCTGTGCTGCGTGGAGTAGCAGCTGCTGCTTGAAAAAAAAATCTAAAGCCTTTTAGTGTTCACAGAATGAGTTTTATGACTCTTTGGGCAAAGATAAACTTTTCCGCTAGTAGCTGGTACAGACTATTTATAAAACTTGGATGGAATATTTCAAAATAAAGTGAGTCTTGAGCCACTTTAAAGAATAACAAAACTTTTATTCTAGCATAATCTTTCATGGTCTAGACCTTCTTCTTTAAATGCTATGACTTTGCATTATTTTTTATTATCCAGAAGAGTTAAGGTATCATGAAATGCACAAAATCAAGGTGAATTGTAATTATGTAAAATTTAAAATCTAATCAAGAAAAAAAGTAGAAAATTATTCATCTAACCCAGTTAATACCAGTTATGGGTTGGAATTCATATATCCAACTATTACATAGTGCTGCCATGCTTAATTTCCAAGATCTGATGAGGTCAAGCTAGCCAACCAAGCCAACACAAACGTTGAAAAAAAGGATTCAAAGTATTATTATCTTAACAAATCATGTGACTCCCTACATTTTACTGGCATCAGTTGAACATAATTAAATAATTATTAGTGTTAATAATTTTCCTGGTTAGGCTTGAGTTTGACATAATTATATTTAATGTCGAAGGCTTTCACGGCCGGAATCACTTGGGTTCTGTGTGGTTTCCGGGCTGTATGGCCGTGTTCTAGCAGCATTCTCTCCTGACGTTTTCGCCTCTGAAGATGCCAGCCACAGATGCAGGCAAAATGTCAGGAGAGAATGCGGCTAGAACACGGCCATACAGCCCGGAAACCACACAGCACTCAAATAATTATATTTCATTCTGAATTACCTGCATTTCTTGACCCTGCCTGTTTTTTAGCCTCTTACAACAAAAATGATTGCAAAATGACTACCAGTGTATAACATCTGAAGAACTATTTTTATTTATTTATTTATTTATTTATTTATTTATTTATTTATTTATTTATTAAACTAGTTCTAGTTCAGAAAAACATATGCTAGAGTAACATTAGTCCAAGTTCCACAGATGCCCGTTTATTTTAATTGTAACAAGCTATCCCTTTAGACATTCCAGTCACTTCTACATATATAGCTTCTTACATTTCTCATTTCATTTGCATTTTAAAAAATATCTATTTATTTACAGCGGATTCATCTATTGTCACTTTTCTCACCTACTCCAACAGTGCAACAGGCAAGGCTTCATAAATATTTATCATACCTACCGGTAGTGGGTTTATCTTTAAATTATTTTCCCCTCACAGTTTTGCCATTTGTATTACTTTTGTGCTTTCTCCCCTTTAGATTCATCTTCATTTGAAACGATGCCTTCTGCAGGTGAGGATTTGCACAGAAAATATTATGTATACAAACTGTGTGTAATGGGTAGCTTTTAGTTTTAATAAAAGCAAAGCTTATCTTTAATTAAAACCGAAATTATCTCATACAAATTCTGATACAGAAAGTATTTGATTCTTTTTAGATTAAGAGAGCTATGGTTATATCTAAATGGACAATTTCTACTGTATAATAGTGAAATATTTTGGATGTAATACAGAATTTCTCAAACTGTGGGTCAAGATAGACAAAGGTCGATTCCTCATGGGGGAAATATCCTGGGATTGGACCGGGACCATAAAATACCTGTACCTTTTTATTCTGGTCTGTCCCTCCCTACCGCAGCTGTGTCTGCAGAGAGTTGAAACCAGGATCTTGAGTTGAAACCAGGATCAAGGTGACCACCTCCTTTCCACGAGCTCGGGATCAGCTTGGGGGCTCTTTTGTTGCTAGGCCATGATTGGCTGTTGCATTGGGGTGGGAACATGAATGAGCATTCCCTTTTTGTTTTGTTTTTTCCCCGTAACGATCACGTAGCTGCGTCATCACAAAGCATAGAATGTAGGGAGGCATATTGAGTTGCATGGTCGTGTGTGTGTATATATATATATTCCTGCCCTGAGTCTCCATTCGGGCACAGTGGCCTGGGAATGCTCAGAATGGGTGAGTCAAGGTGGGCAGGAATGCGCTTTAAAGTGCATTCCTGCCCGCCTTGAGTCACCCATTCGGAGCATTCCCAGTCCACTGCGCTCGAATGGAGACTCAGGGTGGGAAAAATAACATAGGCCTCATCCTGGGATGAGGAGGATATTGTAGGGCAGGGCTGGGACAGAGCTGAATTTGCCCCGGGAGCTGTGGGGAGTCCCTCCTTGAACCGGGATGCCTACCATGCTTGTCCCGGGATATTTCCCCTGTGAGGAATCGACCATAATGATTTTTTTGTGTCTGCCATGAGGATGCCATTTGAGAATCCACTATTTAAGAATCATTTAAAAATGCTGAAGTGAGGTGAGCTGAGGCACACCCCCCCCCCCAAATCTTGTCAAATGCAGAAAAAGCCATCCCACCTGCAGCTGTTTCAGCACTAGAAAAACTGGGAAACAAGAGAGCTGTGCTATGGGCTCAGTCAGGGAATGGCAAACCTTTGGGATGCATTGCTTCATTCCAAACTGGAATGCATTATTCCATGTAATAATTTGTGTCCTGGCATCCAACCATTCAGTTATGGGAAGGGGGTAAAGTTGCAACATGGCCTTACCTGTATGAGGTCTGTGATGTGTGTGTATTACTCTTTCTTCAATATCCTTTGTAACCTTAGTCCCCAACTGTACATTCTATTGCCCTTGTGGGGAAAAGTTATAGCTATCCATTCTCAGATATTTCTTCTCCCAGTCAAATACAAGTAAGACTTACAAGCTGTCTCCCTCTCCAAAGCATCCTTGAGTCTGGGCTAATGGGAGAAACAGGAATGATGGAAATGATGTTATGATGCATCAACATCACTTCCAGGCAAAAATCCAGACATAACATCAGTGTGTCAGAACACTCTAGAATCCCCACCTCCACCTCGCCAAATTCAATGGTAAATTCCACATCATTATCTAATACACTGACATCACATCTGGGTTTTTGCCCAGAAGTAATCTCAATGCATCATGTGACATCATTTCCACCCCTTGCCTAATGGGTCCAAGCAACCCTGCTCCTGGAACAAAGACTGCCAAAATAGTCCATGGATGGATGGGGACACTTAGCCCTCTCTGTACCACAGCCCTGATTTTGATCTGAGTTCCCTGGGTCCATTTATCTTTAACAACAGTCCTATAAATCAGGTGTGCCTGGACTTTTATTCTGTTTCTTATGCTATGTTATGAACCAGTTTTTCTGTTTGCAGTTCATCTTGCTTTTTTGCGGTCTGGACTTTGGCATTACTTTTTAAAATTACATTTATGTTGTATCAACTCTGTTTGAAGTTTCGATCAATTTTCTTGTTTGTAATGCTATATTTTATTAATGTTATTATTTGCATTGGATATTAAATTAGTTATTTTTAGCTTAAATCAATATTTTTCTATATTCTAGTGTTCAGTTTCCATCTGAATATTTGCAACGTGGTTGCTTTCTGCTCAACACTTTGAACTAACTTCTAAATACTGTAGAATAGACAATACAACTTCTAAATAGTTTGGGTTAATTTTACACGCAGTTCAAAATACTTTTTCATACAGGTATGAGTAAATGTTTCTGCCTGCAATGAGATTTAATTGCTTAGATACAAAGATGCCCTTCTGCATATGTAAGGTGAATGAGTTCTACTCACCTTACTTTAGCGAGTTGTGCAAGACAATGGTCATTTCTGCACAGCACAAATAAAACGTCTTGAGAACATTTAAAGAAGCATTTTGGGGAGAATGTTCGCACAGCATTTTCCCCAGGACACCTTCAAGATGTTTTATTTCTGTTCAACCTGCTTTTTAAAGAAAATGCTCAACTAACAATCTTTCCCCCTCAAAACAGGTTGAAGATGTCTTCTACTTGCTTGTGTGAACAAATAGGAAACGTTTTATTTCTCCTGCCCAATTTTAAAGCTCTTACATTCATTTTATTTATTTATTTATTTATTTATTTATTTATTTATTTATTTATTTATTTATTTATTTATTGTATTTATAAACCACCCTCCCCCGGAGGGCTCAGGGCGGTGTACAGACAAATTTTCATCGCAGCTTCCACTCACCATTTTCTCTATGCCACCCACCATTTGGTGAAGGTTTCCCTCAGTTTCCTCTACTTGCAGCTTATCTGCCACCATTTCTATGTAAGAACTACATGATTCAGCGCTCATGTAGTTTTTCCTTTTGCGTGTGTATTGAGGGAGCTGTCTTCGAAGCTACAGCGACTCAAAATACGTGCATATTGCAGATTCTCGTATCATGTTGTCGTAACTTTGAAGACACTTCCCTCAAAATAACAAAAAAAAAGAGAAAAATGACAAGTGCAACAAACCAGCAGTCAAAACTAACTTTCTTCAAGTACTTTGTACATGGAAATGGTGGGCAGATGAGCTGCAAGCAGAGGAAACCTCTGAGGGAAACCTTCACCAAATGGCAGGCAGCACGAATCACAAGCGGGAGAAAATGGCAGGCACAAGCTGAAATAAAAATGGAAATGAGAGCTAGTGGAGGGGGGAAGCAGGGAAAAGAACCACTTTTTCTGGCAACACAAGACTTTATTGTGCTGTGCAAAAATGGTCAGTGAAAACTAAACCCAAATATATACTTAACACATGTATGAGAGGTTGCGGAACAATTTGTACTAATGTATTGTTGAAGGCTTTCACGGCTGGTTTCAACTGGTTGTGGTGGGTTTTCCGGGCTGTGTGGCCGTGGTCTGGTAGATCTTGTTCCTAACATTTTACCTGCATCTATGACTAGCATCTTCAGAAGTGTAACACATAGAGAGATGTCTGTTACACACTGCGTCCATTTAAAGGGATCAGATAGGAAGTGATATCTTGAAAAGCAATTGCTAATCAGAGTGGACAAAACTGGTGTTGAAAGACCAATGGTCTGACTCAGTTTAAGGTATGTTTATGTGTTCATTAGAGCTTCTCCCTTGCTTTGAACAACAGAGGACCTCTTCAGATATAATAAAGAATTGTTATCAATCATATGCACATGCATTTTTGTTAGTATGTTCTTTGGAGAAGGAGAAATGGTTGACTATTGTGATTGATAGAATGTAGTTCTATAGCAGCAAGCCATGATGAAGCTGTGTGCCTTATGTATGTTCGTGGCTGATAGGTTAAAATTGTTGTGGGTGTTTTATTGCCTCTTTCTGAAGCATTGTTATGACAAACTGCTAAACAACAGTACATTTTAATTATACATTAAAATATTTTAATTATGTATTATTACTCAGCAGAACGGTTTTTCTCCCATGACTCCCAATGGTCATGCCAGGAAATGGTTATTATTATAGGTGGTATCAAAGTTTCATAGAATAAAGAACTATTTGGTTGTCTGGGAGACCCACACAGTTTCTATAACTCTGAAATGTCATAGCTATATGCAGTAAAAATTATTGTACTTAATATTACAATTTTTGCTGTTTGTTTAGAAACAATGAAAGTGACAGAACCTAACTTCTTAACCATCACTGGTATGTAGTTTTATCACTTTAGAACCCAAATTGTGAAGTTATTTTTATGTCTGAAGCATTGCTGTTTGACTTCTTCTGTGCCTATAAAATACATTTTGTGGCATGGATAGATACAATAATTTACAAGCAAAGCAAATCCTTAGATTTGTTTGCCTTCCCATAATAAAAAGAGTAGACATGATCCTACCAAAATGAAGCATTTTTATGTCTTCATTCACATGTGCTCCTTTATGGAGTATAATCCCCAATCTCCATGCCCACCCTAGGTATGCCACTGGTTTGAAGGCAAAACCTTTGCAACTGCAGTGAGTTGAGAATCTGTTCAACTTGGTGGGGGGGGGGGGGGCCATTGTTCTGAAATTGTGAATTAACTCAAGTTCAGCAGTATAGTTTTCCCCTCACATTTCTTTGTTTGACGACTGCCACTCTTAGGTCAGGAATGAAATTACCTGGAAGGTTAAAATATTTTCCCACTGGTTTTTGAGTATTGCAGTGTTTAATTTGGATTTATGCTCAATTATCCTTTTGCATAGGGACTGACCTTTTTGTCCAATGTAGAGAGTGGAAGGGCATTGCTCAAATTTGATGACATTATATTATATTATTTAAGGCATGATATTATTAAATTATTTATGTTATTATTTTAACATGCAAACTTCTCTAACAAGTGTTTGAATTGAATCAATGATTTCTTGCAGGAACTGAATTTCCAGAAAATAGTGTATGTAACTTAGCAGCCCTGTGTAAAGACTCGGGTTAGTGTCTTTTCTTTTATTATTTTCATTTTTGCGTGTAAGAAAATGTTTGCAGATTAAATAATATTTCTTGAACAACTGTTGAATCAACTGAACAACAGACACATTTCTTATACCAAGCCATTTTTTATTTATATGATTGTATTTTCAGTCTTCTACACAGGCATTGTGAAATTTCAGACCAGTGGAAACAGCACAGATGATTCATTTAGACTAAAGCTAGTAAGACTCTTTATTGTGATATATTATTTTATTGTCATGTTTTGGTTACATTCTCTGTGCTATAATACATCTGTCATATGTTAGGTACTAGAAAATTTTTGAAATAAAATTGTAAAAGAAGGGTTGTAAAAGTAGGGTTAAAGGGTATCATCTTATGGGACTATTTTCTAATTGATGTACCCTGTCATGAAAAGTATACTTGGGCCCATTGTACATGGAACACTTACCTTGGGACTCCTCTCTGTGCTGTGGGCTTGCAGTGGGCTCTCCTCGCAGTTCTCTGTGTACACACAAGGAGGCATTCCCTCCTGCACAGTTTTTCTGCAGAAAACTCTCCTGGCCTGATTCTCTCAACTCTGCCCATCAACTTATTCTTAAAGGCACAGATCTTAATGACATTCTTAAAGACACAAATCTCATTATGCTTAGTAGTCAAGATTGCTGGCTTAGTCTTTAAATTGCACTTTTATCTATATTACTGTTCCATCTTTTCCCCCAAATGAAAGTGCAAAGCAATTCCCTGCACTGCAGGGTGCTAGAGAAGGGGACATTGGGCTATAGCCAATATTCTCTGTCCCCGCCACTCCCTGCTGTTACTGCTGCAGGAGCACAGAGAGGCTTGTTTATTGTGTCAGTATCTCGATATATCAAAATAATGCGGAGGTCGGTATATTTTGGCTAAACCCATGTGAGTAAGTTTCTTTTCTTTCACTTGAAGGAGCCAGCAACATGGAAGGGAGGGCAAGGGGAAGGGGTGTAGGGCAGTGGGAGAAAGTGGGAAGGCTGGCTGTGGGTGGAGGGAATATGTCTGGGGCAAAGCTGTGCTCACTGGCAAATCTGGTCACTCTTGTGGTGAAGCAAAATTAAAATCATATTAGAAGTGGTCTCACTTGCTCCAGAGAGAATGACATCCATTCAGAGAGAAATACATCCATACAAGAAATTCAGAGAGAAATACATCCATACAAGAAATCTTGCTGTGATGGACATTTTCCCCCTCCTTGCAGCAAACACTTTGTGCAGAATTGGCCTTAAACAAGAAAGGAGTCACCAAGAAGTTTTCTTGGAACTCTTGAAGTCATTGGAAGGAGTGATGGCTGACATTAATTAGATGGAAAAGCAAACAGGCAGTGAGTGGATGGATAAATTAATTGCTGCTTAATAATTGCTACTTACCAATTTCATTTCCTCCTCCTCCTCCCTCTGCTACTATCTCCATTGCCATCAACCCAGACCATGTTTCCGCTGATCATATTTCTAGCAGATCACATTTTTCACTATAAGAATACTGAATCTACATTAAATATACATTTTAAATAATATCCAGTATGTATTCCTGAATATCATATTTATAATGTATTAATTGGCTCTTTCTTTTCCTAGCATTATTCTAGAGATAACACCAGTGAGGTTACGAAACTCCAGATGCCATTTATTCAGTCTTCCTCAAAGGATTACGAGTAAGCATATTTCTAGCTAATTATTAGATACTTATCCTTTTGCATTATTTTGAAATCAGCTGGAATAATATGATTAAATGCTGTCTGAATAGTTCACCACACATTTCCATGTTCCCTTTCTAACCATTAAAAATATACATTTCCTTAATGTTAATATAAATTAGATATATTATTTTAATTTTGGACTGTATTCCAACTATATTTCATACAGGTAGAAGGTATTTCAGTGGATGAGGAAAGAGCATTTTTGTTAATCCCCCTCCCACTTTACTCCCGTTATGCTGTGGGACACAGCAGGATTTAGCAGGTGTGGAATGGCCAGAAAGATTGTTGTTACAAGTGATGCTCTCCTTGAATTAAATCTGTAATGAATAATGTCAGGAAAGTGAATTAACAAAAACATTTGTTAGCTTGATAAAATATTAATTGAAAATTGTGTCTGAAGACACTAAAGAATGGTAAGCAATGCAAGAACAGTAAGCAACTATGTGACTTCACTTTTTAGTAATAGTATGTACATTTCACATTATTTACAGCTACAGCCACTTAAAAATATTGCTGTATGGATTATGTTTAATATGGAGCCCTGTTTTAGCTGTGCTAAATAGAGGTGTCTGTGCTAAATTGAGGTGTCTTCCACACAGAGAAGGGGTTAATCGCAGCATCAGGGCTTCCATGTGGATGATTTTGCTACAGTTTCCTTGCCTCAGTCCCTAGAAGGGCCCCCCTTTCCCCTTGGCCCCTAAGGCTTTTGCACTTTTAAAAAATTAGCACAGGAATATAATACCTATACTCTGTTGTAAGACAGGTGCAGTAAGTTCTCTGAATTCCCAGCTTTCATTAAAAAAAATAAATAACAGCCCCATCCGGGGAGGGCTAATTCCCCTCTGGAGCTGGCACACCTCTGTGCCAGGATGGGTGTCCACTCCACAAGTGCAAGGGGCAAATGCGCCAGCGGGGTTACTTACCATGGTGGCTGAGCACCGCGTGGCTCCTTAGTACCCAAACTGGAAGCCACTGCTCTTGCCTTGGCTTGACAGCACAAAAAGCTGTGCCAGCATGGCTGGGGGCATTCTGAGGGTGGGCTGGAGGCTGGAGCCAACATTAGTTGACTTCCTTCCAGCCTTTGCCTGCCGGAATGCTAGTGCTGGGGGCTTGGTCCATAAGTCCATAGTCCATAAGTCCTAAGTCCATAGAACCCAATGGAGGACTTCTTGACAGCAGAGAGACTTTTTTTTGCATTTGGCCTTCCTGCACTGCCGAGAAGCCCTCTTAGGAGCAATAGGGCAGTGCTGAAGCAGTGTTACGGCCTGCCACTGCAGATTGTGGATTGTGCTGTCAGTCTCTGTCGCTTTTCCTTGCAAAAATATGCCTGCTCAGGAAGGAGATAGAGAATTTCTTTTTAAAAAATGAAAGCTCAGAACCTGTTACACATATTGTTACAACGATGTATGTTGCTATAACAATGTTTTAGTGCCAATTTAAAAAAAAGTCCACCAGTTGGAAGGGAAGAGGGGGCTGCTGTGGGAACAAGGTAAGGAAAAATGGCTGCCTTGTGGGTCAGAAGATCCAAATTTTCACTATTATACATCAGCCAATCAGGCTTTATTTCAATCCTTCCCAAAATTCCAAAGCAAAACAGGCTTGAAAAAAAACTGAAGAAATGTCGGGGAACTCCCCAGAATTGCACAAATGCACTGCGGTGTTGTTGCAAAGCAGGGAAAAAAACAACCCCTGCTTCCTAAAAGTGTTGAATTTGGTGTGGATAACCTATGCAGAAGATGTTGAAGACTTGTGATCCAGTAGCTAATGCCGCAGGTTTTGGCTGCAAAGCTTGAATGGCAGATTTCTGTCCTCTCCTGCTCCTTCCTTATTGCTTTGCAACCATGTGATATAGGGACCCTTGCAGTGGGCTTAAAAACACCAAAGGCTTTTATGAAGGGCACTTCCATGGTGAGATACAAGCAGCTGAGTACTATTATCTTTAGTTCACTGCCACATGGACTCAGGGGACAGTTTGCAAATAAAAATCTAATGTAGAGTTTCTGTTCATACATTTTTTGTTTTAGAATTTCAAGTCTCAACAGTACGCTTCAAAAATTTACTGAGGTAAGTGATTGGGCAAGGCTGCATTTAATTATGGATTCTCAGAAATATACCTAATTTTGGATGATTAAATACATATTTTAATGATGAAATAATTATATTTTTATTTTCTTTTAGTTATCTTTCATACAGTGTGATGCAGGAAACCAAAGGTTTGTTCTTTTCAAAAATAATTCCACTTATTTTTATGATTCAGCACCTCTGCTGTGTGTATTAGAAAATATATTTCTGTTCATTTAAGAACTCTTATCCCATCTCTGTAGAGCCAGAGTGGTGTAGTGGTTAAGACTGGTGAACTCTTATCTGGAGAACCAGGTTTGATTCCCGTTCCTTCACATGAAGCCTGCTGGGTGACCTTGGTCACAGTTCTCTCAGAACTCTCTCAGCCCATGGAGAAGCAGACAATGGCAAACCACCTTTGAATGTCTCTTGCCTTGAAAACCCTATGGGATCCCCATAAGTCAGTCATGACTTGATGGTACACATACATATATCCCACCTTTGTGGGAGGGAAGTCAATATGGTATAGCTCAGTGTCTTCAAATCTTGAAAGCTAAGCTTGGCTGGTACTTGGATGGGAGACTAACAGGGAAGACTCTGTGGAAGAAGGCAATGGCAATCCATCTCTGCTTTTCATTTGCCTTGAAAAGCCCCTTGCAGGGATCACCATAAATTGGTTTTGACTTGACAGCTTTTATACACACACACACCCCACCTCTTCTTCACAGGGATCAAAGATTCAAGAACTGACAGGCGAGAGAGGTGTGAAGAAGCTTGCCCTAAGGCTAAGGCAAGACTTCAAGTTTCCCAACCGCCTGGATTATTCCCAAGAGGGGTTTTCGTTTCAAACCAACCTCCCTATGAGGTAGTGTAACCAGTGGGTTAATCAATCAGTAAGAGCACAAGAGAGCTTAGGTCCAAAGATTTATTATAGGCAAGAGCACCCAGAAAAATATTACATTCAGGCAAAACAAAATAACACTCTAGCCCCATTTTAGGGCACTAGCTAACAGACTTTCTCCAGTCCCAAGACAAAAGAACAGACTCTGGGGGTAAGTCTGTCAGCTTCAGCTTTCCATCCCCAGCATTCCGCTATGTTACAAAGAGTACTCCACCTGCAGCAATTCTGCCTACTCCCCAACCCAACCTGCAAAACTGTGCATTCTATCCAGACTATAAAATCCCATTCCTTCTGCCCGGTGTTTTACTTTACTAAGCACACTGTCTATCTGCCTAAAGTGAAATTATTCACAGCTGGCTCTTTGCCCTTTGTTCTACATAGATATTGTTTATCAATTTAAATTTCACTCTTCAAGAAGATATTTTCTTTTTAACAGAAGGATGTAGTGGGCCCTCTCAGCCATCCTTCCCAGCAACCTGAAATGCTGTAGAAGGAGCAGCAGAGACAAGGGTTAGAGTGCACAGATGATTGTTGTCAGCACACAGGCTCCAATGTGGGGCTCAAAGGATGCCATGGCTCAACATCTACAATGTTAACAGCGTTATACTTTTATTGAGGTGCATAAGGATATACATTTTTGCCTCCTGACTACCTGAAGCAGAAGATGAATAAAAGCCCCACTTCCTCATAGGATGATACAGTTTCTACAGAAATTGCCATAGGCCCTCAAATTACCAACGGTAATTTCATTACACAATGGGTAATGAAACTCGCATAGATATTTTGCCATTCTTTAAGGAGGAATTGGTTTTCCTTAATGGTGCTTGCTCTAGTAAGTAACAGTTCAGTGTGCTATGAGCCTATCTAAAAGATCAAGCACAGCAGGTGCTAACATCTGCAACCTTTTAAGAAAGTGATATGGAGATGTCATTATTTATATGTGAAAGAAATACCAGTTTTTCCATCGAGTGGGATTTACATTTATTTTTCCTCTTTGTAGTACCCTAGATTGTAGTTTCATAGTAAAGCTGGGCAAGAGAATGAACATAAGCAGAGTATTGGCATATTTACAAAGCCAAGCAGTTGTGGGCCCAGTTGGTAAGTAGTCTTGGAACATACAACATATATATCTTGATGTAAAGCTGCTGTGTTTTAGCCAAAGACAAATTTCTGAGTCCAAATTTCAGCACTTTAGTAGGAATTCAAACAGATGACAACACTGTTAGCTCTAAGGCAACAAAAGCCCCCAAGAATCAACAAACAGTAGTATAGCGCCAAAGGGGTGGGGGGTGGGGCATGGTGGGGGCGTTCCAGGGCGTGGGGGGTGGACACTGCTGCGATGGGTGCAGTTTCCCCTCACTCCGCCCGTCAACAAATGTAGGTTTTTTTAAAAATTGCATGGGCATGCTGGCTTCTTGGTCACCTTACCATTTTACTTATACGTCCCATTAAAGTATGAAAAACATCAGTATTATTTATCAGCTTTCACAAAGGATGTTAGTTTGTTATGGGTTAGTCTTCCATTTGAGGTTTCCTCTACCCAAACAATGATGGTACGTTAAGGGAGGAAAGATTACACTGCTTTGACTGATGTCACTGATCCTATGGGGGAAAAAGAAGTCCACATTCTTAGCAGCAGGCAAGACTAAGCAAAACTGCAGGAAGAGACACCAGCTGTGCAGGCATTGCAATACCATGCCCAGTAAGTGAACAGTAGCACCTAGTGCAGGCTAATGATATGGTTAACTTACACTGGGCAATATGGGAGACTGCCCGGAGCTGCTGATCCTCTTTTCTGTAAGCACATAGGTTCTCTTTTTATAGTTTGTAGTAGAATTGCATTCCCACCCCCTATTCCACAATTGGCCCTGGACAGAAATCTTAACAAAAATTATGTATTTCGTGTGATTTCTGTGAAGTTTAAAGACATATTGACAGTGTGGAATGGCTATATGGAAAACAATGATAGTGGGGAGGTATGTGTAATAACCTCAAATGAATGTGACATTTGTTTCCCCTCTCTCTTTCTCTCTTCTTTAAACTACAGAACTCTGCTGCTGTTCAGCTTCACAGATTTCTTCTTGTCCCTCAACTATAAAAGAACTGCAACAACTGCAATGGTAAGAGTGACATAAAAATGGAACAGCCAAATTTGGGGAGTTGGGGGGTACTTGGGTTGGGTGATTGTTCGTTCCAGCCAGTTGTGCAAAACATTTATCTCTGCATTTGGGTGTGTTTGATTCCCTATGTGGTTTTGGTTTGCATAGGGAAGACAAGCACTTGCTAAAGCTAAGCTGTAGTGCATAATTTCTTCCTTTCCACCAGGCCCCTTTTATGAGTAAAAGGTAAGCAGAGGGGTAGGGTCCTTTCCAGGGCTGTTTTGGTCTTTAAGGGAGGACTCATTGGGGCCAGGCATGTCAGGAGGCATGTCAGCTGGGTGACTTGATACTCCTTGACTTGCTAGACTCAACTAAGCCTGGCTGCTCAACAGCAGCCACCCCATAAAAGCCAGTGTGGTGTTGTATTTAGGGCTTCAGAATAGGGTCTGGTAGACCAGGTGAAAAGCAAGCTCCATCCTACTGTGGAAGCTGACTGGATAATTTTGGGCCAGTCACATACTTTCAGTCTAACCTACCTCACACAAGATTGTTGTGAGGATAAAAAGGATGAGAGGAGAATAACAAAGTGATTTAGTCCCGCTGTGGAAAAAAAGGTATAATTAAGTAAATAAATGATAAATAATAAACATAGCTGAAGATGGGAGGCAGATGTAGGTTGGTGAATGGCTGAGAAGGCAAGAATGAGGCAGAGAAAGGAAGAGTGTATGGGGGTTGCCAGGAAATACAGGGGAGAGTAAGGTGTTCCCCCCTCCCCACAAATTGTTGTGGCTTCTCTACCATGTGTGGGCCTGATCAAGCAGTCAGCACCATACAACAGAACCATAGCTGACTGCTGCCAGGGGAGAGGGAAAGCTAAAGATGTGGGTAGAGGCACTGATAATAGTAGGTTGGCTTAAGGGGGGAAGGAGAGAAGGAAGCATGAAAAGGGGAGAGGCTGTGGACACTTTCAGGGAAGGGGAAGAGAAAATGAGACACCTCTTGTAAGTCATTGCAGATCCCCTGTTTGTTTCAATATAGTTCTTGTGTTTTTGTCTTCGTATACCATTAAGGTATTAATTTCCAATGTATTAAGCTTCACTGAAATTTATCTAAGGGATCTGTAATCTGAGTAGGTGCCAAGAAAAACCCTGCAAACTGATGTGTTAGTACAGTGCTATATTGTGATCAGACTGTTTGTGGCAATAGGAGCAGGGAGACATCTTGTTGAGTGCCTCTTTTTCTTTCAAATCTTATCACATGTCATCTGCGCACTAATCCAAAAGCAAGGGCTTCTCATAACAGAATTATTAAGATATTTGTTATTCATTAGATATTTATTTTATTTAAAATAGTGATGTTCTTTCCTTTGCCCCTCGAAGTTCTATAACTAATGTGTTAGTGTGCAGAGAACTTGTTCATAGAATCCAAATCTTATGCACTACAGTGTTTCTTTGGAACATTATTTGTGTCTTTGCCTGTCCAAGTTGTGAATATCTGTATAATTTTGTCTGTTTCTCCCCTATAGTGGTTTGCATAAAGTAACCTGTGCTGAACATAGTACATCTGGCCCACCAGTATCACCTTTTGTTCCTTCTGTCAGGCCTTCTATCCCTGTAACGCAGCCTGACACTCTTTCTCCCAAATTAATCACTATGTCTCCTCCATTGCTGACCACACCTACAGCCTACTTTCCTGCCCCCACTCGGCTAGGATAAAAAAAACTACACTTCTTCCTTTCATCAAACTAACCTCAGTGGTCCTTCCATCTCCACCTCTGACAACATCTACCAAACCAATTGTTCTATCTCCTGTTCCTACTTTTGAAACAACTACTGCAGTCCTTCCTACAGTATTGTCTACCAAGTCTACTCCTGCACCTTCTATAACAAAGCATCCCACCATACGTACTACTGAAGTATCCTACACTACATCGTCTGCCAGTCTTTCAACAGAAGCTTTGCCAGCTACATCTTCCTTCTCATCTGCTGCAACCAGTGCTTTTTACATAAATTCCACAACCAATCCAACTGGAAATTCAGGTAAATAGACTTGATTTTAAATTGAATAATGATGTTATTTGAGTCTAGGACTGATTCACATATACGTATTGTGTTGCATGCTATTGAAAATGTAACCTTATGGACGTTGCTTTGTGTGACATGCTGTTTATATGAAGATCTGCAGTTTTGGCATTTCTCCACATGAACACAAATCTAAAGAAACTGTAGGCTTTGCAACGCTATGACGAAAATTGCCAGCATGTAATGGGAGCCATTTTGTACTAGCAGATTGTCATGAGGAGCAATTTGCATGAGTCTGCATAGTGGAACCAAGACAATGAATTCAGAGGGATGTCATCAATGAAGAAGGAACCTGGGACAGGGCATGTTAAAAAGAATTGGATGGATTTATTCAGTGCATCTGATTCAGTGCATCTGATTCTTCAGTGCATCTGTAGACTGGAATCTTGCACTAGCTCCTATTGGTTTGCATGATAGAAGGGAGCATCACAGAACATGCTGTTTGCTTTGGTCAAGGTGTCATGATGTCATGGCATTTCCCAGGCCACATCATACCAAGAAGAAAAGCAATATAAAAATGTTTTAATTAATAAATGAATACAATATGACTTCTCTGTGACATCTTCCAAACTTTTAAATTGGTGTCAAAGTGGTAAATAGGGAACAGGAGAAATCCATCAGCAGATATGCCTTGAAATCAACATAAGCTATTCATTCTTTTAAGACCTCAGAACATAATGTTTTCATTTTATATTTACAAATATATTCATAAATTATTTACAAATTATTAAGTAACACTTCCATTAATCAGGATTATGGATGAGACAAAACCCCCCGAAATAAACTGCTTTCAACATAATGCTTCATTTTCCTGTTTCTTTTGTAATCACCTTGGTATATATTTATAAATGTACATTTGGCGTATTTTTCTGCTTTCCCTTGCAGAACAAATATTTTCAGATGTCACCAAGGATATTAATTCTTCCTCTCTTGAGACCATAATATCTGAAATGGAGAGGATATTGTCTACAGAAAAAATTGAACAAAATCGTGCTGAAGAGATGGTGAACAAAGTTGGTAGCCTTCTGGATAATCCTCAATTGCAAATATCTTCAGTATCTAAAAGGTATTTCTCTTTGTAGTATGATGAACTTTTGTGCTTCTCATCCCAATATGCTTTTAATGTGTTGCACACTCAGGCATACATTTTCTATTTCATTTTAAATGTCATATCTTCTTACTAAAACCAGGATCTTGTGGTCACAGCAGTGCATCATTCTGAATCTGTGGAGCTGGAACAAGTAAAAATCCCTTGGATCTAAGCTTCCTTAAATGGATCTAAGCTTCCATTGGATCTAAGCTTCCATTGGATCTAAGCTTCCTTTAATTGGAGAAATTCATGGAAGAGATTTTACTACATTCTTCATCACCTAGTAGCTTCAGCATCCCCTAGAAGCTGTTCCTAAGCTTGTTGAAGGTCAAGGAACACGACAGATTGTCGGTGGCGTATCTACCTAGGGACAAGGGGTTGCTTGCTGTAGTAATTCATTATAAGATCAAGTATGACACAGAACTTGTGTTGGAATTTGAGTTGATTGTAATACAAACAACAATTGATAGATTTGTTGGCAGATCATAATTGATATTTTAGTAATGAGTATTTTGTTCAGTAGCTATTTGACTGTTCTACCACCACTACCCTTTTTGTATTTTGTATAGCATATTTGCATTGTCCTAAGGTACATTTCTCCAAATAAGGACATGAGATCACAAGAATGCATTTAACTAATTTAAATGGCCTTAAGTAGCCCTGTGTAACTCATTCTCTGATTTGTTGGCAAGTTTCCAGCACTGGTAACCCCATCCCATGTTTTATCTATTCAAGAAATGGCTTTGGTGCCATGAATGTATTTTTCCTGGATTTCCTAGATTTTAAAGAATTGCAAATGGAACTTCTTTATAAATGTTTGTACTTTTACCCGTGACAGAAGGAATAAATTAGTACAATATAATGTTTTACATTTCTTTCTTTTTTAGTTCCTTAGTGGTCAAGTTTCAAATAAACTTATATAGGTTTAGTGATGATTATATAGAAATCAAAAATGCAATATATCTGTCTTGTATTTTTACCTCATCAGAATAATAAAAATAGTGGATGCAATCGGTTTAAAATTGAACTTTGCGGCACAGTCCATTAATTTGACATCCGGTTCCCTGGCTCTGGCAGTTCTGAAGATCAACAACAGCTTCTTCAATGGTGTTTCTTTTGCTGTTGAAGATTCCTCACATCTTCAGGTAAGCCCAAGCTTTTCTAAAATGTTTATTTATTTCAATAGACAATGGGAATTTGAAAACATTTGATACTGCATTGAAGTCTAATATCCAGATGTACATAAAAGGAATTCAAAAATATAAGAATCTGAGAAGAGCCCTGCTAGATCAAGATCAAAAATCCATTTACTACAATGTCATATTTCCATAGTTATAAAGCATTTGCCTCTCTAGAATCCTAGAAACAGGACACAAAGACCAAAAGTAGTTAAAACCAGCAGTTCAAAACTCTTTTGACTTTTTTTAAAGATGCCATATTTTTAGTTTCATCATGGAAAACATAGAAGTGGAAATGTTATCATTTGTCAAACAAATCTTATGTGTGATACATTAGGCCTTCAATCTGGATAGTGTGTTTTTGCTACATGTGAAATCTTCTGTGGATGCCTTGCCAGCTACACTTTGGTCTGAAGATGGAATTAGTTACCTCTGTCTTGCAGCTGATACTTGACTTCATGGACCATGTACTATGTGCAGTGGCGAAGCTACCAGATACGAGTTTTAAAAATTGCATGGGCATGCTGGCTTGTTCCTGCCACCATTTTGCTTATCGTCCCATTAAAGTATAGAAAACATCAATTATTATTTATCAGCTTTCTAGGATGTTAGTTTGTTATGGGTTAGTCTTCCATTTGAGGTTTCCTCTACCCAAACATGATAATTTACGTTAAGGAGGAAAAGATTACTGCTTTGACTGATGTCACTGATCCTATATGGGGGGAAAAAGAAGTCCACATTCTTAGCAGCAGGCAAGACTAAGCAAAACTACGGGAAGAGACACCAGCTGTGCAGGCATTGCAATACCATGCCAGTAGGACAGACAGTAGCACCTAGTGCAGGCTAATGATATGGTTAACTTGCACTGGGCAATATGAGAACTGCCAGACTGCTGATCCTCTTTTCTGTAAGCTTTATAGGTTCTCTTTTTTTATAGTTTGAGTAGGGTGCATTCCCACCCTATTCCTAATTGGCCCCTGGACAGAAATCTTAACAAAATTATGTATTTAGGTGTGAGTTTCTGTGAGAAGTTTAAAGACATGTGGCCAGTGTGGAATGGCTATATGGAAAACAATGATAGTGGGGAGGTATGTGTGTAATAACCTCAAATGAATGTGACATTTGTTTCCCCTCTCTCTTTCTCTCTTCTTTAAGCTTCTGAGAACTCTGCTGCTGTTCAGCTTCTGAATTTCTTCTTGTCCCTCAACTATAAAAGAACTGCAACAACTGCAATGGTAGAGTGACATAAAAATGGAACAATGAAATTTGGGGGAGTTGGGGGGGGGTACTTGGGTTGGGTGATTGTTAGATTCAACCAGTTGTACCAAAACATTTATCTCTGCATTTTGGGTGTGTTTGATTCCCTAAGTGTGGTTTCCTTGGTTTGCATAGGGAAGACAAGCTACTACATAAAGCAAAGCTGTAGTGCATAATTTCTTCCCTTTCCACCAGGCTGTTGCTTTATGAGTAAAAGGTAAGCAGAGGGGTAGGGTCCTTTCAAGGACTGTTTTTTGGTTCTTTAAGGGAGGAGTTTCATTGAGACCAGGCATGTCAGGAGGCATGTCAGCCATGGGTGACTCTGATACTCCTTGACTTGCTAAGACTCAGCAACTCAAGCCACAATAGCAGCTGCTCAACATGTTACAGCCACCCCATAAAAGCTTTCAGTGTGGTGTTGTATTTAGGGAGACTTCAGAATAGGGTCTGGTAGACCAGGTGAAAAGCAAGCTCCCATCCTACTGTGGAAGCTGACTTGGATAATTTTGGGCCAGTCCACATACTTTCAGTCTAACCTACCTCACACACAAGATTGTTGTGAGGATAAAAAGGATGAGAGGAGAATAACAAAGTGATTTAGTCCCGCTGTGGAAAAAAAGGTATAATTAAGTAAATAAATGATAAATAATAAACATAGCTGAAGATGGGAGGCAGATGTAGGTTGGTGAATGGCTGAGAAGGCAAGAATGAGGCAGAGAAAGGAAGAGTGTATGGGGGTTGCCAGGAAATACAGGGGAGAGTAAGGTGTTCCCCCCTCCCCACAAATTGTTGTGGCTTCTCTACCATGTGTGGGCCTGATCAAGCAGTCAGCACCATACAACAGAACCATAGCTGACTGCTGCCAGGGGAGAGGGAAAGCTAAAGATGTGGGTAGAGGCACTGATAATAGTAGGTTGGCTTAAGGGGGGAAGGAGAGAAGGAAGCATGAAAAGGGGAGAGGCTGTGGACACTTTCAGGGAAGGGGAAGAGAAAATGAGACACCTCTTGTAAGTCATTGCAGATCCCCTGTTTGTTTCAATATAGTTCTTGTGTTTTGTCTCTTCAGACACCATTGCTGTATTAATTTCCAATGTAGTGATCGTCAGGTCAGATAAAATAATAATCTAAGGGATCTGTAATCTGAGTAGGTGCCAAGAAAAACCCTGCAAACTGATGTGTTAGTACAGTGCTATATTGTGATCAGACTGTTTGTGGCAATAGGAGCAGGGAGACATCTTGTTGAGTGCCTCTTTTTCTTTCAAATCTTATCACATGTCATCTGCGCACTAATCCAAAAGCAAGGGCTTCTCATAACAGAATTATTAAGTTATTTGTTATTCA